>NC_041224.1:26932908-26974232 GCF_002837175.3 Physeter macrocephalus | reverse complement strand
TCTTTAATCCATTTTGAGTTTATTTTTGTGTATGGTGTTAGGGAGTGTTCTAATTTCATTCTTTTACACTTCACTGGGTTTGATTTCAATTCACAGGTGCTTGAATTTTCACAATTTGAGACATGTCCCCTTTTTTCATGGTCACAAAGCAAATACACCAGGAAGGGGTAAGTAAATCCAGGGTCTCTGGGAGTAGATGATGATAAGATGGAAGATACAAAAATAAAAGGCACATATTGTCTGGAGGGCAAAAAGAAGGCAGGAGTGAAGACTTCATAAGGTGCTCCTGGGATAGTAGACACCTTAGCCTTCCTTGCTATTGTGTGGGCAGCTAGTGGACATTGACATCTAATATTAACATGGAAGGTTTCCTGTGAAGCAAACAATATTTACGTAACAAGAGTGAAGTCTCACGCTTAGAGAACTGACTCTTGAGCTGAAGAAATTAATATGCTAATCTTCCCCTCTTAAATAGCAGGAGACCTTGGGGATGAGGAATTCCATAGCACATACCCCATGCAGGAGTCTTCAATGCTGGCTTGTGTCAGTGCTGAATTGATGTTCAGGCCACACTGGTTGTGATTCATTCCTTTTATGTACTGAGTGATGATCATTACTATGGCATCACACTCCTGAAAAGACTTTTGTGCTATTGCACTTGGCAGCATTTGTTTAAGATCCTTTATCACCAAACAAGGGAAACAAGAACACAGTAGTTCACTTATGACTCATTGGCATGGGGGGTACTTAATGAGAGGAGTATATTTTGATCTTAAAAGGAAGATTTTATCCTCAAAAACTTTATTATGATTATTATTAGTTTTTTTTTTATTTTATTTTTATTTATTTTTTAACATCTTTATTGGAGTATAATTGCTTTACAATGGTGTGTTAGTTTCTGCTTTATAACAAAGTGAATCAGTTATACATATACATATGTTCCCATATCTCTTCCCTCTTGCGTCTCCCTTCCTCCCACCCTCCCTATCCCACCCCTCTAGGTGGTCACAAACCACCCACCTGATCTCCCTGTGCCATGCGGCGACATTTTATTTTTCTTAGATTCCATATATATGTGTTAGCATATGGTATTTGTTTTTCTCCTTCTGACTTACTTCACTCTGTATGACAGTATTAGTTTTATTTTGATACTCGTATTTACCCAGGAGTATCTGTCATAGTTCAGCCAAGAACGGTAATTGAATGAAGAATTGATTTTTATTGCGGCTAATAAAAAGCAAGTCATTATCATTATAAATGGCCTATAATTACAATTGTCTGGGGACTGTCTTATCAGCCTGAGTGGGATCGAAAGAAGCTAAGATGTACAATAACACATCCTCATCTATGAGTTAAACTTGTGTGCTCCTTAATGGCATGTAAATTAGCATTATAGCAAATTTAGTTCATTTCACCCTCCTGGACAGAGCCTGACACTGGTAATGAGTGATATTTAGTAGACATGTCATTTATTAGTACACTGTAACATTCAGAGGTGCGTATAGAGTATGCCTGGTGTTGTGTTCTTTCTAGAGAGTGGAGATTCTGTCAGTCTTTCACATCAGGGCTTGGTTCATAAAATTTTAAGCAGCTGTCATGCTTATTTTGTAGAGTAGTCTTGAAGATTAGTAAACTATTTGCTAGCCATATTTTGGAGACCCTATATTTCTAAGAACCTGTCTTCCAACCACCGTTCTCACCTGGTTCCTTGGTGGACAGCTAATGTGAATGAAATCTACCCCTGTCCCTGCTGGAACACTAAAGAATTCCAATGTAAGGATAATAAAGGCTCTTTATCCCAGAGTCGTCCTCACTGGCTCTGAACCAGACACCAAGGCTCTGCCAACATCTCCAAGCTGTGGCATAGCTCATATCTCAGGACTAGTCTCCACTCTCAACACAATGTCCAAGGCCTGTAGAAGCTGAACAATTTCTAGAGCTGCTTATCTGCCTTGATGGGAGAAGAGAGGGATGTTTCTTTTCTTTCCCTACTCACCACCCTCCCCTCCATACACACACACACACACACACACACACACACACACACACACACAAAGGCATATAATCCAGGGCAACTCTTTCTTTGAGTGTCGAGGGGCCCTCTCTGCCAAACAGGTTGAGAATGCAGGGAAGGTTAAGACAGATGCGGAGGGGACCATTCTCAGTTACTGTATAACCATCACATTTTGATACGTGGTTACTTACAAAGTTGTTTGAAAACAGTGAGTGCCGAGATGGGCTGGGTGTATTGGATGAGGAAAGGTTTCTGAAACAGCAAATACAGCATGCTATTCACTAATTCTAATTAAAAGCTATTTTCAGTGTTGAATTGGTACTGTTCTTTTATCCCAGATGCAGACCAGAATGGTCTCTTTAATGTCATGTCTTCAAATTACGTAGGAGTGAACCAGAGGGTGGACCTACACATGCAGCTGATGACTGCTCTTGGTATTTATAATGCAAAATAGCTAATTAAGATGATGGTCAAGTGGTAGTTTTCTGCTGATATTAGCACAGAAAATCATGGTTGTGTCTCTATGTGCTTTTACCCTGTACAGTATCATCAAGCTGAAAACTAATGGTCAATTTCAACACCAGATCTTTCAAAAATAAGCTAGCCTTATCTCCTAAAAAAACAAATCTATAAATCTATGGGGACAGAAAATAAATTAGTAGTTGCTTTGGGATGGGAGTGGGATTGAGGGTAGGGGAGTGGAGGGAACAATAAGTGACAGCTAATGAATACGGGGTTTCTCTTAGCAGGTGATGGTTAAACTGTGGTAATGGTTCTACAACACTGCAGATATACTACAAATCATTGAATTGTACACTTTAAGTTAGTAAATTATATGATATATGAATTATATCTCAATAAAGTTATTAAAAATGTTTTATCAAAAGCAAACAAAAAATGCATTTGACTTGACATCACCTACGATCATAAATCATCTCGTAAACTGGTACTCCTTTAAGCCACAGTCTCTCAAAGTAGTACATCAGGATTATATACATCAAAATCAACTGGGGACACCTTTTAATGTACAGATTCCTTGACATTACTCTGGACCTACTGGGCTTAACTCCAGGAATCTGCATTTTATCAATGATCCGCAGGTGATTTTTGATCAACACTGCGATTAAGAATCACTCTCTAAAACAAAATGGAGCAACTGACCGAAGTCTTTTAATGTTTTTATGATGATGAAATAACCAACACACACAACATTGTAAAGCAACTATACTCCAATAAAAATTAATTTTAAAAAAAGAAAAAAATTTTGTATCTATATGAGATAATGGCTGTTCACTAAACGCATGGTAACCATTTCATGAGGTATGTAAATCAGATCATTATGCTGTACACCTTAAACATATACAGTGCTGCATCAATTATAGCTCAATAAAACTGGAAGAAAAAAATCTAAAAAACAATAATAAATTTTTTAAAAAAATAACCAACACAAATAGTCCTATGAAAGGAACATGCTGTTTACCAGGCTCTGATATCTGACCTCAGATCCTGTTCTGAACCACTCTTTCTGGCACCTCTTTAGGCAGCTCTGGACTCTGACATGAGCCACTCTTGAATCTCCCACACTCGGCCAGCTCTGCCCAGTCCATAGGGCACTAGGCAGGGCTGGCTCCTCATGTAGGGTTGAAGTATCCTTATCTGTGAATTCTGCAGGAGTAGGAGGCTAGTGATTATGTTCCTTGAGTTCAATTTCTTTCTCATTTTTTGTAATAAATTTTGAATCAAAGAATTTTAATCACCTGTACTGAGGTTTCCTGTTACACATTGTTTAATTGGAAATTAATCATTTTTAGAAAGAAAATAAGATATCAACTGTGATAATAGTTAGCACCCTTTGGTCCCATAGCAAGCCAGAAACAACTGGTGGTCACAGGAGGCCCCCAGCACATCACGATGCCCCAACCCCTCTCATGGCATTGCAGTTGCATGAATGGCTCCACCTGCCCTTCCTCTGGAGGAAAGCAGGCAAGCAGAGAGTTGACTGAGTGCTTGGAGATCCATGCATAAAGATGACTAAGAGTGTAGAAAGGGCACAACATTCTAAGTCTTAAGTATTCTGAATTTGCCTAATAGCCAATGCAGTAAAGGATACTCAAGTTCCTTAAAAGACAGGCAGCATCTTTTCAACCCTCACAGTCACAACCATGATTGAGAAGTACTGGAATGGGTAAGGTCTTCTCAATAAAGTCCAGTTGATGCTACTCTATAACTCCCTGGCCATACATTTGGAAAGTTTTTAGAAATCATTTGTTCCAATCATTTAGTTAAAATAAAGCCACATATTTGTTTGAAAAAAATATAGGCAGATGTCAAAAAAGTTACTGCCTATCTTTTCTTCTAGGAGTTCTATGGTTTCAGGTCTTACATTTAAGTCTTTAATCCATTTCAAGTTTATTTTGGGGTATGGTATAAGAAAAGGGTCCAGGGGCTTCCCTGGTGGCACAGTGGTTGAGAGTCCGCCTGCCGATGCAGGGGACATGGGTTCGTGCCCCAGTCCGCGAAGGTCCCACATGCCACAGAGCGGCTAGGCCCGTGAGCCATGGCCGCTGAGCCTGCGCGTCCGGAGCCTGTGCTCCGCAATGGGAGAGACCACAACAGTGAGAGGCCCGCGTACCGCAAAAAAAAAAAAGGGTCCAGTTTCATTCTTTTGCATGTATCTATTCAGTTTTCCCAAAATCATTTATTGAAGAGACTGTCTTTTCCCCATTGCGTAATCTTGCCTCCTTATCATAGATTAATTGACCATATGAGCATGGGTTTATTTCTTGATTCTCTATTCTGTTCCATTGATCCATATATCTGTTTTTGTTCCAGTACCATACTGTTTTGATTACTATAGCTTTATAGTATAATTTTAAGTATGGGACCATACCTCCAGCTTTGTTCTTCTTTCTCAAGATAGCTTTGGCTATTTGGGGTCTTTTGCACTCCATACAAATTTTAGGATTATTTGTTCTATTTCTGTGAAAAATGCCATTAGTATTCTGATAGGGATTGCACTGAACCTGTAGATTGCTCTGGGTAATATGGACATTTTAACAATATTAATTCTTCCAATTCATGAGTATGGTATATCTTTCCATTTATTTGTATCATCTTCAGTTTCTTTTCTCAATGCCTTATAGTTTTCAGAGTACGAATCTTTCACCTCCTTAGTTAAATTTTTTCCTAGGTATTTTATCCTTTTTGATGCAGTTATAAGTGGGATTGTTTTCTTCTTTTCTCTTTATGATAGTTCATTATTAGTGTAGAGAAATGCAACAGGTTTCTGTGTATTAATTTTGTATCCTACAACTTTACTGAATTCATTTATTAGTTCTAATAGTATTTTTATGGAATTTATGGGGTTTTCTATATATAGTAGCATGTCATCTGCAAACAGTTTTACTTCTTCCTTTCCAGCTTGGATACCTTTTGTTTCTTTTTCTTGCCTAACTGCTATGGCTAGGATTTCTAATACAATGTTGAATAAAAGTAGCGAGAGTGGGCATCCTTGTCTTGTTTTTGATCTTAGAGGAAAAGCTTTCAGCTTTTCACCATTGAGAATGATGTCAGCTCTGTATTTATCATATATGGCCTTTATTGTGTGGAGGTATGTTCCTCCATACCTGAGGCAAAGACAACAAAACCAAAAATAAACAAATGGGACTCCAGAAAGCTTTTGCACAGTGAAGGAAAGCACTAACAAAACTAAAATGCAACCTACTGAATGGGAGAAGATATTTGCATTGGTATATTCAGTAAGGAGTTGATATCCAAAATAAAAAGAACTCATACAACTCAATATAAAAAAAATGTAATTAAAAAATGAGCCGAGGCCCTGAATGGACATTTTTCCAAAGAAGACACACAGATGGCCAAAAGGCACATGAAAGGGTGCTCAACATCACTAATCATTAAAGAAATGCAAGTCAATACCACAATGAGATATCACCTCACACCTGTCAGACTGGCTGTTATCCAAAACACAGGAAACAGCGAGAGTTAGCAAGGATGTGAAGTAAAGGGAACCATGGTGCACTCTTGATGGGAATATAAATTGGTGCCACCACTATGGAAAACAGTATGAAAGTTGCTCAAAAAACTAAAAATAAAACCACCATACTATCCAGCAATTCCACTTCTGGGTATTTATCCAAAGAAAATGAAAACACTATTCTGGAAAGATATATGTACCCCTGTGTTCATTGCAGCAGTATTTACAGTAGCCAAGATATGGAAGCCATTTAAGTGTACATCAATATATGAATGGATAAAGAAGATGTGGTATATACTTATATATACAATGGACTATTACTCAGCCATAAAAAAGAATGAAATCTTGCCATTTCTGGCAACTTGGATCAATATTATACTAAGGGTAAGTCAAACAGAGAAAAAAATACCGTACGATTTCACTTATGTGTGGAATCTAAAAAACAAAACAAAACAGAAAACAGAAATAGACTCATAGATACAGAGAACTAACTGGCAGTTGTCAAAGGGAAGGGAGTGGAGGGAAAGATGAAATAAGTGAACAGGACTAAGAAGTACAAACTTCCAGCCATAAGATATTAAGTCATGAGGATGTAAAGTAGACATAGGAAATATAGTCAATACTATTATAACAACTTTATATGGTGATAGATGGTAGTTGGTCTTATTTCAGTGATCATTTCATAATGTATAAAAGTATTAAATCACTATATTGTACACCTGAAACTAATATAATATTGTATGTTAGTTATATCTCAGTTAAACAAAAAAGAAAAGTAAACACATCAGCAAAGATAGAGAGCCTTGTTCTTGGGATGGTGATTGACAGGGAGGAACAGATTGATTTGGCATATATGTAGAACTCATTAATCTTCTTCAAGTACATTCTGGGGAAACATGGAGTTCTCTCAACAAGCTGTTACCAAACAGCACTTTTATTTGTACAGTTGGAATCCTAACAGTTTAAGTGGAAATCACAAGTTAAGGGAGAGAGGCATACTCTCCTGTGATAAAGTTTTCTGTGATTATACAACTTGATATTATAAGCAGCACAACAGGATTTAAACAATATAACTCTGTTGTTCCAGTTGTTGCAGTCTTAATATCTAAATAGATACTTAATAACTAAATAAGGTCAGTCTTAGCTATCACTTGTTAAATGTTGATCCTTGTCTGTTAGTAAATTTCGTATCTCCTTTAGGGATCACATGTTTGTATTTCAGAAAGAAATCATTTACTCGCTAGAGATCTGGGAGCTTTCTGAGCTATCTTGGTACATCACTGGGAGATTAGATGCTACAATAATACAAAAGGCAAAAAGATAAAATGGAGGTTTCATTTTCTTGAAGAAAAAAAGAAATCAGTCAAAATAAAACATAAATTTAGAGCAGCCACCCTCAAGTAGACACCTTCCAAATATTGGTGGGAGATTCGGGCTGATGAGAATTTTCATGAACTTAGCATTTCTGGCTTTGTTCTTTCTCTGAATGCTGTCTCTGCAGATTTAAATCCATCTCATTTCAGAATGCTGGATTTGTAACTGAGAAGAAATAGTGCAGATGGCTAAATTATCCTTACTTGTTTGAAACCATGACAACTTACCATAATATAGCTTTAAACACCTGAAATTAATTAGAGAGGTTACATTTGAATGTGGAGAGTATGATTTACAGTATGGGCTTAAATACAGAGACATGTTTTGATTTTAGGTTGTCATTTATTATTTTAGCTATAAATGTTGATCAAACAAACTTTGTTTTATCTTTTGATGAAGACTATTTTAAGGGGCAGTGGAAAGGGCAGACTGTCCAGTATTTAGAGCATATAAATTTTTGAAGAACCAGAAAAATTTTTCTTGTAATCATATAAACCTTTACTGATTATTATGGGAAGATAGGAAAGTACACTCATAATTTTTAAGTGCCTTCTAAGGATCATTATTTTATTTACAATAATACTCTCTGAACTTTATTATAGGTCCTTCAAGAGCTGAGGCTAGGTCTTGTTAACTCTTCACCTCAGAGTAACTTATAAAGAAAAGCACAGTCTTGTGGAGTCAGCTTGAGTCCTAAATTCACAGCTGACTAGCTGTGTGACCTTGGGAAAATGGCTTAACCACTGTGATACAGAGGGCGGATCCACAAATGAGGGAGAAATAGAATCAGAAATAATGGGACACAGACTATGCCCAGAGAGGGATAGCTCTTGGAGGAAATAAACAGTTGGTTAGGGTTTAGGTGTTTTGAATCTGAGATGCTGGTGGCCCAGCCAGTAAAAGATATATGGCAGGTGGTGGGAAATTGAGGTCCAGGAAAGAACTAGAGTATACAGATATATACTTGGATGTTACTGACATATAATACTTGGATTTTTGAAAGTGAATGAGATCATCAAATTTCATTCCCCTTCTTTCAAGTATAAAGAAAAAGAATAACTCTAAGGATATCATTGGAGAGTTGAAAGATCAGTGGCAATGAAAGAAACCAATAAAAGACAATCTGAAAATAGAAGGAAAATCAAGATACTACCATTTCACAGAGTGTTTGAATAGGAGAAAGTAGACCAGAAGATCAAATGCTTTAGAGTGATCAAAAAAGATCAGGACTGGAAAAATAAAAGGTAAGAGGTTAGGAGTAAACGTAATAAGAAAAAGCAGACACTAAGTATAGACAAACTTCTAAGAAGTTTAGGGGAAAAGGAGAGGTAAAAAAAATAGCACAGTGATTTGAGGCAATCTAGAGAACTTCTTTTAAAGTTGGGAAACCAGAATATGTTTGTTGATGGGGCTAAGAGCTCAGTGAGAAAAAAGAAATTGATTGAGAGAGTTTCTAACAAACTCAGTAGGAAATAAGGTGAGGGACACAGAATTAGGTTAACCTTTGAAAGGAGAGAATCTTCATCTGAGCCAGAAGGAGAAAGGAGAAAGGGAAATACAGATAAATTTTATGACATTCACTAAATTGAAAATATGGACCTTAGGCTTCAACTCAATTTCTCTTTCTTCACATATCTGTTGTTCTTTGCCTGTCTCCCACCCCCACCACCCCCACCTCCATACACACACACACACACTTACCAGATTATCAAGTAAAATCCTATCTTTGGAAAAAAAAAGTGTTCATTTTTTAAAAAAATGGTTAACTTCAGGACACTGACGTGTCTCTTAGAAAGAATCCAGAGGTTATCCTGATACATAATTATGGTCTGAAAGAGATGATGCAGTCAGAAATGGGGGCAACTTTATTCTTTCCGTAGTAGGATTAGGCATCATATAGAATACTTAAAACCTGAAAGGACCTTTAAAAGTCTTCTTTATAAACAGTACAGTGTTAAACAAATCTGTAGCCTTATATGCACATATTATAAATGAATTAGTTTAATACCACAGAACTCCTTCCTAAGAAAAGTTTTAGGAGAAGAAAAATAAAATCTATTTTCTATAAACCAAATCTGTGATATCAGCCCTAGCGTATGTTTGGAGAGATCCATTTTACCCACTTTTTTTTTTTTTTTTTTTTTTGGCCACACCTCACAGCTTGCAGGATTTTAGTTCCCCAACTGCGGATTGAACCCAGGCCACAGCAGTGAAAGCGCCAAGTCCTAACCACTGGACCGCCAGGGAATTCCCCCATTCTACCCATTTTTTGATCACTTCCTGTTCACTTCATTGGTGAGCTAAGGACTTCTGCCCTAGGGTTACAATGGTGGCTCTGAACACAGGATGCCTGATACTGGACAGAGGAAATCAACTGCAGTTTGTTAGTCACATATATTCACAGCCTGGAGGAAGAAGACACTGCATGCCACACGGGGCCACATGGCAGTTACATTTGGGAAGAGAACAATTAGGGGCTGTGGGAGCCAGGCTTTTTAGTATCAAAAGGGTGACGTGCCCCTGGTTCCCATGGGAGGACCTGATTGGCTTGTTTGAATAATTCCGTGGGCTGGCAGGGAACTGAAATGCACTAGTACTCAAGCATGAGCAGGAATTGCCCCTGGTCCCCTTGAAAAGGAGGGTTGTTTGGCTGGGGGACCTCATGCATAGAAGCAGGGTGGGGAGGGGAACTTGCAGCTAGGCCATTTGAGGCCCTCCTGACTTTACCAAATGTCAAGGCAGCACACAATTTTGAGCCTTACTTTTATGCCTTATGCCACACCTACAACATAAGCAAATCCATGGCATAGTCGTGTTATAATGGGATTTTGTGGAATTTGTGGTAGCTTAATCGTTATGCTGGAGGAGGGAGGTGGGGAGACATCAGGGATGCTTTTGGAGTCTCACTGGAGTGATTCCTATGAATGATACTTCATGTACTTTCGGCATACATGGTTTGAGAGAACCTCCAAAGAGAATTGGCCATATAAATACCTCCTAATGCTTTTGGTCTATTTTGAAATGGCATCTTCTCTGTAAGCATATCTTTTTTCTCTAAATGAAGTCTTCCTTGCTGAGGAGAATTTAATGAATCCCAAGCCACTGATTAGATATCAAGTCGGTTTTGTGGCTGGTAACACTCATTATTTGCTCTAATTGTGACTCCAGAAACAGGATTCCTGGTTTAACTCATGGCTAAGAGTATCATTCAGGGTCCCAGCAGGTAACACATGCCACAGTCCAGCAGGGCCATTGAAAAGTGTTTGATGGTGGATGCCATCAGAGACAGAAACCACGCCAGTTATTTTACAGAAAGAATTTAATATAAGGATGTGTTTACTGGGTAGCTAAAATAGTAAAAAGGGAACACAAATAATCACAGAGGACAAATCAGCTGCATGAAGCAGCTTGGGCAGAGGGACTATGGGAAGCAATTGAAATTATTAGAACATAGAAAATTAGAGAAGGGACCTCATGGGGCAGGAACCAGACCTCTGAGGAGGGGGCTTCCCTGGTTGGTGCTGATGGCTCTTGAGGGGGTGTGATGATGCTGGATCCGGAAGTTTTGAAAAACAAACCGGATTCTATTTTTTCTGCTACTGAAACAAAATGCCGCTGCCATAGTGAAAAAGTGAAGGTGCCATGATGCTGATAGGAACAAGAGGCAAAAACAAGAGAGAAAATTCCTTCTTCTTCCTCCAGGCTCACATCTCCCTCAGCACAGAAGAACCTAACAAATAGCTGTGGCTGTCTCAGAGATGCAAATCAGGCCCTGTGTCACAAAGCAGGATACGGGGGTGGGGGTGGGGGTGAGTTTTGACACTGAGAGTCAAGAGCCTTACAAGCAGCACGGGAGTATTCAGAAAGGTTGGACAGCATTGAGGGAAACTAATGCGGTGTTTGAAGAATCTCAGGGATGGCAACAATTGGGGGAGTCATCAGGCCAATCCCAACATTTGAGAGGCTCATGGAGACCCACCTACCATATGTCTATACATATTTCAAAGTTATACATTAAGCAAACAAACTGTGAAATAAAATATATTCTATCCTCTTACCTTAAAAATATCATTTCATGATAACCTGGAAGCTGGCTTTGAATTTATAATCTTGGAGTTCTATTGGAAATTTGTGGCATAGGGAGAGCCAGCAATCCTTGCCCCTCAGCCATCAGCCTGTCCCCTCACTTTTCTTCCCACCCCCAGCTCTGTACTGACTCATGAAGGGGTCCCACATGCATGAGTCTGGACAACCCTACCCACATAACCTAGCTCACTTCACTCCCCCATAAGCAACTGAGCCTTAACCACTCCTTGAACCTATGGGTGAAAACACTGAGTGCATGATCGACCCAGAAATAAGGCCAGCAGAACCTGCAGCTAGGCTTGGAGCCATATGTGCAGAAGTAATTGGAGTCCCTCGTACTCGGATCTTGATTGAGAAGGGAGCAGTGCATGCACTCCAGGTGGCATGGCGCCTTGTCCCAAAGGAACAAGGAGAGGGGATGAGGAGGGTTATGACCAAGGGGGGGAAAGCAACACCCTCTAAACCCTAATGACAATGCCCAGAAGCCCTAATGACAGAACAGGAAGCCTTATCATCAGTAGGCAAGAAGGGGCAAGGAAAGAGAGTGGTCACCAGAAAATAAGAGAGTCATCACAGGAAGGGGTCATCTGACAGAGGCTGTGGCCTTCCGAGAGGACCGCTGCCAGGGCCAACCAACCCTCTGCCTAATAGGGAGGTAAGCAGAATATAAATACCCCCATCTTCACCTCCTCCTTCCCTCTGCTCTCCCGCCATCATCTCCTATTGGCTGAACCCAACTGGAAGCCAAAGGGCAAGAGTCCAGACAATGCAGCTCATAGAGCTCAACGTCCTGGGAAAAAAGGGAGTTGGAGAAAGGCAGAGAGTGGATCTGGGGGGGCGAGCGGAGGCGATGCAGTACATCTGGTGCACCAATCTCTCCAATATTAGTTTCTTCCTATGCCCAGTCCCAACTGTGTATGGTTGAACCCCCTACATCTCCCTCTCTCTCTGCCCTCCTGGCTTTCATCCATCATCTGTCACCAGAGTCTCCTGATGTCAATCTTGTGTGCCCCCCAAAGAGCCCAGCCTAGTCATGATGTAGTCAGGGGTCAAATTTCTAGTCCTGAACATTCTGAAGAAAAGGAGATGAGTAACCGTTTGGTTTTGAGACCAGATAACCTTGAAAGAGCGATGCATGCTGAGCAAGGGGAATTACTCAAGGAAATAAAAAGTGTCCAGGGAAGGAAGTTGATCATGATGACAATATACCACTGCCCTTTGTCCTACTAACTAGAAAGAAGCACATTTTTCTCTTGGTCTCTTCATCTCCTTATTAGTTCTGATTTCCATTTGTATTTTGTTTAACCTTTTTGTTTGGGTGACATCCTTTTTTCAAGCTTTCCCAAATCTTTTTAAGACAGAAGTAGCATATAAATGTATATAATAAATAGTAGCAGGACAGTGAATGGTAATTTTGTGCAATGCTTCTCAGAGGTCTCATGGCCACTGATTCATAGCAGAATCATCCTTATAAAAAGACGTGGATTTCTGGTGCAAATTCCAGGTTTCTGGGATTTGGCCCAACGTTGATGCTCAAGAATCACTGATGACGTGGTTAAGAGTAGAGATCCCAGGGTTATAGAGTAGCTATGAGATCTAGGGAAGGTTTCTTTACCTCTATGAGCCTTATTTTCTTATTTAGAAAAAGAAAAAAATAACTGCAGCTCTTCTGTAGGGTTTCGGTGAAATATCAAAAGAGATAGTACATGTAAAGGGCCTTAGTACCATCTTCATCTATCACCGTTAGGGACCAGGGTTTAGTCTTTGCGCTAGGTTTCTGTGGAGTTGGCCGCTGTGGAAGGTAGCCCTTTGCTTGACTAAATATGGAGGGAATCTCAATGGGTCTGTCAACTGAAAAAATAAATGCACAACCTAAAAGTTGAGAATTATGTTTTATTTGGCAGACAAACCTGAGGACTTAAGTCCAGGACACAGCATCTCAGATAGCTCTGAGGGACTGCTCCAAAGAGGGAAGGGAGGAGCCGGGATATACAGGAGTTTTTACAACAAAGACCAGGTGTTGGAACATCAAAAGATTACAGTTAAAGAAAACAAGATATCTCAAGTTAAGGACTTTAGCGCTTTTCTGTGTGTGGGAAGATACAAGAGTCTGGGCTCACTGAAATCATTCCTTTGATATGCACCTCAGCTATCTGAGGCCAGCGTCCCGTGCTTTCTCATCCTGAGTCTCCTCAGGGTGAACCATCGGGGGTGGCTGTAATGTAATGGCTCAATGGCTGCAGCATCCTTTGTTTACTGATACATACGGCAGGCAACATTTTTTTCATTGAGAGGTTTCAAAAAGATAGGATCCTCCCATTCTATGCTAATTTGGGAATTGACTCACCCATTAGGGTTTCACTCATCATAATTGCAACAAAAAAAGTTGGGACAGGCATTTCAGCCCCACTCTGCAGATGGCAAAGGCAAGGCATGGAAGGGCACACTGCCTAATCCAGGGGTGTGTGATGCTTGACTGCTGTAGCTATACAGAAAACTCTGGAACTGCAAGTCTTGAGAGATTATTTTTATTATTGCATTGTGCCACTGCTTTTACTCAGCTTGCATTGAGAATGCCTCCTAGTAAGAAATTGTACCACCAGGCATTAGAACTCTGTGCAAAGTCCATCACTGAAAAAGGCTGAGGCATAATAGAACACATTTGAAATAGCTCAGCAAATACACATGTTCAGTTACAGAGCATTCAAAGTAAATGACTTGGCTACTTGAAGCAGAAAGTAAGAAAATAAGCCTGGCTAAATAAGGGAATCTTTTCTAGATTTTTCTTTCTTTTCCCTGAGGTACTCAGGGAAGACTGCCAGGTGTAGTTCTAGCAAATTTTAGGAAACAGATTATTTCAAGAGGTAAAGGGAGAACTTGTCTGGCTCCCTTGTGTTTTGGGGGGTTTTCTTTGGTTTGGTTTGGTTTGGTTTTTAAGTAATATTGATACTCCATCTCTTTCCAAAAATCATTGAAACAGCAATCATTCCTCCTGCTCCAGTGTATCAGTTTTGAACAGAGTTGGTTTAAGAACCCTGCAACTTCTCTTGCTGAAAGGTGAAGAAAGACTTCGAGGTGAGGTTTTAATTCTGTGTCACAGCCTAAATTGTTTCATTGCAAAGTCTGGGAGCGTGCGTGTCAGCACACACAGCATGATACATCGCCCCCCAAACCGAAAACCCAAGGAATGGGTTCAATCTAATGTGAGGCAAGGATGGCAGTCTTCTGGCTCTTAACACCCACATTATCCTTATCTCCTGCACGCAGTTCCAGGCTCAGAGCTCAGAAACTGAGATCCTCTCAGGAACTGCTTGCTTCGGGGGATGTTCACAATAGCCATCAAGAGAAATCTCACGGCTTGCCTATTTTCCAGCAAAACATCTAAGCCAGGTTTGCCTTTTGACAGAGAAAAAGGGCTCTTTAACATTCCTAAAATCTTGGAGATCTGCCTCGCCGCACAGTGATTCATGACTAAAGAGGAGGTTGTAGAACAGCAGGGAAGGAAAGGTTGTTGATCCTCTCCATCCAAATTGGTGAATGTTACAAGCGATAAACTCTTCAGATAACTTCCGGATGAACAGAAAAAGAAAGTCTGCACAGGGAGTGCTGGGTTCCTTCTGGGGAAGGAGGAAAGTGTCCATCTACTTCCACCCATAATTAAAACAGATGAGGCTACCAGGACTGCGGCCACTGTGAGAATCCTGGCCTCAGTTAAGTGGATGGAAATTCATGATACTGATGTCCATTTTCATGAATCCTCCCCCCACAATCACATACACATCCTAAGGAATTCAGTGTCTTACTGTTCTAGCCCCTTTGTGTTTATCCAATGCCCGCTGAAGTTCCCTGTTGCCCACTTAATTACCTACCCACTTCACTACCCCAAAAGACCTACACATGTGAGGCCTTTCTCAAGCCTTGCTGATGCCAGATTTATTTCCAAGACTCTTCCTAGGTTCATAAATCTTACATGCTAATTTGGGTTAATTTGTGAATAAATGTCAGTGGTTTCAAGTGCTGCCTCTGCAGATCGGATTTACATCTTACTAGGATGTATACCTGCTGATGCAGGTTAAAGGAAGGAGTAATGGGACAATGAACTTCACTGGAACGGGGCTGTTAAAAATAGCCACCACTAGCACTTTGAATAGATAATACTCTGGGTGCTTTAATGTGTATCAAGTCATCAAACTCGCATCTACCCTCTGAGGCAAATCCAGTTATCATTCCCATCTTACAGATGAGGAAACTGAAGCAGAGTGTTAAGTGACTTACTAAAAACCACACAGCCAGCAAGTGTTGACACCTGAATTCACTACAAAGCTACAGTCATCAAAACAGTATGGCAGCAGTCCCCAACCTTTTTGGCATGAGGGACCGGTTTCATGGAAGACAACTTTTCCACAGGGGTTGGGGCATGGTTCGATGGTTCTGGCAGTAACACGAGCTATTGCTCAGGTGGCAATGCAAGTGATGGTTCAGGCGGTAATGCAAGTGATGGGGAGCGATGGGGAGCTGCAGATGAAGCTTCGCTCGCTCGCCCACCACTCACCTCCTGCTGTGCGGCCTGGTTCCTAACAGGCCACAGCCCAGGTGTTGGGGACCCCTGTGACACAAAAACAGACACAGAGATCAATGGAACAGGATAGAAAGCCCAAAAATAAATCCAGGCACTTATGGTCAATTAACCTATGACAAAGGAGGCAAGAATATACAATGGAGAAAAGACAGTCTCTTCAACAAGTGGTGCTGGGAAAACTGGACAGCTACATGTAGAAGAATGAAATTAGAACATTCTCTAACACCATACACAAAAATAAACTCCAAATGGATTAAAGACCTAAATGTAAGACTGGATACTATCAAATGCCTAGGGGAAAACGTAGGCAGAACACACTTTGATGTAAATAACAGCTATGTTTTTTGGATCCAACTCCTAGAGTAATGGAAATAAAAACCAAAATAACTAAACACAGGTAAGCATGGTTCCAGGGCCCCATGCTTAACTGCTCTGCAACACGATGGAAAAAGAAATTGAGGGGCATGTGGCAAGAAATGAAGATCAGGCAAATGAGAACAAAGGCTTTATATTCAGAGTTTTCTATAGTAAAAGAGTCAGCCATCATTTCTCATGGTTTTGCTGAAACTCAAGGGCAGGGAGAGGAGTGGAAAAGCTTTATAGAGGGAAAAAAAAAGGACTTCAGGGATGGAGGCTGCTTGGGAGCTGCTGTCAAGGAGAAGCTATAGGTGGGCTAACTAGAAGTCATCCTATGTGATTGTTTAGAGGTTCATACTTGGCTTTCCCTGGTTGGTCCCAAGTTGGAAGCAGAGACAAAAATTAGAAAAGCTGTCAACTGTTGATCAAGTCCTGGTCATTTTAGGCTAATTGTTATCATGGCTTTTTGTTTGTTTGTTTCCTGGACCATTTACTAGAAATAGTGGTCTGACTTTTTTTTTTTAACGAGACTGACATGAATAGCTGGTCACTCA
This sequence comes from Physeter macrocephalus, assembly GCF_002837175.3. Lineage (NCBI taxonomy): Eukaryota > Metazoa > Chordata > Mammalia > Artiodactyla > Physeteridae > Physeter > Physeter macrocephalus. The sequence goes on along the minus strand of NC_041224.1, from coordinate 26,957,274 downwards.
AGAGAGAGAGTTGGATTCCTGGACCGGTTGCTGCAGATAGGGGGTCAGAGTTCTATTTTTCACATGGTCTGGCCATTGTCGGTTTATATATTCAGTCTCTCAGGCAGAAGAATCTTCTGGAATCATTCTTTTGTCCCCAGCATGGAAGGAGGCCTCCCTCTGGAAAGGAGCCCTCCAGCTGACAGCAGATTCTTTCACCAAGGCAAGTTTGTGAATTAGGTTGGAGTCTTGATTTCTGGTAACAAGATGTCTGTTGAGTTCCCTGGTGCTGGTCTTCCCTCTACTACTTAGTATTTGCCTGGTGGTGAGGAGCCAAGGGTCAGAGAAACTGTTGGTCTCATCCCTAATAAACTTCAGAGGTTCAAGGTCATAGCTGGTAAAGAAGGAGGGGACGATATTCCCTTTCCACTTCCTCTAAGTTAAGACACAGATCTTAAAATTACCATACAAGGAAACTGGAGGTATACCAACCTGGTCAACTTGCTTGGAGGACTGAGGCCCTTGTCAATCGCTGGTCACCTGCACAGCAGCCTACAGCCTTTCACGATGTTGATAGATGGCTCTGTTTTCAAGAGGACCAGGCATGTCCCAGAGAAACTCAAGTGTAAACAGCACAAGTATAAACAGCACAGCCAGCCAGTAAATATTTCTTAAGAACCAAGTCTCTGTTCGTGGTGATAAAGGAAGTAGAACAGAATGATCCTGCCTTCAGAAGGTCCTCCAGTCTTTTGTGTGAGATGCCATTTTCCATTGACTAGAGCAGATGACAAATTCAATACCAAGCATTCAGTGAGTTTTGTCTTGAGAAATACACAAGCCCCTAACGAGGTATGACTCTAGCTGTGATTTTATTGCCCCTTTCTAACACAAGTGAATATGAAAGTGCTTGCACTGGGGGCCCTGAATCGATTATGTACCCACACTGGATGAAAGGGCTGCCAGCATTCCACCTGGGAAAGTTCCGATGTAATGAATGCCAGTGAGCAGTGTTAAAACTGGACTCTAACACAGAATAAAACAAAGGCTCCTCCTAGCCACCAAGTGAGCACAAACCCAGAAGCACATTGGCCACTAGCAACGTAAGTGAAATGCTGATGAAGGCATGGAGTGTTTGGCCAAGACCGTGATCTTACTCAGTCCTCCCAGCAGGGAGCAATTTGGGACCAGGGAAAAGGTCACAGGAGGACTCTTCTGTTACAGAGGGCACAGCAAGGACAGAGTCAGTTTGATGAACCTGGTTCTAACCTGATTCAGTTACTACTTAGAGGAGTGGCTGGGCAATTATTTCCCTCTCTGGGCTTCAATGGACCTTAAACCTGACGGAGCTACATCGGTAATACAGCTGTGATATTTTTGTATAGATTTGTGTATAGACATAAAAAGTGTTTTAAAATAAATTAAAAATATTTCATGTAAAAAACTAGCAGCATAACATGACTAGCATACACTAAAATGATAGCTACATAGAAGAAATATGAGCAGATGATTAAACAAATAAGAAAAAAAAGGCTAAAATTTTGCAAACCCTTCTCACCATTAACTATGGAGATAGAGATAAAAGAGCATTTTCCTTTAGGAAGATGCACATGGAACAGAAAAGGAAGTGTAAGAGATTGCCCACCAACCAGGACTGACCTAATATGAATATCCCTTCCAATAGCATATGTAAAATAATTCTCTAATTTAAAACTCTATTGGCAAAAAAGTGGCACAATGAACTTAGTAGTCTTTCCAGGACCCGTGAATGAGTGTCTAGGCTTCTACATCTAAAGGAAAATATTTTGTTCCAAGTCATCTTTAAGATTCTTAAGCCTGAAGTGCCTGGATTCCTAATCACTGTAATACACGCACTTCTATGGGTTTTCTGTTTCTCCTTGATACACACACGGAACTAAGCAATCAGCCCACGCAATTCCTCAGCTCTTCTCCAATACCTGATGAGGAGAATGAGAGACCGCAATAAAACTGTAAGATTATGCTTTCTATTTTTAACGTAAGGATGCCCATTCCTACCTTAAACTATTCCTTTGTGGTTTATTTTGAAAACCAGACATGATCTCTGGAGATGCGTGTAGGCAAGTCGCGTGTGTGTGTGTGTGTGTGTGTGTGTGTGTGTGTATAAAGAAATGCAATTACACATCCCCACTCAGGTTACAGCGATTATTCTTAGATATAAACATTCCACTTAATCTAGTATGGCTAGTAATCCTATAACTGGATTAAGTGGATTTCTGCCTACAATCCAAAGAAACCCAAACAAGGCTCACTTCAAAGAAACGACACCAAGTGCTCTTCTCTCAACAAGAAAAAGGATGTTTTAAATAATGAAAAAGATGTCCTATCATTTTAAAAATTAGGTGATCACCCCCTGCATTCTTCTCAACAGTGAGCCAGGAAACACACATACACACACACACACACACACACACGCACATGCACACGCACACACACACACACAAAAGGCCACAAATAAAATGATGCTTTTGTTACATTTCTTAACTTCTAATTTTCTATCATAATTTTTTATCGGGTTCCTATTATCCTCAGAATAGAAAAAAAAAATGTGTGTGTGTGTATCTTTTTATGTTAAGGAAAAGTAAACCTTGACATAGAAGACAATGTTTTAAAAAGGAAAAAAAATGAAGTTCAGTACTTTTAGGATGAGAAAAGTAACAAAGCCACTTGAAGAGATGTCTCGCAGTGCACTGAGAAATATTAGCAGCAGATGCCTGAGTTCTGGCATAAGCAGCCTTTAAATGAAGTGCATATCAAAATAAGGCCATGTCTGTGGTTAAAAGCATGGAGCCAAGTGGGAATACACCCGAGGAGGAGGTGTGTAATTTTGGCTCGGTTCCTGGAGGAAAGTAACAATCCCGTGAGAGGTTCAGAGAACAGACCTTGTGCTGAAAACCCCTCAGGATATAGGACGACACTGATAACAATCAGGGAAAGAAATTTGACAAGCACTTTAAAAAACTTATTCCTGTCTAAGGTACCTGGCACCAATAATCCATTCAAAATAGCTTTAGAAGCACTGGGGCTCTGTATCCAATGGCGGTTATCTATGAAATTGCCACTAAACACTAAAACCATCCCTACAGATTGTCATGCATGGGTGTTATGCAGATTCGTACATTGCAGTATAATGTGGCAGTCATCCCCAAATAATCTCTATACTGCTAATTATACCCACCGAAATTTGACAAAATACAAATAGCGTAAGGGATGCTTTTGTTGGCAGAGTTCAGGTAAATATCTTTTTCAAGAGTTCATTCTGATTTTGGTACATACGACTGGTTGGTGCAGGTTTCAGGGAGGGAGTTTTCATGGTCATTGGTGAGTTTAAGTCTAGGACACTTAGATAGATGAACCCTGTATTTAAAAAAATTTTTTTAATTGCAGTATAATTGATTTATAATGTTATATTAGTTTCAGGTGTATAATAAAGTGATTCAGCTATGTGTATATTATATATGGTTCTTTGTCAGATTCTTTTCCATTATAAGTTATTAAAAGATATTGAATATAGTTCCCTATGCTATATAGTAGGTCCTTGTTGTTTAACTATTTTATATATAGTAGGTTGTATCTGTTTATCCCAAACTCCTAATTTATCCCTAATGAACCCTGTATTTTTTAATGGCAAACTGACCACATTATAAATAAACTGGCTGTCAGTGTTTGCACGAGTCAGAGTGCCTGCCCCTCTACCCCACCTGGCTCTATCCTACAGGGTAATGAACCAGCTCATCCGGGCAGTTACACACCATGATTACTCTCTAGTCAGAAACACTGTACATTAGCACGGATTTATGTGTTGTTAAGTAGATTATTTTCCTGACTTCTGTCATAAAAGAACACTTGACACAATCCTCCCCAATAAAGTGAGAAATAAGAAACAAGTACCTGATAGACATTTTTTTTTCCTTAATGGTTTCTTAAGACTTGATTTTCAAGGAGGCACTTATGAATAAAAATGATTTTGCGGGTACACGGGTGGCGGGTGGGGTAGAGAATCTTGGAGACACAAGGTTTTTGAATCCTGACTCGACTCAAACACTTGCCTATCAAGAAGTATCCATTACAGGCTTGTCACTGTTTTACCAAAGGTGCAGCCCCACCTGAGGCTGTGTAACCAGGCGAGCTGTGCACAGGGCAACCACAGCACACAGTAATTACCTTAATTGGTTCGACAACTGTCAGAAATATGTTTGGGACAGCAGGGGATTTTATTTCTACCGACTTTCCCAGCAGAAGAGTTAACAAGAGATAAATGGTGGCTTTATAGATTTCTCACAAATAGATTCCACAGGGTACACAGAAGCAAAGCACAGAAATAGGAGGTCCTATGCCTCGTATCTCAGTGTCTTTTCATTATGCATTTTATTCTTTAAGTGTATAGAGCAGTTGCCTCTCTTGTCACCAGGAGTCACTTAACCACGTGTGAGTCATATTTCTCTGCGGAAATCTCACCACTGTTGAGATTTCTCCCAGGAGATATCATTGTCTTTGTTCTTAAAACACCAAAGAGTGCAAGTAAGCTTCTAATGCAATGATTTTTTTTTTTTAACCCCAGCAGAAATTTCTTGCCATGTCCATTTTTCTGAACACCTGATTCACCAAAGTGGTGAAATTATCAGGCCTGTGGTTCTCTGACCTTTATTGTTGAATAAGTTTTGTTCTGTCCTCTGTTAAGCATCTGTCATCGCGCCCTCCAAGAGATAATATTATATTATGTGGCATAGAATACAAGCATAGTGCTTAGATTAATCCCATTTACAACATGTGATGAAAACCATTCACAAAAGGTGTGGCTCTATTTTAAATATTACTTTTGGATTTCATTTAACTTGATTACATTTGTATTTGAAGTTCAGCTTCTATAGAAAGAAAGGCAGCAAGTCATAGGGCAAAGAACCCCTGACCAGTAGCTGGGGGCCATTGGTTCCAGGCCTGGCTCCAGCAAAAATGAGCCTATGACTGTGGGCACATCATTTAATCTTTCTGGCCCCAGTTCCCTCATCTATTAAACGGACTACAGCATCCCCAAGATCCCTCCCAGCCTAACATACAACCCCAAATCATTCACTGTCCACCTCCTTGTTTATAATTCCAAATGCAAGCATGCATTTGCTGTTGTTTCTTCCTGAAGAGGATTTGTCGTAACTTCATCTTTATATTTCAACTTTCCTCTTCCTAAACCCCAAGATAACCATTCAGTTTTTCCCAGTACAGAGAGTAATGCTAGTTGGAGAGATGAACTTTTCAGCCCTTCTAATAAGGTTTTATTTTTAATTATGAATATGTAGTCTAATAAAATCCTGATAGTAGAAATAATTTGGTGTGTTTGACATATTAAACTTTAAAGACTCAAACTGCAGTTATTATTATTTTATGGTTATGGGAATCACAATATTTTGCAAAATTAAATATAAATAGTCTTTACCTTCCAGGGTAGATCAATAATTTTCCCTTAGCTAAAATTAGGTTATGTTTTCTCACTTCTTAGGAAAGTCATAGAAGTTTAGAAACCTAGAAAGTTTTCTTAATCTCACTTTTGAGGTTGGTTTGAAGTTAGTATAGTTTTCGTAAGTAAATTATATATTCCATAAGTGTTGCTCATGCTGTATATTGCCGTGAATTTTATAAGTATGTTTGGGGCGGGAGGGAACATGCTATTTGTGATGATTAGTAAAGTAAATAAACAGAAATTTGTAGCTTGTGCCTCTTGATCAACCGCATTAGAAGGTGCCATCATTCTGGACAGGGGTGAAATGCCATTGTATATTAATTTTTAGTATTTGTAGTAAGGGTTAATAGTGTTTACAAAGGGATAAGCAGTTAGCAGTAGGAAGCTTAGATTTCATCTCACGTAGTAGAAAGACATGGACTGCATGAGGACTCCTGCTTTCTGGCTCTGTGACTTTAGGCTAATTCTATAACCTCTCTGACCCTCAGGTTCTCATTTCTAAAATGGAGAGCTAGAGACAGTTAGAGAAGATGTCTTTTTTTGTTGTTTTCTATTTGTTTGTTTTTCCCATGCCTGTGGGTCCTCTCTTGTTTTTTTGTTGTTTAATTTTTATTGGAGTATAGTTTATTTACAATGTTGTGTTAGTTTCAGATGTAAAACAAAGTGAATCAGTTATACACATACATATATCCACTCTTTTTTAGACTCTTTTCTCATATAGGCCATTACAGAGAATTGAGTAGAGTTCCCTGTGCTATACAGTAGGTCCTTATTAGTTATCTATTTTATATATAGTAGTGCATATATGTAGAGAAGATGTCTTAGGTCGTATATTGATTGGCTGGGGCTGCCATAACAAAATACCACAGACTGGGTGGCTTAAACAACAGAGATTTATTTTCTCAAGGTTCTGGAGGCTGGAAGTCCAAGATCAAGGTGTGGGCAGAGTTGATTTTCTCTGAGGCCTCTCTTCTTGGCTTGCAGAAGGCTGCCTTCTCTCTGTGTCTTCATGGTCGTCCCTCTGTGTGCACATGTGTCTGGTATCTCTAAAGACACAATTCATATTGGATTAGGGTCCACCCCAAAGACCTCATTTTAACTTCATCATCTCTTATCTCCAAATACAGTCACATTTTGGGGGTGAGGACTTCAACATATGAATTTTGGGGGAACACAACTCATAACAGGTAGGAAACAGATTCTGAGATGGCTCTCTGCATGTAGCACATTTACAGGGGGGAAAGGGAAGGTCTCAGGGACAAACCCATAAAGAAGTGAGGAAGCAGGATTGGGGGACGGGAGAAACTAAACCGTGACAGAGTCATAACAGAGACCTCTACTGTCCCACAGAGAGCCCTGGAGTTAGGGTGCCCTTCAGAGGTGCCCAAAATTGAGGCAGGGGAGCTGGTTCTTTGTACACTGATACTGACCAGGTACCCCAGGGAAGGGAAGGAGGTGTTTCTTGAACTGGGAGACTCCCTAGAGTTGAAGGTCTTTCATGTGAGCCTTCAGCTTGGCAGCTGGGGGTTGAATGCCTTGGTCCTGAAAGGCAGGTAGGTAGCTAGGGTGCTGCCCCCAGCTCCCACTGGAGAAGTAAATGCCAATTTCACCATCTTACAGGATTTTGATAAGGACTGACTGGGATGAGATATGCAATAATACTTAGTCCCTGGAATGTAGGAGGGGCTCTGTTGGTTTTCATTCCCTCCATGGCCTCAGTCTATGCATGTCCACATGCCCTTCCTTAACAACTAGATCCTGAAGCAGTTGGCCGGGGTGGGGGGGGCGGGGGGGGGGTCCTGGCCTCCCACACAACTCTACTGAGTTTTTTTTTTCTTTATTGTTTTTAAATATCCTGCATTTAAAGTTTCACATCTGCAGAGCCACAGAGAAGAGCCTGGAGGACATAATGCACAGTGAGCACAGGAGGAAAACAAAGGAGGAGTGGGTGGTTTCAGACAAAGAGGTTGCCTTGTATCTCTGACAGCAGGCTTTTCTTATTGGTTGATCAGTGCAAATGAAAGGCCATTGGGGAGAGCCATGTGCCTCTCCACACTGTAAAATAATACTTCATGGCGGTGAGTCCTTGGCTTGAGGACCAGTTAGGCTTAGGGAGAGAAACTAAATGGCAGCCCATTGTTACAGAAAATGTAACCTAACAATGAATGGATGGGAAGAAATAAAGAATTTTAAGTAAAGAAAGGCCAGGTGTGGAAGCAAAAGAAATACACAGTATTCTTCTGGTCTGCAGCTTTTCCTAATGGAGACCAGGAGAAAATAAATGGGGGTTTGCCCAAATATAGTTTTTCTCCCAAGGACAAAACCTCCTGTGGCCTGTCCTTCCATAGCGTCCGGAGGTGGATGCTATTTCCAGGTGTAAACTCACACCCATCATGGAAGGAAGGATAGAGTCACAAAATGCTTCAGGCCATGAAATGAAAAAGTTCCTTCTGACCTGAAATGAGCCTTTGGAGTGTGGTGAGTGTGGTGACTCAAAACAGAATCACACCCTACGTAATGGCTGGAGAGGATAAAAGGTCACCTTAAGCGGGACCAGAGACGGATCCCAACGGGAGCATTTGGCTTATTGAGCTGCCATTTCCTGTCTGACAGTCTTCATTCATTCATTCTTCATTTACTCTGTACCTCCCGTTTTAGTCAGCTCAGGCTGCCATAACAAAATACCACAGACTGGATGGCTTAAAAAACAATTTCAGAGGCTGAGGGTTCAAGATCAAGGTGCCAGCAGATTCAAGTCCCTGGTGCAGCTTCTATTCCTGGCTGACAGATGGTCACCTTCTCCTCACATGGTAGAGAGAGAGAGAAAGCAAAGTCCCCTGGGTCTCTTCTTCTAAGGGCCCTGATCCCATCCTGAGGGCTCCATCCTCATGACCTCATCTAAACCTCATTACTTCCGAAAGGCCCCACCTCCTAATACCATCACAGTGGGGCTGAGGGCTTCAACATATGAATTTTGAGGGAACATAATCCAGTTCATAGCATCGCACCCCTTGCCCTCCAAAATTCAACTTCTTCTCGCATGCAAAATACATCCATTCTGCCCAGACAACCCCCAAAGTCTTAAGTCATTCTAGCATCAACTCTAAAGCCCAAAGTGTCATCTAGATATCACCTAAAATCAGATATGGGTGAGACTTGAGGTACAACTCATCCTGAGGCAAAATTCCTCTCAAGCTAAGACCTTGTGAAACTCAACAGGTTATGTGCTTCCCAGACGTATTGGTGGGACAGGCATAGCATAGACATCCCCTTTCCAAACGGGAGAAATAGGAAAGAAAGAAGGGGTGATGGGTCCCAAATAAGTCCAAACCCAGCAAGGCAAATTCCATCGTACCTTAAGGCTCCAGAAAAATCCTCTTTGGTTCAATATCCCACCTTCCAGGTCCACTGGAGTGGCAGCATCACCACCACAGCTATGAGGGGAGACCCTGCCCCTTCAGCACCACCCCTGAAGCTCTCTGGGAGGGCAGCCCCATCCTGAAATCCTGGGCAGGGGCATCTTGACCCACCCAAAACAGAAAGACAGCCTTACCCTTTGAAATTGAGGAGGAACTAGCGCTGCTCCCAGGGACTGTGGTGGGAGTAGTAATTCTGATGATCTCTGAATCCTTCTTACCTTTTCCTGAAGAATACAACATGTGCTATACTTTACAGTCCCATCTTACAGAATCCAAGAAGTTCCACAGCTCTCCTTCATGACATCCTGCTTTCTTTGCCCTTTAAGTTCACACTGGCAGTGTCTTTGCCGGTATAATCTCATCTTCTCTTTATTGAGTGATGGTCTGGGTCTCTTCTGAACATGCTTTCTCATCTTTTTCAGTATGGAGAGAAGGAGAATATTCCAAATCTTCAAGTTCTGATTCTTCTTTGCTTAACAATCCCTTCTTCAATTCATCTCTTTCCTTTCACTTTTTACTATAAGGACAGGAGGAACCAAGCCACTCCATCAATACTTTCCTTAAGAACTCTCTTCAACTAAATATCCAGTTTCATCAGTCACAAGTTCTACCTTCCACAAAACACTGAGAACACAGCCAAGTTCTTTGTCATGTTATAATAAGGATCTCCTTTCCCCCAGTTCCTGATAACATGTTTCTCATTTCCATCTGAGGTTACTCCATAATCAGCCTCAATGTCCATATTTGTAGCAAGCACCTCAGAACTTTCCCAGTCTCTACCCAGTTCCCAGTTTCAAAGAGCCTTCCATGTGTTGCCATTTATTACAGCACCACCCTACTTCTTGGTACCAAAATCCGTCTTAGTCAGCTCAGGCTGCTATAACAAAATACCAGACACTAGGGGGCTTAAGCAGACATTTATTTCTCATAGTTCTGGAGGCTGGGAAGTCCAAAATCAAGCTGTCAGAAGATTCATTTCCACATTTCAGCCGTTCTTCCTGGCTCTCAGATGGCCACCTCCTCATTGTGTCCTTTCATGATGGAGAGAAGTAGAAGAAGCAAGGTCTTTGCTGTCTCTTCTTCTAAGGGCACAAATCACATCATGAGGGCACCATCCTCATGACCTCATCTAAACCTAATCACCGCCCCCAGCTCCAAATACCATCACATGGGATGGGGGATGGTTACAGCTTCAGTGTATGAATTTGGTGGGGGACACACTTTATCCATAGTACCTTCTATGCCATAGAAAGAAGCAGTGGGGGAGATATGATCTCTGCTTTCAAAGATCAGAATGGCCGAGAGATAACCTATTTAGGGAAGTCAAAGAGGACTTCCCCAAAGAAATGACAACTGAGCCAGGATCTGAGAGATGAACAGAGGTCAACTAAAAAGAGCATTTGAGGCAGCCGGGCAGTGTCTGCACATGCCCTACAGCAGGAGGAAAACATGACAAATTCAAAGCCTGAAGAAGGCCATTGTAGCTGGAGGAGGAAGAGCTCAGGGAAGCATAATGAGCAGGGTGAGTTTGAAGAAACTGATGGGGGCCAGACCAGTCCCGGCTTTGCTAATCCTGTTAAGTAGCTGTCCTTACACCCAACACAAAGTGAAACCTCTGAAGGAATTTACACAGGCTGGCAGCATGATCATATTTACAGTTTAAGAAGATTGTCCTGCCTCCTGTGGAAAGAATAGACACGGGAGTGGCCTGAATCTGAACAGATGCTGGTAGGTAGGTGGGAGTAATGGCAGTAATCGAGGCAGGGGATGGTGAAAGCTTGGACTAGAATGATAATGGTAGGAAAAGAATGTGTGAACTGACTCAGCAAATATCCAGGAGGTAAAGGCAACAGGATTTGGCAATAGATTAGCTCCTGGGCACAAAGGAGAGGAAATTCATGAATCTCATTATCCTTGACAGCTGACAGAAGACTGTGGCCCAGATGTGTGTGCCCAGCTCATTTCAGATCTCATGCCCCTCAGTCTTCACTTGGAGCACCCAGGGTCTGTCGCCAGTCTTCACAGAGAGCACACACTTCCCGTGAACTTGGCTGGTCCTCAGCCTGTTTGCTCTCCGACCTCCTCCTTGCCTTCTCCTGAGCTGCTCTAATTACACAGAGGTTAATCCCTGCAGTGTTTTCCAGGCCTGCTTCCCTCTGTTTGGCCATCGGGAGGCACTGCTAAAGAGTGAGGGCAGGAAGAAGAGGGAAACCAGACTGCTTCTCTTCATCTCAGACAGTGTCCTCTGGGGTTCCAGTTTCTGCAGAACACATCTGCCTTGCTTCCAGCTGCCCTCTGATGGCCCCAACCCTTGGCTCCAAGAAAATTACTTCTCTCTACTGTCCTTCCAGACTAAGTGTGATAGTGGTTATCTAACAGCTCCCAATCTCTGGGTTATCTCACCATCCCCTGTTTGGCTTATCTCACCATCCCCTGTTTGGCTTCTTAGCCCTTCCATTGTCTGTATAAGTATTGCCCTGACTTAAGTTCCCTCTGATTACCTGGTTTGACCTTGACTCATGGCATCCTCAACGTCACTGAGTCCAGAAATGCATCCCTGCCAACCACTTATCGATGTCTGAAACTGATTTGTTACCCTCCAACATGAAATAGAAGGCTTAAATGCAAGTGATACAAGGAGACCTTACAAATTAAATTATACATATGACGTGCCCCCCAGCTCCCCCAGAGAACAGAATGTAGCTATTTGGTACAAGAAAAAAACAAGATGCAGTGGAGTGGGGGCAGAGGAGCCCTGAAAAGAATCACAAGGAAAAGGTGAAGGAATGAAGGGGTTAGAAAAAGAAAGTGAGACATACTAAAGATTGACTTGCTTCAAAGTGTGTCAAGGGCAAACTGTAGGGTGACACCACGTTTGTACAGATGTATGAAGCAGTGTGGCCCAAAGGTTAGGTAAGCTATATCAAAGGGTTGTAACAATTAGACAACTAAAAGTAGAATCTCAAGAGGAACAACTATAAATCTGCATTAGCAAAGAGAAGCCTGGGAGACCAAATAGTCTGCCCTGCTTTTTGCTTTATCTATGGGGAAATTAAAATATTTTCCACCTGAAGTCCGCAGCAAGCTATGATAGCCATCCCGTCTCCATTCTGTATCAAATGCCATTTACAAAAAAAAAAAAAAATTGCATTTTATAGCCTACATATCACTGCTAAGGACATGCCTAATGTACTGGGGCAGGAAGCAAAAGCATGAAGTTTTTAAACTTATGAGGGTAATTCTAATGTAATACAAAATTGGATTTGCTCGGTGGTAAATATAACCTACATATTAGCAATCTGTGCTGTGAATGACCCAGATTGTGGCTTTTATAAATAGCCCTCACTGTTTGATATAGAGTATACCCTGCACCGTTTAGTACATTAAACAAGTTGAATTCTGCAACCTTTCCACCTCCCCATGTGGGTACACACGTGCGCACCCGCGCGCGCGCGTGCACACACACACACACACACACACACACACACACACACACACACACGTTCTTACATCCATCTTGAAATGCTCTTAAATGAAGATTTGCAAGTAAAGTTCAGGAAACTACAACAGTATCTTACACACCGAAATGAGAGCCTCACCTGGTTCTCCATGGTTGCTCAGACCCTAGTTTTTCCATTTCCAGACCTTGGAGATTTACGTGATTGTGTACAGTTTCTTCTGTCTCGGTAGAGATAGAGCGATAGAAGTTAGCAGACGGCTGGAGGTAGAGCCGTGGAGATATACATATAAGCATATCAGCATTTTACTACATATGTATATTTTTTACTACATGTATGTAATACATATAAGCATTTTACTACATATATACATGTTGTAAATATGTGTATATATGTACATATATATACACATACATATATAGTAGTTGACTACAGTTCAGTAGTAGTCTGTACTTAAATGTGCCAAGTAAAAGACCTGATAAATAATCTTCAAACTGTGCAGATTTTTCATGGGTCACGTCATTAATAATGTAAATTTCCATATGTGCATTTTGTGTCAGTTTTTGTGTTCATTTATTGATTCATTCATTCATAAAGTATTCACATGCCCAGTGTGGACTGGATACCTACCGGATGGCTGCACTTGGTGCTGGTCCTCACCTTTGTGGCATTTACAGTCCGTATCTGTGCTGTCAGGTGGTATCACAGGCCACATGTGGTTACTGGGCACGTTAAATGGGAACAGTCCAAATTGAGATGTGCTGTGTGTGTAAAATACACCCTGGATTCCCAAGAGTTGGTACAAAAATAATATAAAATATCTCATTAATAATTTTTGTGTTGAATTGATGTTGAAGCAATAATATTTCAGATAAATTAAATTACATAGACTTCTAAAATTAATCTTAGCTGTTTCCTTTTACTTTTTTAATGTGGCAACTAGAAAAGTTAAAAATACACGTGGTGCTGAGGTTTAAATAATCACCCATCTAATGGCAAATTGTAATAAGTACCGTGAAATTCAAATCCCCTTCCACCGCCCTCATTAAGCACGTCCAACCCCTGTCGTTGATGATTTGGGGAAGTCAGTGTCTCCTCCAGGAGATATGAAGTGTAGCGAAATAAAATGAGATTGCTAGCCAGAGAAATCTGGCTTTAAATCTAGTACTCACTTGTCACGTGGACAAATTTTTAAACTCTCTGAGTCTTGATTTCCTCATCAGTTACACACCCCCGGGATGTTAGAAGGATTAAAGATAACGAATGAATGAGTACCTAGCTCAGAATTTGATATATACTAACTGCTCGAAAATAATCCCAATTATTTCGTGTGTGTGTGTGTTTCATCAAGTACGCTTGGGAACAGGTGGGTAGCACAGGACTGACTGTATCAGTAGCACCACTGTCAACTCAGGTGGCATTGGTGGTGATAATAAGCAGTGGAAATAGTACACTGATGAAGATTAAAGGAAGGCTCTCACCAGCAAAGTTTTTTTTGCTAAGGGCTCTCTTTACCCTTCCTCGATTACACACCATATAAATCTCCAACCCATTTAAATGGTCTCCCTGGGAATTCCAAGGTAGCAGGTATGCCAGTGGCATAAGAGAGATGAGAAAGGCATGAGTCCCCTTGCTGTCTACTGCCTGCCACATTCTCCCCATGTGACCAAGGCTTCCACAACCTTAGCCATGATCTTTGGTAAGCAGTTCTAGGAGTATAAAAATGTGCACTGAAGTAGTTATTGAATGCAAATTTGCCATTTGATGAAGCATTAGAAGTCTCTGACAGAGCTCTGTACTTGTAAAAAGTATACTACAAAGCCAACTTCACACTGCTTAAGGTTGACTTACCAACCAACTAATCAAGTAAAAGAGGAAATCTTGAATGAAGGCTCAGTGTCATGAAATCCTCAATCTGATTTATATCTCTAATGACCCTGGACAGGCTTCCCAAAATTCAGGTTAACTTACCAAGAATAGCTTCCCCTTCATAGCAGCCTACAGCCTATCCAAAAGGGAATTTTATTCTGAATCCATTCTTTCTAAGGTGTGAGACTCTCCTCTTCCTCCCTACCTTCCTCCCCTCCAAAAAGAATGATAGGTAGGCATGAATTAAATATAGGCATAAAAATATACATGCATATTATTATTTGAAACACAATTATTTTCCACAATGTTGTACGTGCCTCTGAAACACAGTAAACTATTAATAGCAGAGAGACTAACCACCTAATGTTCTCATGGGAAAAGGAGTCCAGAGCTGAACTTTCCTCCAGTGTAGACTTCTTTCTGCCCTCGTGGAATTGGGGATAATGTTCTCTCAGTCATCAGGCCCTTCTTTGATTCTCTCAATTGTTCCCTCCACTTGTAAAGAAATGGTCAGCCTCCTCTCTCTCCCACAGCCCCACATCTCCTTGTTTCCTCCCCTTCCCTGCTACCCTGGGACCCAATCCTGTGGCAGACTTGCTGATCCTAGGACAGCTGGTCCTTGCTGATCCTGTCCATCCCAGGACATTTACCAAGTGAGGGTTTACTGGTTACCTGGGCTACCATCTGTTAAGAGGTACACAGAACACGTTGGCTTTCCTTCTTCCCTTTTATTCATTCAACAAATCCATGTTGAATGCCTTCTTTAACCCAAGCACTGTTTCCGTTGCTGAGATAAAGCAGACCCAAATCCCTTTCTTCCTGGAATTTACATATTCCCTGGGAGTGATCCTCATCGACACGGTAAATAATGAAAACACTGAGAATCTCAGATGAGAAGCACTAAAGAGAAAAATAGAGCAAGAAATGGGGGCGTTGTAGGTGTTGCATTTTAAGACAGGACAGATAAGGTCAGTGTCGCTGAGAGGTGGCATGAAGACCTGGACCTGGATGCAAAGGCAACCGTCTTGCTCCCTCCTTCTCCTTGATTTTATTCCTTCATGAGACTGGCTAGAGAGTGATACAATCTCAAGGTTAAATCCTGCAGAGAACATCTAAGCTGCATGCTCCGGTTCCAGCATTTACCAGAGGGCTCCAAACCTACCAGCATGACAAATTCAGTTCTGCTGCTCATTGCCTACAATTCCCCTGGGAATTTCCGCAATGTAGAGGTTATTAGCAGGGCAGGATTTGAGAATTGCTGATTTCCAGCTCTAATAGTTCTAAAATAGCACGAAAACAACACTCTCACCCTCAGGCATCACTTTTCTCTCCATCTCCCCTAACCCCCTTTTGAGGTAGGGAGGGAGAGCAGATTCCTAATATAAAACTGTGAATTGTAACTTCCGCAGCCGCGCCTGGGTTTCTAATTCAGTAAAGCATAAAAAGGAGCAGTTCTGTGCAATTAGAGATGAATACTAATAATAATCACTTACTTTTATTGATCACTGATTTTTTTACTGAAGGTGCTATGCTTTAGCGCTTTTCTAAAAATCTACATAGATCATCTTATTTAATCTTTACAATAATTTTGTTGGGTCTGTGCATAATTGTCCACTTCTTACTTTTGAGGAAGGAAGCATAAAGAAGTGAAGTAACTTGCAGCTGGTCATGGCAGATCTAAGACCCACACCAGGCAGTATTTTGCCTGGAATACTGGAAAGTGGTGACTTAAAAGGAAAAGTTCTCATTGGTTAAGTTACCCACACAAGCTCTGATCCCTCAAAGTTCCCGTGGCATTGTTCCTTTCCCTTCTTTCTCTTGCCTTCCCTTCCCATTTATTTCTTTTCCCTTCATTTCTGGGTCAGATGTTGGCTTCACATCCTTGCCCTCCGCTGCCATGTTCCTTCCAGCCCAGGACCCTCTCCTTCTCAGACCCTCCAGAGAACAATAGCCACTTCTCTAAGCAGCATGGAGCCTTTGGGAAGTCTTTCTCATGCTTTCTCTAAACACTAGTAACAAAGATAAAGAGACAGAACATAGAGACCTCTTCCTAGGGCCCTTTCTCCTCATCACCTTCTCTTTTCTCTCTTAAATCCTGTTGAGAAAGTGTTACCCCTATAGATAGGTATAGGGGAGGGATGGAAAATTATTTTTCCTTCTACCTTCCTAGGTTCTCCAGGTGAGGGCCTGGAAATTGGACTGACAACAGACAGGTTAACAAGAGAAAAACAACCAGAGAAATTTTAACCCGTGCATCCTGCATTCACGTGGTATCTGGTGATCACTCACTCAAAGGGAGGGTTAGCTTGGGGTCTCTCCACCCAACTTAGTCAAGGCAGGGGTGAGGGAGGTAAGGGGGAGAAGGGGCACTTATGGAAAAGCAGGTGACTTTCTGGAAAATAAACGGGCCTTAAGAGAGCAGGTGGGAGACATGATCGTCTGTGACGGGGTCTGGTGGGGCGCCAAAGAGGAGGTTATAGAGCTGCCCCAGGAGGGCGGGCATTTAGGAGAGTTGCGTTCTTTGGGGGTGCGGGGGGGTGGCGCTCTGCTTTTAGGCAGATAAGGGATTTCAGGAACTCAAATGCCTTCAGCTCAAAAATCGTTTTTATGCCAAATGGCGTATTTTGGGGTGACAGGTCCTGATCCCCTTCACCACGTAAATGTTCATGAAGAAGCTTCTATCCAATAACCCAGGTGTGTGCCGCAGTGTCTCTGGATGAGGGAGAGTGCTGGTGGGGAGTCCCTCGGCCACTGGGAGAGACAAAGGCTTACCTACTGGCCTCTTATCTCTCATTTTTGTCTCCTCAGAGGCTACTATCCACCAGTCCTGCCTGGAGGGCACCCAGCCTGAAAAGGTCTTGGTTGAGAGATGAGGTGTCAGGATTTGTGAAAAGGAAAGAGAAGAGAGATGCTAGTAAATTGCTGATGGCCGGGTGCGCTCCCTCAGTTACCGGTCATTCCTAGATCTGTAGGTACCTTCTATAAAGGTACATTCTCAGCCCTCCCCTTCAAGGATCTCACAATCCAGATAAACCTAATCATTAATTGCCTTGAAAATATTTAACCTTCTCACTTATTGAGGTTTGTGGGAGGTGAACTGAAATTGTTGATTTCAGTGGAAACGTATCACAATTACACTTTGTTCTCTAGATAAGAGTTGCTCAAGGCTTAGGGCTCTATGCTATACATCTTTGGTGTTTTTACATTACAAAGTGCTAGTAGAGGGCTTCCCTGGTTGCGCAGTGGTTAGGAATCCACCTGCCAGTGCAGGGGACACGGATTCGAGCCCTGGTCTGGGAAGATCCCATGTGCCGTGGAACAACTAAGCCTGTGTGCCACAACTACTGAGCCTGCACTCTGGAGCCTGCGAGCCACAACTACTGAGCCTGCGCTCTAGAGCCCGCAAACCACAACTACTGAGCCCGCGCACCACAACTACTGAAACCCACGCACCTAGAGCCAGTGCTCCGCAACAAGAGAAGCCACCGCGATGAGAAGCCCGCGCACGGCAAAGAAGACTAGCACCCCCTCGCCGCAACTAGGGAAAGCCCACCCACAGTAACGAAGACCCAATGCAGCCAAAAATAAATAAAATAAAAAATAAATAAATTTACCAAAAAAAGTGCCAGTAGAAGTGTAATGTGATATTAGGCCAGTTTATCTGAATTTTTGTTTTAAAAAAGAAACTTTATCTCTGCCATCCTTTGTCCCCTACATTTTGCCTCCTGTATCTCAGTGTGAGATATGAACAACTTCCAAACAAGTTAAACTTGAAGGCCTACTTAGTTTCTCAGGCTCATTACCAAGGATTTAAAACCTCTCTATTCATTTGACAACAATGGTTTCCATGGCAATTACTGCAACACATGACATTCCCTGCAGCTCTGCTTAAAATGCACCAGCAGAAATGGCTACACATCAGCACAGTCCTCAGGAAAAGCTAGACTAGGCGGATTTTCTTCTCACCAATGCTGGCCTTAAGAAATTAATCATAAAGGCAATCGATCATTTTGATTTCTTTGTGCAATACTGATATTCTCCTCCTTTTATTTCAACCCATCACACCTGTGAAGACATAATTTCTTGTAGCAAATCATTTGAAGTGCATTCATTTGAAAGTGGCCAGGGGTGAAGACAAAGTACTGACCGTAATTTCCATCACCCCATTACCCTTTTCATCTGTTTCTGACTCTTTCGTCATTTCCCCTAGCCCTTTCCCTTTCTAAGGGAGACATAAATTCTGAAAGAATAAGTAGAGTGCCAAAGTAGAAACCCAGACGGAGCAGAGAATCACCCTCTACACAATCTGCCCTTCCTACCTTCCACCAAGGAAGCAAGCAGAAGGTGCACTTAAAATACACTCAAGAAATAACTAGTCAAATGAATACACAAATCAGTGAGGGTCCCTTTTGTTGAGCACAGGTGATGTGCAGGTACCATGGTAAGAGCTTTGCATTAATCATTCCATCATGATCCTATGAGATCAGTATTTTCACCTCTGTACAAATTCAGAAATGCATGCTCAGAGAGAGAAAGAAATTTGCTTGAGATCATGCGGCCAGATGAGTCAGAATTGCGATTTTTACTCCAAATTGGCCTGGCTCCAGAGCCCATGATCTTGAATTAATTGATAAAGAGACCTATTTTCTCAGGTTTGAGAGAAGATAGAGTGGGGAGAGGAGGACAATCAAGAGGTCCAGGCTATTATCTGAGTTCTTGCACCGGTCCCTGTACACTGGCTGGGACAATTCTAAGCTGGTCTCTGCAGCCTTACTCCCTCATTTTCTTGGGAAATGTTAATAGCAATGTTGACCTGCCTCCCTGGGTTGTGTAACAAGAGGCTGTGAAATAAACAATAAGTGAGAGTTTTGAAATGCTAAGTGGTAGTGATGGTGATCATAAACCCACAGGAAGAGACATATGCAAGGGGAAGACAGAGGGGAAACATACATAACAAGAATGCTTTCGAATAAATGAGAAATGCAGCTCCTGAGTCTAGCTTCTGCAAGACCTGGCTCTAGAAGAGACTATGTAGGTCATTCCTGGCTGTTTCTAGTCCGGGAATATATAAGACCCTGGAAGATTTTATGCATGTGTGTTCATTTCACTGCAAGGAAGAACTGCGGACGTGGAGGTTTCCTTTTAACAAGCATGGTAGTGATGCAAATATCAGTATCTTCGTCTTGGGAGACCATTTGTGTAATCATTAAATAAGGAGGCACATTAGCTTCATATTAAGGTAATAGATATGCTTATCTAATTTTGCATTTACTTTACTTAGGCTAAGTCCTTAATGATGGATGATACCTTTAATTAAGGGTCGGCAATTAATGAGGCAGTTGAGGTTACCATGCTTGACTTTATGTTTAGTTAGCAGAAATTAAACATGGTTGTACCTTTGCTTCATCTTCTCCTTTTCCTACACTTTAGAAGCTATCTAAAAGAGAACTTTGGAAATAATACAGAACTGTGTCCCAGCACGTACTCACCCATGTATTTATCGGAAAAGCACTTATTCAGTACTAAGGATATAAAACAGAACCCTGCATGGTTGCTACCCTCAAGGAGCTCAGAGTCTAGGCATAACCATGTAAGACTTCAACAGACATCATTTACAAGAAGGGCCCCGGGAAAATGTGAACTGTAATCTATAGAGATGTGATCAAGCTGAGACCCAAAGACTGGGGGATTTTTCAGGGCTTCCCATTCATTTATACAGAAAATAGGTAGGAAAAATATTTCTCAATTTCCAATGACTGTGCCAAACTCTTCTAAGGACCTTCTGTGACAGTATAAAATACAGGCACTTGGGAATTTTAGCCTTCAGAAAAAAGAAGATTAAGCAACCACATTTGTAAACTTTCAGGTTGCTCATTTTTGTCCCTAACTTACATAAATGGATTATAGCTGAACTCTATGTTGTCTCCAAAAGACTTGAGATTTTCCAGGGCTGTTATTTTGGGATATTTTTTAAAATGCTCCTGAAAATTGATTTAGCTTCTTGGAAATAAATAACTCTTCTAGAATGTATCTCTTCCACATATCCTTACTTCACTCTTTAGTTTTTCTCAGATTATACAAGCTATAACTGAAGAACATATATGGTATTTTGGCTTTCAGAGACATATCTATTTAAATATACATATTTAAATATTGGTCACATCTACTACTAAAGTAAGGAGGATCATTACAAAGAGAAGGACAGTGATCATTTAAGAGAAGATAATCTGAATGATATGTCAAGGAGTACAATCTCTAGATAGATTTATTCTAAACTAAATAATAGATGCAAATAGATTTGATGAGTAAAATAAACATTCCCTCTACTGCTCTAAGGCAGTTTTAATGGGAAAGACAACTCAAGAAAACAAAAGTGGGGGGGAAGGGAGTTTATTTTAAAACTAGAGAATCATGTAATACTTCCAACAAACAGATGAAGAAAAGTGCGTTGACTTTAAAATTCGATAAAATTGTTTGAATCCCGAGTTGCCATTTACAGATCAATTAAACTTTGGCAAATGTCGCTGTTTGGGTTCCCTGGGGACGCCGACTCTAAAATAGAGACTGGCATACAGATTTACCTGGGGATGCACTTGGGATGTACACCCACGGAAAGGAAGGGAAGGGAAGAGACAGAAGCAGGATTGGGCAGAGAGAGAAATTGAGGTTTTCTGCAATCTCAGCAGGGGCTTCAGCTGGATCTCCAAGGTAGTGCTGAATCTGGGATGACCGTTCAGAATGGTCCTGAGTTTAGGTGAGGGGACCAAGCCCTTGTCATTCCCACATTGATTATCATTGATTATTCATTGGGTGGGGCCTCCCCAGAAGGGGGCCATGACTTTGGGCAATGGGTTTCCTTTCAGCAGAGGCCCTAGCAGTGATCCACCTGCAAGAAGCACTCTCAGCACCTGGGGAAGTAAATTCTGGGAAAGGGGACCTGGACAGCACATCACAGTGTCTGAAACAATACACTGTATCCATTCATTCATTTATCCAACAGATAGCTATGGACCTTCTACAATCTGCAGTTAGGGTGCCCAGTGGATTCAGTGACAAACAAACCAGACCAGGTTCCTACCCTCATGGAACTTTCACTGTGGAGGATGTGGAAAGGGTTTTACAAAAAGAGAACAAACAAATGAAATACTTACAGACTGTTAGTACTATAAGGAAAATAGAGTGATAAGTTAGGGATTAATGAGAGATGAGACCACTTTAAATAGAACCCCTTCAAAAAGAAAAGATTGAAGAATACATAGAAGATAAGGGAGTAGAGAGAATGAGAGCAAGCAATTCATTTGCAACTACTGACCATGAGGTAAAGGAGAGAAATGGAACCATAGCTGCAGGACATGGTGTCAAAAAAAGTCACTGATACTTTCTTGAGATGTTTGAAAGGCAAATGAGTAGAGAGGAAGGAAAAAATGGGTCAGGAGAGAAAAGATAACTGAAGAAGCAAGGTCCCAGAGCAGGAATTAGTGAACTAGGGTCTGAAATCCAAACCAGCATCTGTTTCTGTAAATAAAGTTTTACAAGCCATACCCACTTGGCTACTTCCTGTTTACCGCTGCTTTCATGCTACAACATCAAACTTGAGAAACTGTGACAAGGAACTCATGGCCCACACAGTCTAGAATTTTTGCTCTCTGGATCTTTACCAAAAAAGTCTGCTGACTTCTGGTTTAGAGGAAGCAAGACAGGAGGGGATCCAGTGCAGATCTGAAGAGGCTCGCCTTTGGGTAGAGCAGGTGCCTTTCTTGGGTTGTGTTGGGAGGAAACACAAAGAAAATCCACACACGGGAAGTTAGGTTGTGGGTTCAGTGATGGAGAAGAGAAAGGAGTTGCATTTTGATGGCCTCTGTTTTCTCAGTGACTAAATAAGAATCTGAGAAGTTGGGAGTATTTGTAAAGAAAAGAGAGGTTTTGAAGTTCTTGATTTGGTGAATGAAAAAGCTAATTTACTACAGAAGTGTAGTAGAATTAAAAGAGATAGTATTGATTGCCCACTGGATCTTCTGGCCATAAATTTTATTTTATTTATTTTTAAAATAAATTTAATTAATTAATTTGTTTATTTATTTATTTTTTTTGGGCTGCGTTGGGTCTTCGTTGCTGCCTGCAGGCTTTCTCTAGTTGCGACGAGCAGGGGCTTCTCTTCATTGCGGTGCACGGGCTTCTCATTGCAGTGGCTTCTCTTATTGCGGATCACGGGCTCTAGGCACATGGGCTTCAGTAGTTGCGACACTCAGGCTCAGTAGTTGTGGCTTGCGGGCTCCAGAGTGCAGGCTCAGGAGTTGTGGCGCACGGGCTTAGTTGCTCCGTGGCATGTGGGATCTTCCCGGGCCAGGGCTCGAACCGGTGTCCCCTGCAGTGGCAGGTGGATTCTTAACCACTGTGCCACCAGGGAAGCCCCTGGCCATAAATTTTAAGTAAACCCAATTTAAAGAAGGGACAACCAGTTAAGATGTTATAATAAGTTTATGCTTTGACATCACTTCCTCTCTTCCAACCCATAGCAGTGATAAATAAAATATAAAAAGAAAAAAGACTTGGTTGAGCTTAGAAAGAAAATAATCCTCTCCATGTACTCAAAACAGAGCAGAGATGTAAGACAGTAAGTGCAGTTGAAGCTATGAGGCTACTGGTAACTGGTCTAGAATCAGGCATTGATGGTTATGAATGTGTATTTCTCAGGTTAGGGGATAAAATATGTTTCATTTCAGGCTCTCTTAAAGCTGAGGTCTGGGTGTGTGCATCAGTCAGGTTTAGCAGAAGAAACAAAAAGCACTCTAGAAATTTGAAGCATAGAGGAATTTAATACAAAGAAAATACAAAATCATTGGGTAGGTTGAAGAAACAAGGTTCTTAGGCTGGATATCTTGGAATGACTTCCAGAGCACCATGGAACCAGCCACTAGAGGGCTACAACTTCAGCAGTTTTGGGAGATGTCCTAGGTCAGCAGCTGCGCCAAACCCTGGACATCAGGAGAATGTTAACCAGAAACTGCTTCAGAAAAAACACTGCCCTTGCTACCCAGCAGAGACAAACAGAAGCTTCAGGAAGATTGCTTCTACCTCACTTGCACTTTCCAAATCTAGCATGGATGTACTTAATTGGCAGAATCTAAATCACATCTGAAAAAGAGTTTATAGCTTTCCAACCTCTCCAGATAAAAGGACAAAGGAATGGCAGGTGAGAAACCAATCTAGTAGTAACCACAGTGAGGTATCATAACATGAAGGGTTGCTGACCTGAGGCCTGGGGTCTTGCATTATAGAGAATTATGAATCTGTTGAGGTAACCAGGGGGAGGACAAAGTCCTCAGGGCCAGAAACTGAGTCAGATCACTTTCTGGGTCCATGAATGACTTGGTGAGATCTGAAACACCATTGTAAGACTTGGTTCTAAATTTTGCATCCAGGGAGCAGGGTAGAGGCAACTGTTAGCTTGGAACTAGTGAAGAAAAAGTGAAAAAGAAGAAAAAGAGAAAACAGAAAACCTCAACTCAAAATGAACTTAACCTAAATTTCTTCTAAGAAAGTCAGCAACAAAATTATCAATTAGAATGCAAATTCACTCCAGGTAAATTAATTTTTTATAAGTGTTTAAAATATTCAAAGAGATGAATGAAAGAATGATATCAATTTTAAAAGAATAATAACTTGTGAAAGAAAAACTGGTGAAAAATAGGTAGATGTGAAAGAGATCCACTTAAAATCTAGAATATAAAAATATGGTAACTAATTTTTTAATTAATGGCATCAAGAATTATATGCCTAGGGCTTCCCTGGTGGCGCAGTGGTTGAGAGTCCGCCTGCCGATGCAGGGGACGCGGGTCCCTGCCCCGGTCCGGGAAGATCCCACATGCCGCGGAGCGGCTGGGCCCGTGAGCCATGGCCGCTGAGCCTGCGCGTCCGGAGCCTGTGCTCCGCAACGGGAGAGGCCACAGCAGTGAGAGGCCCGCGTACGGCAAAAAAAAAAAAAAAAAAAAGAATTATATGCCTAGATTGACTAGAGTTTTGGGTTTTTTTGGGTTTTTTGTTTTGTTTTTGTTTTGTTTGTTTTTTTGCAGTTCGCGGGCCTCTCACTGTTGTGGCCTCTCCCGTTGCGGAGCACAGGCTCCGGACGCGCAGGCTCAGCGGCCGTGGC
>NC_041224.1:26917752-26932895 GCF_002837175.3 Physeter macrocephalus | reverse complement strand
CCCTGCATCAGCAGGCGGACTCTCAACCACTGCGCCACCAGGGAAGCCCTTGACTAGAGTTTTTTAAAAGTAACAGCAAAACAAAATATTCAGACACATACACATAGAGTGTTTACCACCCACAGACCTATACCAAAACTATTATTAAAGGATGTACTTCAGCAAGAATAAAAAGTGAAGATATTCAGTTGGCGTGGGACAAAAAAAAAATTCAAGTAACACATTGATGAAAATCTTGGTAAATATCATTTAGTGTTGACAGTAATAAAATAATAATAAATTAAATCCAATCACCCAAATAATGTCTTTTTTCTCCAAAACCTAGGCATATTAAGCAGCTCAAGTGTTGGCATAAAAGATACAAGTAGCTGGGCTTTTACCACATGAATTCAAGAGCAGGCAAGAGAGGCAAGGTTGGTAAGAGCATATACCAAGGAGTAATAATAATAATAGGTCATGAGTGGAGTTATAAAGAGTTATTTTTAAAAATGAAGACATCTGAGCAATGGTAAATAGTGTAAAAATGTTGGGATCATTAGGAGGTCTCAGTGAGGTCAAGGAAATATTGCGGTCAGGATGCTGGTATGGTAGGATATCAGGTTGTGTCAAAGAGTGGGTCCTTGCAATAGATTTCAGAGGCATTGTTCTGATGGGGTGATCATGGGTATGAGTCATGAGGTGAGGCCAAGGAAAATAAATTAGAAGCAAGATGTAGGAAGTGAGAGAATTCTACCATTCCTCAGAATGAGATGGGAGCGAGAATGCAGGAAAACCCAGAGGGTCAGGAATCCATCTTCAGTGAATGAAGAGAGTGACAATGTGATCTGTAAATGAGAGGAATAAGGGGGAGAAGGAGGTGGAGTAGCCTGAAGGAGTGGGGTGTCTTGAAAGAACTTGGGTGTGGCCATGAGGAGCAGCTCCTAAAAATAATATGTTCTATTTTACACCTAAATAGTGACAACATGTACAGTGTGTTCCTGAGAAAGCATCTGAGCCAATGAACCACACTGCTGAATGAGTCTTTTAAGAGTTCCTACTTGTAAGGCTTAAATTATATATAAAGGGATTCCAGAAATTTATTTTTTATTATTAAGGGCAGTTTAGTGTTTATTGAGGTCCCTTGGTTTTTTGTTTTTTTTTGTTTTTTTGTTTTTCTGGATGTCACTAGATTAAATCTTATGACTAAATTTTGGGATTCTTGGAAGGGATTTTATGCCTTATCTGCATTGCCTTACAATTCCATGAGTGTCCAAGAGTTTTATGTAACTATATAGTATTCTTTAAGGAAGTAGTCTGTACCAAAGAGATTTGGGATTCTCTTTATCAAGGAAACTACAATCCAAAGAAATAATAGCAGGAAATAGATCATTATGAGTACATACACTTGCATTTTTCATTGCTTATATTGATTATATATTGATTGTAAATAAATATGCAAACATCCTGCACTATACAGATAAAATCTATTTGTAATATAAATTTAAATCTCTAAATAAGGCTCAGATTAAACAAGAAATAGAATATTCTGATTAATAAAGTATTTTAGATTTCACATGCTTAAAAAGTAAAGCCCTGTCTCATTCCTATAGGGAGATAGAGACCAAATCAGGGGCTTCAAGCTGTAAGAGAAGTTGAAGAACTTGGAAGGGTCAGATGACTACGTATAGCTAACTGAAAATTTCCTGCCCATCGCCCCTTTCTTTAGTTTGTGGTTAACATGGTGGGAGAGACTACCCAAATTGATTTTTAGGTTCTTTTCTTTAGCAAGATGCATGATAAACACAAGTATTTGCTTTTTCAGGCCGTTTTTTGACATTGTATATACTCGTGAAAGAAGAAATCAACCCCAGAAAAGGCTTCAGTGCTCTTAATTAACTAGTCAATGTCTTATTAACTATGAATTCATGTGGATAGGTAAGGGAGGCTGTGCATCTTCAAAACAAGCATGTGGTCTCCCCTGAGTCAAACTATCTGAGTTTGCATCCTGGGTCTGCTACTTATGAACGTGTGACCTTGAGCAAATTGTTTCAACACCATAGGTCTGGGTTCCTCATCTGTACAATGTAAATAAGAAAAGGGCCTACTCCTCAGGGTTCTGAAAGTGAAATGAGGTAATACATATAAAGCATTTTAACCCAGTGGTTCTCTCCTACTTGGTGCTCCATAGGAGTCAACTATTGGGATGTGGTTGCTTGGTGAGCCTACTTTGACTCACGATGAAAACTTGATAGCACCACAGTAATACTCTCCTTTTGTTAAATTGCCTAATTTTCCTGGGACGCCTTGTATATTCCACCATTGTGCCCTTACCACGCTATTTCCCTTATCTGGATTAACCATTGACCCTCCCTCCACTGAACTATAAAACTTGACACAAAATTCAGGACGCTTTCTCTGTCTCACCCAGTTCTATCCACTGTGATCCTTTCTCTCATTCCTCTTCCTCCTAACAGTTTCTTATACGACATGTACTACATTATCCTGAATAACCTACATAAAGTAAATAAACCAACACTGGAGTTACTCTTGCTGGTGGAATGTTTGTGTTGTACAGAGAACATAGTGTTGCTTAAGCATATCTGGATGAGAGATATGTTTTCATTTTAGAAACCAAACAGGAAGAGGCTATTCTATCCCCAAAGGGGTTTACAAACCCACTCCCATTACCGTAGCAACAAGGAAAACACTAATCACATCAGGAGAAGGCAACCATCAAAGCAAAGGTCTCCAGTCACAGCAGAGAGAAACTCAGAGGCAGAATACTGTACTTGGAGCAAGTGCATAAGCAAAGACTAAAACAGGGGCCCTGAAGCAAGAAGAAAACTGCCTTGGGCCAAAAGTGAATGATGACAATATCATAGGACACACAGAAGAATATCTAGACTGAACTAGATCTATTCACTGAGCCTCCATGGCCGTGGGTTATTTTTTTCTTAGTCGAGAGGAACTGGAGGTGGAAAAATCACTTGGTCAACTCTTCAAGTGTTTCCAGTAGGAATAAAAATCTGTATGTTGTTCTTATCATGAAATTTGTGTTCAACTGTTCTCAACAAATCAGTTTATCAACTTCATGAGTTCTTCGATTTTCATACATGAGAGAAATAATCCAATGTTAGCGTGTATCTGGGGTTTGCTCTACAAGACTATTTCCAGTGGAATATTGATTTACAAAGTGGGCAAAGTACCATCGAGCATACTCTAACCACAAAATACAATTGTCTTAACCAGATATTTCTCTCTGGATGTTCTTTCATTGCCTTTGCGCTTTTCACTAGAATAACTTAGGTGGCTCATGATTTGTGCATATATTTGGTCCTTCCATGTGTCCAGATACTCTTTAGGCATTCAAATCTTTATATTAATTCTTCCTATCAAAACTGAGAATAATTTCATTCTACACTGATCATTCCAATACTCGGTATTTTATATGTTGTTAAGGTTAATAACTTTTATATTCATTAGCTATTTATCTTATATATGTCTTACTTCTTCAGCTACTTTATAATCTCCAGGTCTAGGACATAGGAATTATTTTTCCTCCCTTTGAAAATTTCAAAATGCCTGCTGGTTCTCTGTACATTGTAGGATATACTTTTTAGTTTACTAGACGACTGAAGAAACAAATATATGAAAGAACAAACGAGTGTTGTAAGGGGATAACAAGTTTCCTCTAGGTTCTTGGAATTTCAAACTGGGCAACTAGGAGAATTCAAATCCCAACAAAATGCTTCAGGAGAGTGTCATGGATTTGGGGTTTGCGGTTCAAGAAGGCTGAAAATATGTAATTTAAATTTGTGAAGAAACATACATGTAAGAGCTGTTTTACTTACTGTCTTTCAGTGCTCTTCACATCATTGCTTTTCTCCATGGGATGGAGGCTCTGTGGTAAAGAGGGAACGGAAGCCTCATTTTGGCTTGGTCTGCATAGATGCTCAAAGATCAATATAGGTTGTTAAATCGTTACTTAAAATAAATGTTTCATTGTGTCACATTTGTTATTGGCCTTAGAACCTCTGGCTGTTGCATAGCTTTGGGATTAGGATAAAAAGAAAACCTATAACCTAGAATAATCTTTTCCCCCCACCTTGAAGAGGCAGCATCTTTAAGAGAGGGTAAACATAAGTAGTCTCTTAACAGAGGCAGTCCTACCCCAGAATAATAAGAATATTCATCTTTTGGTGCCATATTGTTCCCTTCAGTACTATTTTTTATCTCCTCTGGGAAACATTAACTAGCTGATACTACAGAATACTTAAAAGTTCCAAATATCTGAGGAAGAAACAAAATTGTTTTTGAGTGGGAGCTGCAGAGTAAAAAAGATATGCCTAAAACACAACGAGGTATTGATGGAATGGCTTATAAATAGAATGCTGGTGGAAGAAAAAAGAAAAGAGATTTGAATTACAGGAACAGATAACAAAGAATGTGAGATAGGGGTTGACATCTGGGGATTCAAGAATGTGTTGGAAAAGGTTACCATAAATTAGGTTCTCCTGCTACACAGCAATAATAGTTGCCACACAAGAAAAGTGTATTTAAATTAAAATTTTCCCTTAAAACACTGCATCACAAAATATGTTTTCATATGAACTTTAAAATGAGAGAATGAGTTGGCAAGTTTGAGCCATTTGAGAAGCTTATAATCATTCTTGGATTCATCAATATGTGGACAACCTTATGAGGAGGAAAAGAGAGAGGAGGGGTCTATTCCTTTCCCAGATTCATCCTTGTACTTTGCAAAGGTTGCTTTATTTAGTTTTACTGTTAATCTCTTAATCATGTTGGTATCTGGAGCTACTCATTGAAAAGAAGACTCCAGGTCCTATTCGTTCCATGGATTCACTCAGGAAGGACTCTAGGAAATCCTTTTTCTAATCTTCAGAGCTCATAACCTGCTCTCCAGTGAAAACAATTTGCATTTTGTCCACTTCACCAGGAAGACCACTAGGCTGAGCATTCTGGCCCCATCACTAACAAACTGTGTGACCTTGGGCAAGCTTCTTAACTTCTCTGGGCTTCAGTTTCTAAATATTTAAAATAGAGTGATTGAACCTAACAATTTTCAAAGTCCCTGGCCATTCTGCAACTCTGATGTTAATGGATTAATATGTGGCACAGATCATAATACACGCAAGAAAATAGAATCTAGACCCTTGTATTTCCCAGTTTCAAGCTTTCTCCTCTTCACAGTTCTGTCTCCTGAGAGTCGGAGACAAGGCAGTGGAGATGGCTTCACAGACTGTATTCCATTTACTGTAAATACGTACTGTATGGTTGAGTCAGTGGTGAATTGATCGCATGGTGACTACATAAATGCTATAGAAGTCAATAGAATTATCTGAAAATGTATTGCAATTAGTAGGGAATGATTTCCATTTATCAATTTCTCTTCCTTGTGCTAACATTCATGGAAAGGTTCTAATTCTAGAGAAATGGATCTTTTTCAGGTCGCAATTACACTTCCACAGTTACAGCTCTGTGTTGGGCCTCTCAGCTTGGTATGGTCATTCCTGCCTCTATGTCAGAAATAATGTGTTTTTATTGTTTAAATGTTGGTGAATTACACATATTTTGAATTTCCTGACAAAGATGTCAGTACCTGCACATAATGACTGCCGTGGAAGATAGGTGATATTTACAAGCTAACAAATGGGTAATACTCACAAACAGAACCAAGGATGTGGATGTATTCATTCAATTTGCTAATCCTTGCTCCCCAGATATTAGTTTAAGTATAATCTTTAGCTGTAATTTGTATATTTAAAATAGTTTTAGAAGTAGCCAATTATTTCAGTCAAGAAGCAATCTATGAAAGCTGAGTTGGAGAGAGTGCCAATTTTGCTCCATTTACTGTCAAGAGGGTACCTTGAAGGAAAAGCCCAAAGCACTGGAACTTGGATTGATCGTTGTAAATAGGAGATGACAGTCAAGATGAGAGGTGATGAGAAGACTTTGGCAGGGGTGAAAATTGCGTCAATAGTACTCAGAAAAGCTGACACACTGACACAAAGAACAGAAAGAGACCACTCTGTCTCCCTCCCACATTTAGGCAAACCAGTCATTTAGTCACGCAAGGCTTCAACAGGAACCTAGGGGCAGGACAGGAATAAAGACGCAGACATAGAGAATGGTCTTGAGGACACGGGGAGGAGGAAGGGTGAGCTGGGATGAAGTGAGAGAGTGGCATGGACATATATACACTACCAAATGTAAAATAGATAGCTAGTGGGAAGCAGCCGCATAGCACAGGGAGATCAGCTTGGTGCTTTGTGACCACCTAGAGGGGCGGGATAGGGAGGGTGGGAGGGAGACGTAAGAGGGAGGAGATATGGGAACATATGATAAAGCAGAAACTAACACACCATTGTAAAGTAATTATACTCCAATAAAGATGTTTAAAAAAAAAAAAGCATTACAATGGAGACAGAAAGTTGGCAATATCAGCCATGAGCATTTCAGAGACTAATGCTGCAAAGCCATCTCCAAATTCTTTTGAAAATCAAGAAACCCTCTAGCCTGAAGATTTGGTAATTATTAAGATACCCTCACATCCTTTCATGAAGGAGGAAAGAGTCATGTATTCCAATCAGCAGAGGTCCACTTATCCCTGTGAACATTTCCCTGATTCTCTATAGAACCCCATGAAGGTCCTTTACCAATCAAATTTCATTTCTACTTGACCCAGTTTTTTTGCACACTACCCTGTGCTTGTGAATCCCAGCTCAGGTACTAAAGATATTTTAACTAGTTGGGGTAACTCTTTCTATAGCAAATTCCTGGTAAGACTTTAAATTGTTTATCAAAATGTAAATATATGGATGAAATCCATTGTTAGATACCATTTGGTTATGTGTCTTTAGTGAGGCTCTTAGTCATTCTTAGATAACCTAAGTATCAGAAAAGCTGGGGGTATTTTTGCTAATGCCTTCGAGATCTTCTTGGGCTTCAAATTTTTTTTTAAAGAAATACATAAACTGACAATAGACAGGAAACTTAGTGATTATGGAGTTCAGGCTTCTCATTTTATAGATGATTAAACTTCATTACCTAGAATTTTTTTCCCAATCAGCTCTCCTAATCCTTTCCAATTTCAAGTGACAGCCATGTTATTGTATTTATTTTGTAATTTCATCAGTATGCATATTTTCTCTTAGACGTTCAAGCAATCAATAAGCATTTTGTTGAGTACTCCTCATCCTCTCTGATCTATACTAGCTGATCTAGGAGATGGAGTAGAGCTATTTATATCATGGTATTTCCTAAAAATCATTAAAATCAGAAAACAAGGTAAAATAAATGAAAGAACCGGGACCAGCTGACCCTGAGCTGTATTCAGCCAGTCTTTGCCTTCAAGATAGAAGTATAGGATTTGGAAAGAAGAAAAGTGATGGTTTCTTTCTGTTTAAGGGTGATCAAACCACATCTGGAATAAAAGATTCCCTCTTGGACTCTTCAGTTTAAGAGGAGTTAGACAAGCTATGTGCTCAGAGGATAATGAAAAAATCCAAGACCTTGTAACATAAAGACAGACTGAAGAATAATATAGACTTTAAAGAAGAAGAGATATAGGGGGATAGTGAAAGCTGTCTTCAAATATTGGAAGGCCTTGCAGTGCAATTGTGTGAAAGAGGATCATGCTCCTATAGAAATATATAAAACCTCAGTGTCTCTAAAAGCAGCAACCTGAGGGTATAAAGGAGGTCCAATCAATGCCTGGATTTTATTTCACTGCCCCTCCCTACTTGGATAACTTCAGGGTTTGGTTCCACCCTGTTTATGTCTGTGTGTCCTCAGAGTACTTTCTTAGTTCTCCCCTCCTTTTTGTTTCTGCTGTTACCTCCATTGCCCACAAGCCCCATGAGGGAAGAACTTCACGTCTACCAATGCTGCTGGTGGAAACCCTATTTCTCTGCGAAGTTTGTGGTCTCTCCGTGCCCCAAAGCTTCAAAACCATTGAAATGCAAACATCTGTGTGTCCTTTAGGCTTAACTGATGTTGGTTCTGTGTTGTTCTTAGTGAGGAGACCATCTCCTCTCCCAATAAAGGCCAAGACCTGGTTACTGGGGTAAAACTGGAGACCCGATTCCTTTCCATCACACCCAAGGCAGCTCACCCCAAATTTCTCTTTTCCAAAAGCCCTTTCCATCCGTAAAACATATATTCCTAGAGCCTAACACCTGGATCAGAGGGGCTGAGGCCGACATCAGTTTCACACACTTAAAGTCAGGATTGAACTCTGACCACAGCAAGCTGGGACAGATGAAGGAAGCTTCTGGAGATGCTTCAATATAAGGGAAGACTAGTTAATAATTAGGGCTTTCATCAGCTCAAATGTGCTACCTGGAGAATTGTTCCCTTGTTACTGTTCCTGTTCAAGTGTATATTTTGTGAGCATTTGTTGGAAAGAGGCCTGGAGAAGATTCAAGTAGCAAATGAGTGTTTGGACTAGATAACCTTAAAGATTCCTTCCAAGTCCAGGCTGTAGGAGTCTAACCTTATCTTCTCACCTTGGACAGTGAACTGGGGTGTTGGTGATGGAGACTGAGCAGCAGGGCAGTAATAACACAGGCATTACAACAAATACCATACGATATCCCTTATATGTGGAATCTAAAATATGACACGAATGAACTTATCTATGAAACAGAAACAGACTCACAGACATAGACAATAGACTTGTGGTTGCCAGGGGCAGGGGAGAGGGGTTGGATTGTGAGTTTGGGATTAGCGGATGCAAACTATTGTATATAGAATGGATAAACAACAAGGTCCTACTGTATAGCACAGGGAACTATATTCAGTATGCTGTAATAAACCATAATGGAAAAGAATATGAAAAAGAATATATGTATAAATAACTGAATCTCTTTGCTGTACAGCAGAAATTAGCACAACATTGTAAATCAAGTATACGTCAATAAAATAAATTTTCAAAAAAGTAACACAGGGACTTCTCTGGTGGCGCAGTGGTTAAGAATCCTTCTGCCAATGCAGGGGACACGGGTTTGAGCCCTGGTCTGGGAAGATTCCACCTGCCACAGAGCAACTAAGCCTGTGAGCCACAACTACTGAGACCACGAGCCACAACTACTGAAGCCCATGCGCCTAGAGCCCGTGCTCCACAGCAAAAGAAGCCACCTCAATGAGAAGCCCGCGCACCGCAATGAAGAGTAGCTCCCACTCGCCGCAACTAGAGAAAGCCCACGAGCAGCAATGAAGACCCAACGCAGCCAAAAATAAATAAATAAATAAATTTATTTTTTAAAAAAAAGTAACACAGGCATTACCCTTTAAAAAAAGTAGAAAACAAGGGGTCAGGATGTCTGTTGGTCCTCTTCTTAGTGCTGTTTCTCCAAGTGCAATGTGTAGACACTCTGCATTAGAATCACCTGGGGAGCATATTAAAATTTTAGATTTGGGGGATGAGAGCTTAGAAACCGCTCTTTGTTTTGGAAAGCAATGCTCTCCAATAGAACTTTCTGCAGTGATGGCAATGTGTGGCCTTAGAAGAAGGAAGCTTAGAGAAAAGTGAGTTTGAGTTGCATAGGAGTAACTGTGGGCAATTGAAGCAAAAACGTGAGATCAGGGCCAGGACGCAGCAAAAGTTAGAGAATTATAGCAGGAAGTAACCTAAAAAATCCTCTAGTACAATAGCTCATAACCTTTCTGAGGTTCAGGAACCCTTTGAGAATTGCTGAAACCAATGGATACTCAGAGTCAGTAGTATACACATACTAATTCATAGATAAATTTATATGAGTTTTCAGGGCAAGAGAGTTAGTAATCCCTAAGGCTCATCCATTGTCCCCTTTCCAAACCACAAATCCCTGTTTGGGAATTCCTGATATAGTAAAACACCCCTCCATCTATAGACAAGAAAACTAAAACACAGAGCCTCAGGACTGGCTCAAAGCCATTCATTTATCATACAACTTGGCTTCTGTTGTCTCCCTGTCTGGTCCTCTGTACGTCTTTCTTTACCCGGAGTCACGTAAACTTGTGTTTTATATGGATAGTAGAACTAGCTAAGATTTATACACAAAAGTCAGGAGTTGAAGTAAGCCCACTTGGATTTATTTGGAAGTGCAGTGTTTTTTGCAGCACTTAAACATGTTCTCCTGTTTTTGGAAATGAAGGAACCATTAGTTCGATATTCAAAATGCAGGAAGAACAAGGTGCATTTGATTATTTTTCCTTTCTCTTATAAGAATAAAATGTGGTTAAAATGAATCAATAAAGAGATGTCTTGCTCCTCGGTGTTTGATTAGGAGAGCGTTTTTGCAATTGATTTTCCAAGCTCTTAGTCATATAGCAGAAAGGTCCCCATATATTTTAGGAGTATTAACTGTTAAAAATAGTTTTTGGTTACTGGGTAAATACCAATTTG
This sequence comes from Physeter macrocephalus, assembly GCF_002837175.3. Lineage (NCBI taxonomy): Eukaryota > Metazoa > Chordata > Mammalia > Artiodactyla > Physeteridae > Physeter > Physeter macrocephalus. Next base: position 26,922,508 of record NC_041224.1, on the reverse strand, counting down.
CTGCAATTGGAACGAAAAATTTCGCAAGACTGTTTACATACATTGTGGAGAGAATATTAACATCATCTTGAGCTGTCTGTTGTTTGCTTATATGTGCAAGGGGAGAAAAGCCAATGCTTAATACAACACTTAGAACTCACATCTGCTATTGTATGTTCATAAATATTAATCTAGAGAGATAATTCGCTCCATAAATTTTACAATTAGCCTTCCATAAAAGAAGTGGATGGTAATAAAAGTAAGGCATGCTTTTAAGCGTCTCCACTGCAAGTGTTTTCACTCTAATAGCCTGAGTCAGGTCAGTCTTTGTTTAATCTTTTCCTGAAATAGACATGCTTTACACTTATTCCATCTTCCCCCTTGGGACCATAGCCTTGCAACAGGGAAAATAGGTTTCTATTCTTAAAATCTAGTTACCACCTACTTTAAAAACTTTTTTTTTTTTTCTTTTTTTCTCTAAAATACCCCGGAATGACAAAAAAGCCATGCTTCACCCCCTTGGAGATGGCTCCGATTCAGGCCAACAGAAATCTACATTAGCATGTTGCCCAGGTGAAACCAACATGTTTGTTTGTGTGCTCTTCTGCATGTATTGATTTGAAGCAATGCTCTAGTCCTTAAATCTAAGAGTTAAATCACTACCATTTAATGTCAGTCGCAAATTAGGGAAACGTTGGTTTCAAAGATTTGGACAATGCCCTCTTCTAGGAACTATGCAGTGTTGCAGGGAAACTATTCCATTGGAAGTCAGCAGTTCTAAGTCCTAGTCCAATTGATATTAACTAGCTGTGTAAACTTGGGCAAGTCACATAATTTCTTTTTCTTTGAAATTAAGAGTTCAGGTGGATCAGTGGATTCTTCATCTGTCTATATATTGGAATCTGTTAAAATGCAGATTCCTGGGCCTCTCTCCAGCACTATTAAGTCAGAATTTCCAAGGAGTAGGGCCCATGCATCTATTTTTTTTAAACAAGCTCCTCTAGTGATTCTCATATAACCAAAGGAACCAAGTGAATTTTCTATGGCAGCTGGTGAATTCAGTGGTCTTTACTATGCCTTCATTTTCTCAGTGTCTATGATTGAAATGTTCCCATGGATTCATGCAGGGGACAGGAAGGAGATCTCTGGAAGAAAGGGGTTGCTTGTCTGGATCAGGCAACTAAAATACAAAAATGTGAGCAGAACCAGAGGTGAGCTGTGACCTTTCCTATTCACTCAAGGCTAATTCTTCACTGTGCAGTGAAAATGGCTGTAAGACCGGTCAAAATTTTCTCTTGAGGCAGCCTGGAATTTTCCCAGGATAGGAAATAATTTCCCTCTCTCACGCCAGCCATAATTGATTGGTGGTGGAGCCTGGATCCCTCTGTTGTGAAGGACAGCAAGGTCAAGTCCAGGGCCAGCTAAGAAAGAGTGCCAGGATGAATGGTTGATGCATAATCAACCCCTGCTCTGCCCTTAGACCCTGTAAGAAGTCTGACACCTGCCAACTTCAGAGACCTGGATTCACAGCCATGTCACCCTGAGGTGGCCTCCCCCTCTGTCTCCACATTCATTAAAAAATAGGGATAATAAAACTTATCTCCTAAAGGAGTCCGAAGACTAAATCAATGATGTTTGAAAAGCTCATAACTTAAAAGGTAAAAAATATTAGTTCTTTATTCCCCTACTTCCCTGGAGCAAAGGATTCATATCTGATCTATTGGCAGAGCTTCCAATTAAGCCAGTGCCATACCTGGAAGATGAGAGGTGCTGAATAGTTACAAATGGATAATGAGTGAATAATAAAAGAAAACACACACATAATGCTTTGTGTGTCCCTGGCACTGATGTAAGCCCTTGAAAAACTCATTTATTCACTTTTGCCCTTTTATTTTTATTTATTTTTTTTTTTGCGGTACGCGGGCCTCTCACTGTTGTGGCCTCTCCCGTTGCGGAGCACAGGCTCTGGACACGCAGGCTCAGTGGCCATGGCTCACGGGCCCAGCCGCTCCGCGGCATGTGGGATCCTCCCAGACCGGGGCGCGAACCTGTGTCCCTGCACCGGCAGGCGGACTCTCAACCACTGCGCCACCAGGGAAGCCTCCACATTTGCCCTTTTATAGATGAATCAACCTGGGGCACAAAGAGGTGAAATACCTGACCCAGAGTGACATGGTTAATAATTGGTGTTGGAGCATCCATGCTCTTAAACACTTTGCCGAAAAGCTGCTGTTGGAACGGAGTGGGGGAGGGAAGGAGGAAGGAAAGGGACTTCACATCAGCATCAGCGAGTAGAATGAGAAGGCCACAGACCCCACCGTGGGCAAAATGCACATTTCATGTGGCCTGCATGGGATTTAGTAAAAATTCACGGTGACAGCTGTAGGTAGGACATGCGCACACCAGTTGCTTTAATCTCCCCACTCTGTTGTTTTGTAAGCAACCGGCTTTACTCATTTCATTCATACGTGTCCCTCCCGGATCCCAAAAGTGTCTGAGCTCGAGACCAGTCTTAATGCAAGTAGGCAGGACCCGTGGAGCCCTTACCTAACAAGTGCCCGTAGACGGTGGGAGTGAGTCCCTGTTACTCAACCCAGGGGTTCAAAAACCTTCCAAATGATTTTGACTCCTGTGACTTGTGATCCTCTTCTTAAAATTTCAAGATAAGATAAAAACAAACCAAGAAAGCAAATGCTAGGGATTTATTTCCTTGTCTTGTTTCAGGTTAAGTTTCTAGGAGCTCGAAATACCCATGTATTATTTGAGTCCCAGTGTTGCATCCTGAGATTTCCAGCTCAGTTCTTTTCTTGTTCTTTTTGTTGATGGTAGTGGTTTTCCCCTTCATTATTTTCCCGCTGAAGAGCCTCGCTTAGCTAAATTCAAGAGGAGAAAGGAGGGCTCGGCTGAGAAGGAAAAGTAGCTTCTGCCTCTCTGTGCTTTGTAGGGAAGATCCCAGGGCATGTCAGGAAGAGACATTCTCAGCCCGGAGAAAGTTTACAAGACACTGCAGCCCAAGCTCACGTTAACTGGCCCCCACTCACCCTGAGGAGGAGGAACTGGCAAGGAAGATAACAGATTTCAATTTTTGTCTTGACCGAACATAAGATTTTAACTGTTGAAGATAAAGCTGTGACCCCCTTCTAACAGATTACATGTTAAAGAAGCACAAAGTATTTCCACCAACTGAACCATCAGGTCTGCAATTGTACATGTTTTGCAGCTGGCAGTCTCTTCATGGGCTGGTGACCCTGCGACCCATTCATCCCCCCAAATCTCAGGGAGGCTTGAAACCCACCCCTTCACCCTGGGTCCTCCGAGTATTGCTACTGGAACTTGGAGCCACAGGAGGAAATTTCCTTCAACCTTGAAAGCTTTTCACTGAAAGGAGAAGGCCCGTCAATGAGGCAAATGACCTTGGTCTGATCTTGTATTGTACCTGACTGCTCAGTAGGGACTGCTGGCCTAGGGACTCCAGCCCTGTCATTCACTCCCCCCAAACCTCAGAGGGACCTCGCAGCTCTGCAGTTCTGTGATGGCGAGGTTGGTCCAGAGGCACCACTGCTCCGTCCTGGGATACCCCAAAGCATCTGGGCGAACCAGGGCTGTCATCTTAGGATTTCCCCCAGAGCAGTGAGGGCCAGTACGGTGGTGGGATGCGGGGGACAAGCAAGGGGAAGCTCTCTGAGGGGTTGTAGGTGACTTAAGTTTGGTCTTGATAATGAATTTTGACATTTCAAACAGCATTAAAGAAGTACATCAGACACATTTTTATCAAAAGAAGTCTTGGATTATAAAGGCAGAGCAGTATCACCTGTAAACCATTAATGGAACCAGGAACCCTCTGGCTGTTCTCAGGGTATTCCAGGCTTTATCCCATGATTCCGAAACAGACCGCCCACCCCATTCTTGTGGGGATGCACTCCTGCTTACCTTGAAATGCCAGTTTAAACTCTCCCTGATGCTTTCAAGTTCATCAATTTACACTGCCCCCAGTGCTTTCATCCACGGTAACTTAACTAGATCCCTATACCATTCCACCACCCATGTTAGGTAGCTGTGGCTGGTGCCTTTCACCCCCACCTGATAGGACATGAAACTAAGGCTCATGAATGCTTAGTGAGGACCCCAGGGCCTGGCCCAGCTGGGGGAGGGAAAGTGTCCTTTCCACCACACACCAGAGGGCATGAGCCACTGTCCGCACTGTTCACATAAGAAAAGTTAAGACCCAGAGAAATTAGGTGGGTTATCAAGTCATTTAGCCTGTCGGTGGCAGAGGGCAGCAGGACTGCTGCAATCCAGGTTTCCTGACTCAGAGTTTTATATTGTTTTCTCCACATCTTACTGCTCCTATCACATTGGCTAAAGTCTTAGACCTCCCTCAGACACTAGGGAAAATGTCCTTAAGACCCTAAGAATAGTGGGTTTGAGATGCCCCACCTCTGGCTAGGCGGCTTTTCAGTGTGGCAGGAAATTATAGGCAGCTGAGTGCAAGCCTTCGTGGGCAGTTCAGGAACCCTTCCACACCCCCATGGAGGTGAGCTTGTGTGAGGCTGCTGTACCGGGTGTTCGGTCACCTCCAGGGCTATAAAAATGCTCTTGGACCCAAAGTGTGACACACAAGGGAGACATGCAAACACACACACACACACACACACACACACACACATCACATACACACATACCCTTCTAGAAACTCTATCTGGGGTGAAGGAATAGGGAGAAAAAGCTTCTGAAGGTTAATTTGCTTTTTCTTTCTTTCTTTTTTTTTTTTTTTTTT
>NC_041224.1:26872201-26917741 GCF_002837175.3 Physeter macrocephalus | reverse complement strand
GGAAGCTCTCTGAGGGGTTGTAGGTGACTTAAGTTTGGTCTTGATAATGAATTTTGACATTTCAAACAGCATTAAAGAAGTACATCAGACACATTTTTATCAAAAGAAGTCTTGGATTATAAAGGCAGAGCAGTATCACCTGTAAACCATTAATGGAACCAGGAACCCTCTGGCTGTTCTCAGGGTATTCCAGGCTTTATCCCATGATTCCGAAACAGACCGCCCACCCCATTCTTGTGGGGATGCACTCCTGCTTACCTTGAAATGCCAGTTTAAACTCTCCCTGATGCTTTCAAGTTCATCAATTTACACTGCCCCCAGTGCTTTCATCCACGGTAACTTAACTAGATCCCTATACCATTCCACCACCCATGTTAGGTAGCTGTGGCTGGTGCCTTTCACCCCCACCTGATAGGACATGAAACTAAGGCTCATGAATGCTTAGTGAGGACCCCAGGGCCTGGCCCAGCTGGGGGAGGGAAAGTGTCCTTTCCACCACACACCAGAGGGCATGAGCCACTGTCCGCACTGTTCACATAAGAAAAGTTAAGACCCAGAGAAATTAGGTGGGTTATCAAGTCATTTAGCCTGTCGGTGGCAGAGGGCAGCAGGACTGCTGCAATCCAGGTTTCCTGACTCAGAGTTTTATATTGTTTTCTCCACATCTTACTGCTCCTATCACATTGGCTAAAGTCTTAGACCTCCCTCAGACACTAGGGAAAATGTCCTTAAGACCCTAAGAATAGTGGGTTTGAGATGCCCCACCTCTGGCTAGGCGGCTTTTCAGTGTGGCAGGAAATTATAGGCAGCTGAGTGCAAGCCTTCGTGGGCAGTTCAGGAACCCTTCCACACCCCCATGGAGGTGAGCTTGTGTGAGGCTGCTGTACCGGGTGTTCGGTCACCTCCAGGGCTATAAAAATGCTCTTGGACCCAAAGTGTGACACACAAGGGAGACATGCAAACACACACACACACACACACACACATACACACACACACACATCACATACACACATACCCTTCTAGAAACTCTATCTGGGGTGAAGGAATAGGGAGAAAAAGCTTCTGAAGGTTAATTTGCTTTTTCTTTCTTTCTTTTTTTTTTTTTTTTTTTTGTGGCAACAAGGGTCAAGAAAAGATTGGCTATTTGGAATCCACAGATAATCCCCAACCCTCCCTTTTAGCCATTATTTGTTAACATTTCACAGAGGGGCTTAGGAGCAAGGCAGTGTCTAAAACCCACCCAGGAGCAAGAAAAACCAGGAACCAGAACAATTTACAAGCTGGATTATCAACCCCAACTGGAGAGTAAGTTATGTAATAAAAGGCAGAATTATCAGCCCCAAATGGAGCTGGAGTGGTATCATGCAAGGCAGAGTTGTGCTGAGCTATTTCATCTCTGCTTCTGTCTTGATAAGTTCCTTGCACTGTTAGCACCACCAGCCCTGCAGGACCCCAATGCCTTCATGCTGCTCCACTTTCATCCTTTCCTGGGATCCCAGCGTAGCAGCCTAGACTCTTCCTGCAAAGATCCAGCCCACCCCTAATTCCACTGGGTGCTCACAGCTTTTAGAAAACACCAAGGCATGGCCTCTCCATAATCAGTTAATTCAAAATCTTCATAAATTCCTCAGGTGGTTCTTTCATGCAGCTGTATCTAAGCTCTGCACGTTTCTTTTTTTTCTTGCCTTTTTCTGTCAGAACATTCGTCTGCAACCCATTCTTTCATACCCCACTCCCTTCTAGGGCAAAATGCATAAGTTAAACTGTTATCGTAGACAAATAAAATTGTTTAGCCCTACTAGGAGCAAATGAAATGCAAATTAAAACAATGAGGTAGATAAACCTTTTCATTTATCACAGGGATGATATCTTAGAATATTTTAATTCCTACTGTTCACAAGTATATGGTAAAACAAGTAGTCTCATATACCTTTAAGTGGGTATAAACTGGTGCCACGTTTCTAAAAAAATCAGTTTCATCATCTGTATTAAGACCTACAAGAGCTCAAACCTCTTGACCCATATATTTTATTTCTTTGAATTTACCCAAAGGGACTAGTGAAAACTGTGCAGAAATGATTAATTATGGGAATGTTCAATATTGTGTTATTTATAATATCAGAAATGATAAATAAATGAAATGAGACATGAAATAATAATAACGGGATGGTTCTAAAGATACCACGATCTACCCACGCTATGGAATAATAGCTAATCATTAAAAGTTATATTCATTACTTTAAAGGTGCATAACATGGGGATATGCTTTCGCTATATTAACAGGAATAAAGAAACAAGATAGAGTTGTGCATATGAGCGTATATATATATATATATACATAAATACACATATATGGAGATTTTTTTAATATATGAAATATTTAGTGGTTATTTCTGGGTGGTGGAATTATAGATAATTTTTATGATTCTTCTCCCTTGCATTCTTCATTTTCTAAATGTTCTGACCAAAAAAAAAAAAATTCACTACTATGATAACCAGAAAAACAAAAACTGCATATTTTATGAAATATTGCTGTGGAATTGGCAGTTTGATCTCTTGCCTTTCCCAGATAACATATTTGCACTTTCTCAGGAAGCTGACTTTCATTAGGACAGAGGGTTTCCATGAGTAGAAATCTCTCCGTTCAGAGGGAAAATTTCCCAGCCTCTGGACTCCCACGGCCAGGAGTGGCTGCTTTCGCCAGCAGCTCTAACATGCTTAACCCAGCATCACAACAAAAGTCTCTTCTGCACTCACTGTCAGACATAGGATTCTGACTTATTGTGTGTTTGCTACTGGTGGTCCTGTGTTTGCCCTCACGTGCGCGCGCGCGCGCACACACACACACACACACACACACACACACACTCTCTCTCTCTCTCTTGTAATTGGACATGTATCTGTTTCATTAAATTCACTCCGTCAGCAGTTTCTGCTCTAAACAGTCCTTGAGGCCAAGAGAAAAAAAAAGAAAGTCAGTAATCAACAGACTACTTTGAAGTATAGAGTACCGACCTATTTATAAAAGGAAATTAAGTAAAACCGGTAATTATAACTAGCTACAACCTTTCAACATAGTCGATGAGAAATTCAATTTGCTTAAAATAATGAGATACTCTGGCAGGAACAATCTGTTCGCGTGCTATTCCCAAGAGCCTGGGGATGGAAACAAACCCTGCCTGACATTTGATACTATCTGTCAGTTTATCAACTCGTCTGCGGTGAGTTTTACCATGGCACTAGGAGGTTTGGCATGAAGAAAGGAAAGAAAAAAGCTCTTTTCTCTTTTCTACCCAGTGATAAGAAACCTGTTAGAAAATGGATTCAGATTTCTATTTTGAACCCTTGAACAGGTTAAATAATCTACCTCAGACCTACTTTCAGTGGGTTTAATTTATCTACTTTCCACCTTTCTGTACCATCACCCAAACCAAATGATTGACGTTTCTGAAGTCTCTGCTCTACTGGCTACTCACATGTTCTTTATCTAAAGTTCATCTCTTTGTTTTGTTTTTGTTTTTCTGCTAAGTTCCTATCTTATTGAGGTAAGACAAAGATATATAAAAGTTGAATTAAACAGTGTCAACACAAACCAATATCTACTGATTTGGGGGCCTTTCCCCAGCTAGCTTAAGACTGCCTTCTGGATTTCCCACCCTCCTTCATTCCTTCATTGGCTCCACAAGTTTTATTGGCTACTACTAAGTGTCAGCCCCTCTGCTAGATGTTGGCAGGAAAAAAGAAAGAATAAAACAGACTGTGTCTTCATAAATCCCAACAGCTAGCAGGGAAGTAGACTCATAAGCAGGCCATTGTAAAAGCATCTGGAAGCGTGGTGATAGGGATTTTTGAGAAAGTTTAGAAGAGGTGCCTACCTAACCTAGCCTGAAGGGCCATAGGAAATTAGGATAGAAGTGTCAAGGAAGGAATAAGAAGATAAAATCCAAACTAAGTAGGAAAGAGTGAGTCAAAGTTAACCAGTCTGAGAAGAAGCACATTCCCAGCAGAAGGCTGAGCAGGAGTGAAGGCAGAGAGGCAAGAATCCCAGGCCAGCAAGCAGAATGCTGTTGTTAGCCAATGCATGGCAGGCAAGGAATGGTGAGAGATGAAGGTGGGAGAGGAGGCAGGTGTATCAGTTGGCTTTTGCTGTGTAACAAACCACCCGAAAACTTGATGGCTTAAAATAACCACCATTATATTTACTCATGACTCTGTGGATCACCTGGGCAGTTCTTTGGGTCTGGGTCAGCTCAGCTAGGGATGGATGGTGCAGGATGACCTGACTCTCACATCTGAGGTAACCGCTAGGATGCTTGGGATGTTGCCTCTCATCCTGAAGGGAGTTCACTTTGTATTCTTCATGTAATGCCAAGGTGTTCCCAGAGGGCCACAAGAGTGCAAGCCCCAGTGTGCAAGCATTTTTCACGCCTTCACTTGGAATGCACTTGCTAAAATCCAACTTGCCAAGCCCACAGTCAATGTGGGAGAGGACCATCAAGGGCATGAGAGGTGTGATATATTGCAGGCTGATATGTTAACAATCTCCCACAAAAAGAAGGATGATAATGGGTCTTGAGTGATATGACATGCTAAAGAAATGGAGGACCATTTAAGGCTTTGAAACAGAGAAAATTTATATATATAAGCTTATAAAATTTGTATTAATTATTTATATTTATTGAGGCATAATTGACATATGAGATTATATTTGTGAGATTATATTTGTTTCAAGAGTACTACATAATGATTTGATATTTGTAAATATTGTGAAATGATCACCACAATAAGTCTAGTTAACATATGTCACCAAATATAGTTACAGTTTTTTTCCTGTGATGAGAGCTTTTAAGACCTCTTCTCTTAGAAACTTTCAAGCATACTATACAGTATTATTAACTATAGTCACCATGCCATACATTTCATCCTCATGACTTACGTATCTTATATCTGAAAGTTTGTACCTTTTGAATCTCTTCACCCATTTTGCCCATCCCCCACTGCCCTACCTCTGGCAAATTCTCTGTTATCAATGAGCTCAGTTTATTATTTATTAATTTTTTTAGGTTCCACACATAAGTGAGATCACACGGTATCTGTCTTTCTCTGTCTGACTTATTTCACTTAGCATAATGCCCTCACGTTCCATCCATGTTGTCACAAATGGCAAGATTTCTTTCTTTTTTATGGCTGAATAATATTCCATTGTGTAGATATACCACATTTTCTTTATTCATTCATCCTTCAATGAACAATGAGGTTGTTTCCATATCTTGACTTTTGCGGTAAATAATGCTGCAGTGATCGTAGGGGTGCATAAATATTTCTAAGTTAATATTTTCATCCTTTTTTGGAAAAATACCCAGAAGTGGAATCGCTGGATCCGCTTGGTACTTGGTATTTCCATTTTTAACTTTTTGAGGAAACTCCATACTGTTTTCCATAGTGGCTGCATCAATTTATATTTCCACCAACAGTGCACAAGCGTTCTCTTTTCTCCATATCCTCACCAATATTGCTATTTCTTGTTTTTTTGATAATAGCCATTCTGACAGGTGTGAGGTGGAATTTCATTGTGGTTTTGATTTGCATTTCCCTGATGATTAGAGATGTTGAGTATCTTTTCATGTGCCTGTTGGCCATCTGTATGTCTTCTTTGAAAAAATGTCTATTCAGATCCTCTGCCTGTTTTTTAGTTTCATTGTTTGTTTTTGTTTTTGTTTTCTGATGTTGAGTTAAATGAGTTCTTTATATATTTTGGATACTGACTCCTTATCAGATATATGAGTTACAGATATTTTTTCCCACTCTGTAGGTTGCTTTTTCATTTTTGTTGATGTTTTCCTTCACTGTGCAGAGCTCTTTTGTTTGACATAATCCCACTTGTTAATTTTTGCTTTTGTTGCCTTTGCTTTTGGTGTCAAATCCAAAAATCATCACCGAGACCAATGTCAAGGAGTTTACTGCCTATGTTTTCTTCTAGAAGTTTTACAGTTTCAGGCCTTATTTTGAAGTATTTAATCCATTTTGAGTTAATTTTTGTGTATGGTGTGAGATAGTGGTCCAGCTTCACTATTTTGCATGTGGCTGTCCAGTTTTCCCAACACCATTTATTGAAAATACTGTCTTTTCTCCCATTGTTTAGCCTTGCTTCCTTTATTATAAATTAATTGACCATATATACTTGGGTTTATTTCTGGATTCTCTATTCTGTTCCATTGATCTAGATGTCAGTTTTTATTGTAATACCAGACTGTTTTGATTACTGTAGCTTTGTAATATAGCTTGAAATCAGGGAGAACCATGCCTCCAGCTTTGTTCTTTCTCAAGATTGCTTTGGCAATTCAGGGTCTTTCATGGTTCTTAGGATTCTTTGTTCAATTTCTGTGAAAAATGCCATTGGTATCTTGATATAACTGCACTGAATCTGTATATTGCTTTGGATAGTATGGACATTTTAACAATATTGATTCTTGGAATGCATGAGCAGAGAATATCTTTCCATTTATTTGTGTCTTCTACAGTTTCTTTCATCAATGTCTTATAGTTTTCAGTGTACAGGCATTTCACCTCCTTGGTTAATTTTTTCCTAGATATTTCATTATTTTTAATGCAATTGTAAATGGGATTCTGATAGTTCACTATTAGTATAGAAATGCAACAGATTTTTGCATATTGATTTTGTATCCTGCAACTTAACTTAATTCATTTATTAGTTCTAACAGTCTTTAGGGTTTTCTATAAATAATATCATGTCATCTGAATATAGTGACAGTTTTACTTACTCCTTTCTGATTTGGATGCCTTTTATTTCTTTTTCTTGTCTGATTGCTCTGGCTAGGACTTCCAATACTGTGTTGAATGAGAGTGTCAAGAGTAGGTATCCTCCTCTTGTTCTTGATCTTAGAGGAAAAGCTTTCAGTTTTTCACCACTGAATACAATATTAGCTATGGACTTGTCATATTTATATTTTGCTTTCATTGTACATGGGCCAACTAGGAAACTGTGATTTCAGGGAAATCATAGACTCTGTCATAAAAGCTCATTCTCTGAAGACAGAAAGACCTGGATATGCATCTTGTCTCCACCACATTCTAAATATATGACTTTGAGAAAGTTCCTTGACCCTTGCAAGCCCCAGTTTTCCCATCTTTCAAAGTGGAGATAAAAATACCAAATGCCTACCCCATAGGGTTACAGTGAGGATTATATGAGATAAGGCATACAAAGCACATCAACAAAGTCTAAACTAGTGAAAAGAACCCATTAAGCATTAGCCATCACTACTTTATTATTATCATTATTATAGATTTTAAGGAGCCTCAACTGAGAGATGATCACCTAAAAGCCTGAAATGGGAATAGTAAATAAGATGGAGACGAGAGGACTGCCTTTAGAAATATTTGGGACTTAACAATGGAAGAGGAAGGAAATTGATTGTATGTGGAACTCTAAGAAGAAGAAAGACTCAAGAGAAATCTCCAGATTTTTTCTAGCTTAGGTTACTGAGTAGACTGCTTCTAACTGGTACAGCTAATATAGGAGGAAAAGCTCATTTAGAAGGAAAAATAATGAATTGTATGTGAGGCGAATTTGAGACACCTGTGGGAGTTAGGCTGATGGGCACCCATTGGACAGATATGGTGAGTTTAGTTTCAAGTCTATTTATGGCCAGCCTTGAGATTTCATAATGTGAAAAGAAACTACCTATATACTCTAATTATGTTTGCAGGCAAAGGATCTTATTTTTAGAAGTGAATAGAGCCTTATTCCTCCATAAAATCCAAGCCCAAACAAGCAAATGTAAGTGGCTGGAATTCCTTGTCTTGTTCACTGTTGTTCACTGTTATGACTGCAGCTTCCCTGAAAGGTAATGCAGTGCTTACTTTGTCATCCCATCAGGGGTCTCCATTGGGAGGGAAGGGCTAAGCTAGGGAAAATGCCCAGAAGTAGAGAAGACCAAAACAAGGGTAGGGGGACTTCCCTGGTGGCACAGTGGTTAAGAATCTGCCTGCCAATGCAGGGGACACGGGTTCGAGCCCTGGTCCAGGAAGATCCCACATGCCACAGAGCAACTAAGTCTGTGAGCCACAACTACTGAGCCTGCGCTCTAGAGCCTGCGAGCCACAACTACTGAGCCCACGTGCCCCAACTGCTGAAGCCCGCACGCCTAGAGCCCATGCTCCACAAAAAGAGAAGCCCGTGCACCGCAACGAAGAGTAACCCCTGCTCGCTGCAACTAGAGGAAGCCTGCGCACAGCAATGAAGACCCAATGCAGCCAAAAGAATTTTAAAAAATTTTTTAAAAAGAAAAACAAGGGAAGGGAAGCAGGAATCTGGGGAGAAAGGGAGAGAATTTTCCTCCTCTAAGAGGAAAGAGCAGTTCAAGACTGATCCAAACAAGGGCACTGCAAATTCCCAATCAAATGATGAACATCAAGCGTCACTAGGTGGGAAGAAAAGAAAGATGCAGCTTCGTTTAAGAACCATAGAACTTTTACTGGAAGAGTATTGGGTACCAAGTCAATTCTCTTAGGAATTCTCTCAACCCTTAATCCTTAGAACTCTGGTACAACTAGAAAAACTGTATCTCTTCCCCTGAAGGAGGCCATAAAGTCTTCCAGGCGGAAGAGATTTCAGAGGGTGAACTGGTTGTGCTACTTTGATATCTGGAGGGCTGCCCCCAAACAGCATGTACTTCTTCCATTGGACTTAGAACAGAGAGAAACCAGTTTCTAAGCATGCTAGTGTACAGGGCAAAGGATCTGGAAATATTGACCTACTAGGTCATTAGCTCTTAAACTGATGAAAACCGTGGACATCTTACCATAAAAATTCACATTCACATACAGTTATTCATAGGATTTGAGGACTTGTTCAAGCCTCTCAAAGGTTATCCATGGAAAAGCAAAGATCTGAGGACCCAAAGCTAACAACCAGACTCTTTTGGAAGAGTTGTTCAGGGACTGCATCAGGGCAAGGACGGGCAAGGAATGCACAGTTTCACCAAGATGTTAGCGGGATTGGCTGAGAGATTTGATAATGGCATGTTCAAAGTAGTTCCTGGAAACCATCATTCCTGCTCCATTCCAGTGTCCTGGGTGCTGAGGCTAAAAGGACTGAGCCTGGTGATAAAACAAGGAGTTTTGGAACTTGAGAAAGGATCATAACTTCTACCTATAAAAAAAGAAAAAGAAAACAAAAAACAAACAAAACTAGCAATGCCAAATTCCCATATTCATTATAATGTTTGCTTTGAAAGAGGCATTTAAGAAACTTAATTTTCACTTTTTTTTCGGGGCGGGGGGTAGATTATTGTTCCAGGGCCATCCGCCCATTCTGCCTTTGTCTCAGATTTGCACACATGGCTTGGTGTCCTTTCAGGGAGCACAGCATGCCTGGGGCTTGGGTCTGCTTTGCTGTGGTGGGTGGACAGCAATCTGTGCATGAGGAGCCCCAGTTGCTACTGCAAAAAGTGTTGGTGTCCCAGAATATCAGACAGTTCTGTGTTACAAAACAAATAGGAGCAGAGAGGATGGAGCTTATGTCCTCTCCAGCCACATCACCGCTTCCTGTTTGAAAGAGCTTGAAGTTCTCTGGTGTGGGCTCCTGGTCAGCCTCTCCATGTATGTACATTTGTCAGCTTATCGTTTACCCAGTTCTCAGAGGAGAGGAAAGCCGTAGTCCTAAAAGAAGTTGTGTGACTTCTTCCTCTTGTGCATTTCCTATCTTTTCTCTCTTCTGGTTGAAGTAGAGCATTAAAAGGTGTGGTAATGGCAAAGGATTCCGGGATGAGGGTTTTAGCCTCTCTTGTGGGTGTAGATTTCCTCTTCCTGTGCTTCCTAACTTCTCTCAAATCCCTTCCACTAGTATTCTTCCTCCTCAGCCCACTGAAACACGGTGGTTCCTTGATGTTCATGCAAGAGACGAACTCTTTTCAAACATCAACTATTACTAAACACCAAAGCTGTGCCCCAACCCTTCCCGTGTTGCAGTCACCTGTTTTGTTACCCCAGAACATCTTCTATTCAGATTCGGAGAGTATAAAGCTTAATCTCCCTCAAATCATATCTGAGTGTCTTGAATGTGTTAATCAAGTATAGAAAGATACGTGTCTCCAGTATCTTAAATGTTGGAGATAGATGGTTTCATCTAAGGGAATGAGGGGCCCAATGACAGAGAATTTGCATGCAGAAATTCAGTGAACTGTAATCATTCGCACTGAACTCTGAATGATGGTATGTTTGGCAATTCCATTCTGAGCAACGGGAATATGTTTAAATAAGCCGTGAGAATAGAATTTCTTTTTGTCTTATATACCAAAAGCTCCTAGAAAGTAAACTCAAACATCACACTTTAGCATACTATGGCAAGAGTACTCAGAACTTTGCGTTTATTGAGTAATAATGATAAAGTACTCTTCCAAGTCCTTTCCAGGCAGGCATAAATGTGACAGAGACAAAGTCAACACTAAGAGCCAAGCGAACATTTTGTCTAATAACCTTTTGATATTACATGGTAATTATAATTAACTTTAAAGGACTAGTGTGTGGTACACAGTCCTCTAAAGAATCCTCGTAGTTGATTCCAAGTTAATGGTAAGATTGGACAAATGGATGCAGTGAGGTGCTGCAACATTAACGGAAATGACATTTCAAGTGGCCTGATCCCTGGGCCTCTTCTACCACAATGCTCAGTGTTTTCCAATCTTTCTCAAGTGCCTGTTCTAATGACCCCGACACTTGACTGTAGATAAAGCAACAAGTTTTGCCCAGTTAAATATTTTCTCTTAAATATTCCCCAGTGCACTCAAAAGAAAATGGTGTCCAGGATTAACACAAATATTCTTTTTCAATAAAACCCAGGGATGAGTTTTTTATTTTAATGAATCAAGTCTAAGGAGACTACCTTTTTGTGCAAGGTGGATATCATTTACCAATACAGTGCTTTCTAGTTAAAAAGGAACCCCTGTGTGCATGGGCGGAAAAGCATTTCAGATAATACTTTCTCCTAAACTGATGAAAACTTTGTGTCCAGAGAGAGTAGGGGTCCGAATGAATGGAACTCTTCTAGAGCATTTCACTTCAAATCTTATATTTGGTATGAGACACTGATATAGCCAAAGATTGTGTTCTGGAACCTCAGACAGGCATGAATGAAATATGAACATATTTATGACATGGGGTCTCAGTTCCTTCTTAGGAAAGGTCCTTTATAGATTTATGTCAGTCCTCATTCTTTCAGAGGAGATTTTTGTATTTTTGCCATAGTTCTTCAGGGACGTGGCAATGCGTTCTGTACGATGGCCGTGACTCATGTTGGACAGTTGTAATAATCAATATTGAAACACAAAACTGCGACACTGCAGCTAATGCCTTGCCGCATGCAGTTGGGGTGTGGTGAGCGGCCCAGGTCCCTGACCTGACAGCACATTGGTCAGGGGCCACCTGGTTCCAGTTACAGAGTCATAATGCATATGGTTATGAGGGTATCCATATCTGTGTAAATGATCATGAATGTCTATCGATATTCAGAGCACACTATTTAGATGAACTCAACTGAAACTAAAGAATTTAGGCATGCTGAATAATTTGTGGGATTTTGTCAATTTTTGACAACTTTTGAAAATCAAGGGCTGATTTTCTAAATTGTGCCTCTTTCAGCATTTTGCTTCTCTTCCTTCCCTGTGCCCACTTTTGGCATGGATTTTTAAGCTGATGGATGTGTTGATGAAAATCATTAACTAATATAATTTGGAAGAACAGTTGCTGTGATCTGAATATTTGCGTCCCTCCCTCAGAGTTCATATGTTGAAATCCTAGCCACGAAGGTGATGGTTTTTGGAGGTGGGGCCTTTGGGAGATTAGGTCATTAGGTCATGAAGGTGGAGACTTCATGAATGGGATTCGTGCCCTTATAAAGGAGACCCCAGAGAGCTCCCTCTCCCCTTCCACCCCTTCCATTGCAAATTGAGGCTGCAATGAGAAGTTGACAGTCTGCAGTCCAGAAGAGAGCTCTCACCAGGGTCCGAGCATGTCGATATCCTAATCTGACTTCCAGCCTCCCGAAATGTGAGCAATAAGTTCCTTCTGTTTATGAGACACCCAGTCTCTGTGGTATTTTGTCATAGTGGCCCCAATGACTAAGACAACAGCACAGAGAAGTCATTAAGAACAATGGCTTTTGATGAGATTTGAATTGAAATCTTGGCCTCACCCCTTGTTCACTGTAACAGGAGCCTGTCATAGGCTCTTAACTTCTCTGAGATTCAAGTTCCTTACCTGTAAAATAGAGATAAGAGTAGTATACCCCTCTAGAGTTATTTATTTATTTTTTTTTTTTGTGGTATGCGGGCCTCCCTCAGCTGTGGCCTCTCCCGTTGCGGAGCACAGGCTCCGGACGCGCAGGCCCAGCGGCCATGGCTCACGGGCCCAGCCGCTCCGCGGCATGTGGGATCCTCCCGGACCGGGGCGCGAACCCGGTTCCCCTGCATCGGCAGGCGGACGCGCAACCACTGCGCCACCAGGGAAGCCCTCCTCTAGAGTTATTGAGACGACTAAATGAAATAAAGTGAAAGCACTTAGCTCAGAATATGAACTCAATACAGATTAGCAGTTTTTATGTTTACTAGCAGTAGACAATGTCATATCACAAAGAATTTATTCTGTTTCTAAATTCCAGTTGACATCCTTAAGTGTGTCCTTCAAGAATGTAAAACCATGGGAAGGAGACAGTAGGAGAAACATGAGCTTTGAAGCTGGTAGGCATGCAAAGGAGGAAATAAAAGCCATGCCTTAAAAGGGTGAAAAGATTGTCACTATCCTCTTGGCTGCCAAACCACCTGTGACATCTTATTATTTTTTTCTGTTGTCTTTACTGTATAGCCTCTGCCCCTTTTCTTTGTATGCCTTAATGCTGACCTCCTGACCTCCTAAAATGTACTATTAAATCCTTAACAGTTATGACCGGCTAATGTGATGTGGGCTAGTGGACACTGGCAACTTTGTCCTAAGGAAAATATAGAGTAATTCATGCCTACCAGGAGGGGGATGTGAGGAAAGAGGAAGGTGTTTCATGGTTTGAAGATATAGGATTTTGAATAGTAAGTGTTCAGTTAGAAGTTATTTTCTCAGTCGGCATTCACAGAGAGTCAATTACCAAAATCTATTTTTAAAACTTCTTCATAGGAGCCTGGTCTATCTCCAAAGTCATTTTGAAGACCACAGTGTTGTTCACAATGTATACAGTTGGCATTCTGCTTTGTATTCTTTTAATTGGGAGCATTAAAAGGATTTTTGCTTACAGTATTTTTAAAAGAAATATTTGGATAAAAGCAGAAATGTGGAAGTTGCCTGCATGGTGATGATATTTGTAGCCATGGAAACAAATAAAATCCCAAAGTGGAAGAGGAACCATGAAATCTGGGTGCAGACCTTTGGGAAAAGCCTTCATTCAGATGATGGATAGAGAAAGAGGAGACAAAACAAATAGTCTGAGAGGGAGAAGAACCAGTATATTTATTTGACACATTATGCAAGGGAGGGGGCAAAACTTGAGCAGGGGTTTTCAAACTTTTTTTAGACCCAGGTCCTTATTCTCAAAGGATTTTACTTCAAGTTCAATAAATAAACTAACAAGAGCAAACTGGAAGGACTTACCATGTGGCATTTGTAAGCACTCAAAGTCACTCATTTAAATCTTATACAAGCCTAGAAAATAGGTACTATGATTACTCCCTTATATTTGCTTATTTTACAGATAAGCAAACTGAAGCACAGAGAGGTTAAGCAACCTGCCCAAGGTCACACAGCCAGTAAGGGGTAGATCCAGCATTTGGATCCAGAAAGAATGACTCCAGGGTTAGAAGGTTCTCGTGAAGGAGGAGGAATGGGCCTTAAAGAGGACAGAGTAGCAGCTAGACTAAGAGAAATGAGAAAGGAACAGTACAGAAAGTGATCTCCCAGCTCCAAAAAGTTCAGCCAACAGCCTAGCTTTTAGAACTCCCTTTCCTCTTCATTCTTCGCAGCTAAATGGAGTTTTAATTTCCCTGCTGAAATCCTGTGAAAAATAATCCCACCCTTTTCATAGTGCTTCAGCCCAAATTTCAAAGGAAAAAAATTTCCAAGGGGGAACAGAGGGAAATGAAGAGGAAGTCACTTCAAGTTATTGCTGCCTTGGCAGAGGGTGTAGGGATGGGGAGTGACAGCAAAGGAGATGAGAGGAAGACGTCAATGATGCTGTAAACATTGTAGTGCATCTCCAGTCGGGGTGATAGGATTTAATCAGGAAGCATAAAGAACTTTTGATAGCCCAAGACTCCGCTGCACAAAATTTATATATTTAAGTGGAAAACAGACACCACTCCTTAAACTTTGGGCCAGGAAAGCCCATACTGAAATGAGGCACATTTAAACTGCAGTTGATTCCTCTTCAAACCATTTTGTCTACAAGCTTTTCAATGTCTAATTTATTGCACTGTAAATCTAAGGAATGGCCCATCTGTGCTCTTTTCCCTCTTACAAACAAAAAACAAACTGAGCTCCTATATTTGCTTTCTCTTAATAGCAATTTGGCTTAAGCCTTGGGTTTCTTGATTCTTGAGAGGGGTGGCTCCACCCACTGTGAGGGGCTTTGGACATGGATTTTCTCTGAACTTCTCAAGGCATGGCTGACCTTGTACAATTTCACGAAGTCCCTGGCCCCTGGCTTCAAGTCTGGACTCCTTAAATACAGGCACTCACTCTTACTCAGGTCTGTTTACCCCCTCCCCTCCTCCAAAAAATATAATACATTTATGCACCCAGGTGGTTTTCAATCATTCTAAAAACAGAATAGGACTGAATTGCTTTGAGGATTATTATGACCCCAGTTAACCAAAAGCAGCAGGTGCTATGACTTGAAAATCCTTTATATTTAGGTCAATTTATTTCCATTTCACAAATATTTACTGAGTGTCTACTGTGTACCAAATGTGAGATTTGGTGATGAGATTTCAAAAATTAATAAAGATATTATAATTTGGTCAATGAGTCCCCTACCAAAGCTGGAGGGAGATAAGAGAACTTTATTTCCTAACCTGATTTTCAGCTATTTTTTGAGGGATTGACACTTGGTGAACACATCCATTTAAGAAAAAAATAGGCAGGCATCACAAAAGTATCCATGATGGCAAAAAGAAGCTGGTCTTCTGTTTTCAACAGCTGGTCACAAATGTGCCACAAAATAGGTAACCCATAGACAGATAATTCACCAATAAGTTTTCCTTTCTTTTTGTGACGAATATCGTTTGGGGGATTTGGAGTTGTCTCTAAACCACCAGACTGTACATATCAAAGAGGCTCACAAAGAAGGCATGTACATTTATATTTGAAAATAGTTTGGATCTCATTTGTATCTTTGCCAAGTAGTCATCATGCTGCTCTTAGACCAGTAGTTTCATCGAATCACACTGGAACCATGAATCTTCAATTTCATTTTCTATTATTTCTAACCAAAAGGAGCATGAGATAAATGTGTGCATATTGAAACACCTGGTAGATCTTTAATAGTGCACTGCTCGTTGGATGGAGAGTTGGAGATTGTCTTGCAGGGGGACTTAAATCTGCTTTAAAGCAATGTTAAGTGTACTGGGAAGGCCCAGGATAGTTCCATGCATCTTCTAAATGAGAAAAATAGCCAAGAGGACAATGATCGGGAGGTAGAATTATTTTCCATATATTTTGCAAATCTAGGTAATGCATTCTTCATTCAAGCCACAAAATGACTGAACAACTAAAGGAGTAAGACTCAGATGAAGGTGCAAATTGCTTTTCCCTCGGGGCCACTGTCATCTGTCCCTTGGGATGCATTTCAATCTAAACTCTTCCTATTGGGAGAAAGGGGAGGAAAGAAGGCCAATTATCACAAAAGCAGACTTCATCGCTAATCTTATTACCAGGAATGAACCACTAACTTCAAAAAAAACTTGGAATATGTTACTGTAAAAAAAAAAAAAAAAAAAAAAAATCCATTCTCTGAATAAAATAAGCGTAAATGGCTTTTTTTCTAATAGTCTGCTAACAAATCTCTAAGTCTTTAGTGTTTCTACAGAAAGTGGTCAGATCTCTTATTGCCTAAAGATACACAAAGTAAGAAAACCACGTCTGGGGTATTTTCACGCCACTCCCCCCCAAAAAACATCCTGAAAAAAACTTTAACTTATAAAATTAATTTTTTTCACGATATAAATGATAAAGGTTGGAATGCTTCAGAGAGGGATAAAATTAGAATGTTGTTTAGAAGATTCACAAATACTAGCTAATTTTCATATGGTCAAAAAAAATTAGCTTAAGGTTCTATAGATTTGGTACTTTTGCTAGGAAATAATGAGTCAAATGTTCTGGTCAAAAAGAAGTTTGATGGTTATGAAGCCTTGACCAAAAGGATAAAAACTGCTGAAATTATTAGATTCAGTGGATATACCTCCTATAGACAGAGTAAAATGACCTTTAAGAATCTTCATAGTAGTAATAATAATAATTCAGTGAATCCTTATAGAAGTTATAGTAAGTAAACTGAGGAGCAAACATAAGACTTATTGAATTTATTCAACTGTTCTTTCTACAAAGAGCTACTCTAGTAAATTGGGCTAGAATTACTTGTTATAGTGAGCGTCCAATCAACAGCACAGAAGTCTTGATCAGATAATAGAAAAAAAAGGTCAATTAAGTACATCTAACTTCATTATTAATACAAATGTTTTGTTCAAATTAATAACTACTGAAGAGGATACCTTTACCCTTGTATTAAAAAAAAGAAAATACCCTTGGTGTCTATCCTTTGAATATGTATATTTTATATCACCATTCCGTTACTATCTTCCTAAAAATATTGTCACAAATAAAAACACATAATTCCAACTATAGAACGAAGTTTTGGATTTTCCGTATGATCAAGAAAACAGCTGTCTTAACATCTGAATCACCCCTAATATGATTACTCTTTTGGCTGGTTTATTGATCAAATCTGAGTGCATGGTTGACCCTGTGGTTTACCACATCATCAAACACGAACTCAGCTTAAAGCATTGACTGGACCACACCCCGGCCAATTTGAGCACATTGTACAAGCATGTTTACTCTGAGAAGTGTCCAGGAAATGGAGGTCATATGTGTTCGCACAAATGTTCTGTAAAACTCTGTGCAAGAACATAGGGTCACATCAGCCACAGGAGAAACAACAAAGCCATACAGCAAGTGGAAGATAAGCTTTGGGAAGGTTTCCTTCAATCAGTCTAAAGGGCTTAGTGCAGAAAGCAAATACAATGAATTATTTGGAAGTGAACTAGAGCCTCAGGAATTGCCTGTAATCGAGAGCCAAAAGGCATTTACATCATATGCTTGAAATGCACGATCTATGCTGAGTGTTCTGCCAACGTTTTCAGGGCTATAAGTCATTTTACAGCGCTGCATGTGACTCAGAACTGGAAAGCACGGGTGTTTTGTTGTGCTCACGGCTCCTTCCCCGTTCCCCTCCCATCTCTTTCTGTCCCAACCCTTCTCTTCCCTTCAAAGGAAGTAGACAAGGCCTTGGTTTTCACAGGTAAACAAAGAGGCTACTAGGATTCACTGCCTGCGTTCGGTCCTGCAAGTTAAGACACATTTAATGGACTCTCTGCTGTACTGAGATATCTGTGTTTCAGTCAGAAAAATATGACTAGGGAGGTTTGGCCAGTTTCACTAGTCTAGGAGACCTTGGGAGGATTCAGACTGTGATGGAAAATCCACTGGACAGAGAATAAAAGCCCTGAGTTTTAGTCCCCGTCCTGAAACTAAAGGCAACCGCGTTAAGTTTTTGAGCGTGAACCCCCTTTGTAAATCAACACAGTGATACTGACACGTGGTTAGTTGAGAATGAGCTTTGAATTGGACTGATTTACTAACGATAAATTGAGTAGAAGCAGACACCATGACCACTCTTCAGCCATGTGCATGAACTTTCACAAGATGCAATATCTGTATGGCCATGAAACAGTAACCAGCATCGTATGGAGTTCCAGTCAACAAGCTGGGTTCCTTGTAACATGTTTTAACCAACTTGTAAAATAAATTCTTGAGAATCTTGTACAGTAAATTCCATGGGTCCCTTTTGAGCCTTTTATCATTTATTTGATTTATTTTATCATTTATTTATTTTGGGCCAACAACAGCAAAGACTGGAAAAGTCTGGTTCTTCATTTACCTACAGATGCGTGCCTTTGTGGAAGGATGTTCAGACTGGAAGATAACCGATTAGGGGTTTAGACTAGGTCTGTTAAGAATCAACTGTGTAAACTAGGGAAAGGGTTATCTCCATTTGATTTTGAAGTTCTTTCTAGACCTGAAATTCCATAGTTATTTTCATCAAAGGAGAAACCAAGGAAAAATATTACTGAGAACGTCTTTAAACACCACTATGGTATGACATGCTCCCCATAAATATTCAGAAGCTATTTAATGCTGGAAGATGATCCTTGACCAAGAGCAATTTTATTTCCTTACTCAGTTTATAACCCTAGTAATACTCCTAACACTGAAATATTCAGGGAAGATCACACATCAGCCCAGCGCTTGAGATGAGTAATGTATGTGCTCTTGGGTGCACCTCACCATGCGTTTTTGTTCAGGTGTTTCATTTTTCATAGTGTTACATTTTATTTATGTAAAGATAATGTTAAAAATAGGAAATGGCAGCAAAATGAGCTACCTGACAGCCTAACAAAATGCCTGCCACAGGAATTGTGACTTCCATTTGTAACTTGTAGGTTCAAACTACAAGTATTGAAATTACAGGTTTATTCTTTGATAGATCTCAAAGCCAAGCATGGCAAGACATCAGGGCAGAAGTATAAAAGGTAGGATACTTTAAACGTAGTGAGTGACTCATTTTCAATCAGGTTCAACTACTTGCCCAAGATCATTGAAAATGAGAGTGCAGGCATTTTAAAGTGACATAAGATTCTGTTTTCTTGGATAACAACAAGGGAAAGTTCTAGATGTCAGTCAAATAAGGAAGAGGATTTCTTATAACTCTGGTTACATCCTGGAAATCCATGGAATTCCACAAAAGGTATTTAGTTGGGGGATTTCCAAGTTAAAGTAGCTGTTTGATTTAGAAGCAAGAGAGCATTTTTTGAACACCAGATGTGTTTACCCTAAGACAACCGGATTAAAACTGGCCTGGGAACCTAAAATCATTCATCCTTAGTGACTGTCCATTACTTTAGGCAAAATAACATCCTGGACTCAGTGTCTCCCACAGGATACTTCATTAGCCCCAAAGACAAAATTAGACACTGCGGATGCCTGTGTTGTTTCATCTCCAAGCTGGAGGGGTTGAATGGATCTGGAAGCCAGATTACTTCATCATCTTTAATGGGTGTCTGTGAAGGAAAGATTTAAATCTCTATCCAGGTTGAACTGGAGGCAAGAGAAAAAGATCTGGGTGAAAGGAGAGAAAATGAGGCCCAGTCTCACAGACAAAACTGACTTATGTCCTGCAGTCAGTGTTTTTCTAGCTCTACCAAACTCTCCCTAGCCCAACCACTTGCCTAGTGGGTAGGTCTAGACTCACACCGAAACCAAAGAGATAGTATGAGTTAAGGAGTCTTGGGAAAGCCTTGATTCTCTTCCAAATATCTTCCCCTATTTTCTGGAATCCCTCAGAATCTAACAGTGATTCCTAACTAGAACTATGTATGTATAAGTGCCTATCAGAAACACCTCAGTGTCTTTTTAAAAACATAGGTACAGGTACCCAGGGGGCCTCCTGAATCAACAAGCTCAGTATTAGAAATTTCAAATGCTCTGGGGATGAGGGATGGCTATGATTTATGGCCAATATTGAGAACACTATCTGAAATGAACCAGGATTGAAAGGCATCCTTCTTGCATATGTGATCTCCCCTGAGAGAACCATTGATCTTTCTCACTTTAATTGAACCATTTCAATCACATTCCCCTATAATTTTAGAATTGGCACAGACTGAGTGTTCATCTAGTCCACTGTGCCCTGCCTGTATCCCTGGCGAAAGAATGAAGTCCAGAGAGGGAAAATATGTATTAACCAAAGTCACACAGGTTATGTGGCAACAGCTAAAGCCAGAATCCAGGTATTTTAGTTCTGATTCAGTAAACATTCTACTTTGCCACCACCAGTACCATCATCATCAGCATGTTTCTGTAGCATCTGTCATATGCATTATGAAATACAGTCCCTCTCCAATAAGTTCTGGTGAGGCTGGACTGAGAAAATGATGCCAATTCCCAGAGCTGTGTTTGGGACATAGAAAATGATTCATAAACGTTTCCTTTATCAAAGACCACCTGTGTACAGAGGCCCTGTCCAGGAGCATCACAGCAGAAGGCTCTGAAGAGCTGATGAGAAGTCTGTGGTTGGAAGCCAAGAGGGCAGCCAAGAGGTGTGGGGACACAGAAGAAGAAGACATGCAGGAGTGGGGAAGTCTAGGCAAACTCTGCCAGGGCCAGCTCTATCCCTACTGACAGAATCAGTAGATTCTTCTTAGAAAAGGACAGATAGTTGGCTCCCAAAGTCTCTTTAAAGAACAGATGGAAAGTGGGAGTCGAGAACTCTATTCTAGGATGGCAGTAATCACTGTAGATGCTGTGGTTTTAGCCAAATCACCCAACTGGCTTGTGACTCAGTTCTCTCCATCTGCTAAGGTGCTAAAATAATGGGCCACACCATCTTCTGCACCTACTTGCCTCACAGATATGCTTTGAAGAACAACATTACAAAGTCAGAGATTTCAGATTAATTCATAACAACTCAAGGTACAAGGAACCCAACTAATTGCTATTGTTAAGGGGAAATTCATTTGAACCTTTGTATTCATTGAGTTTCTGAGGTCCTTTCTAAATGTAAATATTGCTTTCAAAAGTACAGCTGATCTGGGACCAATTCCTGTGGATCAATACATTTTGCTGTGCATTGTATCAATTAAGATAACTATTTCAGGCTGAAATACCCTTTGATATTTCGATCAAAACCCAAAGGCAGCAACCTTGCTTTTCTTCGGGCAGTTAGATAAGATCGATCAAAATGAATATGCTATGCACTTGACTGAGTGTGCCACAACACCCAGCATTACTAATCCGAGCTGTATCTTTAAGATATTCATGGTTTAAAAAAATGAAAATATTCTTCCCAAACAAGCAAAGATACATCTTCACATTTCCTCTCCCTCAATGCTTCCTTAAAGTGGTGCCAAACAAAATTTCTCATTCTAAATTTCAGAACATGTGTGAATATGATTTTATTATGTGAGTGGCTGGTAATTTTTTTTCAGAGTTGACATTTTTTGACAGTTCATTTCGAATGATTATTGCTCCAAGTTGTTTTCACTAATGTGAAATAACTTTAAAATCTTAAATTTATCTTTAGACCGACTTACACATTCTTTGAGATGGAAGTTAAAAGTTTGAAGAAAGGAATTTTTCTTTGATTCAGCGCCACTTAACTTTTAAGAAACTGCTCTTTCCTGGCAATAAAGACTTTTGTCTATATGATGCCAAAAGAGCCAACAATGGATTCAGAAAGGTCAACAAAAATAGTCAAAGTCATAATTTAGTAGGTACAAAGAGAACAAGTTAACTGGCTCACTTTTAGACCAGTTATAGTGCTTGAGAGAAATAAATTGTAGAATTCTGGGTTGAGAAAAGAGAGATGAAATTGACAACAAAGCCAACATAGAGATTTTTGCAAGTTACTCTCGGTCCAAATAAGGGAAGCTGGAAGTAAAATGATCACCCAGCACCTTAGGACTGTATTACTTTCTTTTTTTTCTTTTAATTTTAATTTTAATTTTTTAATTAATTAATTTATTTTTTTGCTGCACTCGTGGCTTGCGAGATATTAGTTCCCCAACCAAGGATTGAACCTGGGCCCAGCTGTGAAAGCACAGAGTCCTAACCACTGGACCACCAGGGAATTTCCAGGACTGCATTACTTTCTATCTCTCAGGAATGGGAGAGTGGCAGTGAGGGTGATGAGTTTGGAAGAGGCACTCTGAATGCTCCGCCATGTTCGACTATGATCCAACTATAATGGGAGTTAGAAGGAAGAGTTTGGAAATACTCTCTAATGGGGCCGAGTCCAGGTGTGTTTCTCTGTACCCCCTGAGTTATGGTGTGTAGCAGGAGGCTGCTGCACTGGCCTCACGTTGACATGGTCAGAGCCAAGAAGTGCCCCCTACCCTACTGCATGATTTCCAACGCAGCAGGAGTCCTTCTAGGGGGCTGATCCTATAGTTGGCAATGGAGGTCCTTTGAGAGTCTCGAGCACATTGACTTATCCTAACTTCCTGCACTGAGGGACTTTAAGGAAACGCTGTGTCATCTCATTTGACATTTCCTATTTGAACTGCAAGGATGCCACCTCCAATAAACTTACCTTGGCAAAACGCTTGAAAAACATGTACCATGATTGCATTAGTAATGCCTTGTAGAATCCATAAGTCACAGACACCTGAAATGAAGACACAGATGTCATAAACGAAATGTGTAACAAAATGTCACTGAGATCACCTCAAATGACTGCCCCTAAAAATCTGACATGATTGTAAAGCCCTTTGCCTGAAAGAAGGATACTGAAAATCAGCATCATCTCTGTCCACATCTAATTTGATTTCCTGGCTTGGTTAGAGATTAATGACAATAGGGCCAGAGACACATGAGGCCCTTAAATTATATAGAAACACTCAAGCACACACACACATACACCTCTTTCCATATATGTGTGTATATATATATATGTGTGTATATCTATATACATATATATTATAATATATACATATAATATATGTATATACATATAGTATAATAATATACATATTAATATAATACTATATAATATCAATATAACATGTTATATGCATATATACATATATAATATAATAAAATCTCTTTATTTTTCTATTTTATGATTAGCTGACTATTTTGTAAAGGCAAGCTATTTGTCAGAAGGCAGACCAGGCACAAATTTAGTGCAACCCATCATAACTGGAGGGAGGGAAGAAGTAGGGGTTCTGTATTCATCTGTAGCATCATCTAAACATGACTCCAAGGAGATCTGTTATTTCAGTCTAAAGTGAAGTTAATTTGAGGAAAAAAGAATCACCCTATTTACTCGTTATGATATTGTGTAGCAGGAACAATCTGTTGGGAAAATGAAACTTTCCCTTCAAGCTTGGTTATTGCCATATTAGGAAAACCCACCCACAAAAATGTGGCAGTGGCTTTTACCCAAAGTACCATCAGTGGTGTTTCCACAAAAGAAATAACTGCAAAAATGACCCATTATACATACTGTATTATTCCAATGATATGACATTCTGAAAAAGGCAAAACTGTGGAGACAGTAAAAAAACCATCAATGGTTGCCAGGGGTTAAGGGGAAGGGACTGATGAGTAGGTGGAGCACAGAGGATTTCTAGGGCAGTGAAGCTACTCTGTGTGATACTATAATGACGGATACATGTCATTATACATTTGTCCGAACCCATAGAATGTACACCACCAAGAGTGAACTCTTGGTGTGAATATAAATTATGGACTCTGGGTGATTATGATATGTCAACATAGGTTCATTAATTGTAACAACCGTACCACTCTGGTGGGGGAAGCTGTCTGGGGGAGTGGGGGACAGGGGGTAAACGGGAAACCTCTGTTCCTTCTGCTTAATTTTGCTGTAAACCTAAAACTGCTCTAAAAAAATAGTCTTTTTTTAAGGCCTCATTGGCAAAAAAAAAAAAAAAAAGCCCCAATTTGCTTTATGGGTAAATCAAATCCAACCATACATTTCATCTTTCACTTCTTGTACATTCCCCAGAAAACAATGAAATGGTAAGCTTCTCTATAGATTGTGTGCAGAGAAGAAAGCACAAAGTAATAGGGGAAAAACACACTCATAAATAAATGTGAGTTCTAATCTCAGATCTGTCACTAATTAGCTGTGTGACCTTAAGCATCCTATCTCCAAACAATTATTAAGAATTTTATGTACCAAGAACTCAGTTAGATGAAAGGACATACAAGCCAGAGAGAGAAAAGGGCAAATAAATCATTCTGATTAACAGAGACAAGTCTCTGATAGAAGCAAGTGACTTATTCTTCCTGGATGGAGAGGACAACGTGTGGAAAGATATAGAAGTTCTGCAACAGAAGATACTAGCAGGGGGATAGAAGGAGGTTGAGTTATGATGAGCCAACATCTCAATTCCTCAGACCTCAATTACAACATCTTTAAAGTAATTGATTTGTATCGGATGCCCTTCTTCCATGAACCCTATGATACCCTTGGTTGCTCTCATCTGGGGCCACTACATCTGACCAGTTTCCATGTACTTTCAGAGCCAGATTCTTGTATTGGGTCCTCTTGACTTAGCACTTCATCCTGATGAAAAGCCTTGTTTTCTGCAAATAGAAAGGTCTTGTTGATGTCTGAGTTTCAAGGACAGAGTCCTAGCTGGACATTTCAGTCAGATGAGTGCAATTGTTTTAATTTTCTCATTAACATGAAGTGACACATTTAGGGGAAAATAAAATTAAAATAAGGAGAAGTAAAGCAGTGTAATGAAACCTACGGCAGATAGCCATTCAAGGCATCAACATCAAAAATCAAACTTTCTTAGCTGTTAAACTCTTAGCTCTGTAACTTTTAAAAGCAGATTTTTTGTGGGGGGGGTGGTATTTTCTTTCCCACAAATCATGAAACAAATGTCAAGTGGAATTACAAATGGTGTCCCCTCTCTCGGTACTGGAAGTAAGGGTGGGCTGCGTGGGGGTGAAGAATATTACTGTTCCTTGACAACATCATGCTCAGAAAATATCAGAAAGCAAAGAGTTTAAAATGGGTATTTACACATAATATCCATGCATATTTACATTTAATATCATATTGGATTTAATTTTATTACTTTCTGGAAGGCAATTGGGAGAAAAATAAGCACAGTGGAATGCTATCTCTTTGGCATGCAGAATCAATGTGATAATCACATGACTGATATAAACTCATAAGAAAATGCTTCTGACATTTCATCGGAGCTTCTTAATTTAGTATTTACAATGTCTGTGTGAAATGATATAGTAGTTTATTGTTTAATTAGGGAGATGGCAGAATGTAGCAGATTCCTGACTTTCCCCCCTTAATTACTATTAGCCTGCTTTCAAACTGTTGAATGTGGTATATAAGTTGGTCTACTGTTAGGTTTTCTATTGCTTGGATTTCATATAATTTCTAATCCTCCTTGAAAATGCTTTTAAAAAAAACCTTTTCCTCTCCAATATGTGGACTTTTTTTTTTGTGTGTGTGGTATGCGGGCCTTCCTCTGTTGTGGCCTCTGCCGTTGCGGAGCACAGGCTCCGGACGCGCAGGCTCAGCGGCCATGGCTCACGGGCCCAGCCGCTCCGCGGCATGTGGGATCCTCCCATACCGGGGCGCGAACCCGGTTCCCCTGCATCGGCAGGCGGACGCGCAACCACTGCACCACCAGGGAAGCCCCAATATGTGGACTTTTATTATGAGCAATAATGTAACACAGGGGTATGATTATGGTGAGATAATCACAATGCAAAATAGAAATGATGCTTTGGAGCACAATAACCTGCCCAAAATGATTATTCATCTTGCTGCTGTCCCTTAGATTTATTGCTCCTTCCTGTAAGGTGATCAGCTCTTTTGGAAATGAGGCCTGGATTTTTTTTTTTTTATTACACTTGATGTGCATAATTTTAAAATGTCATTATTTCCACCAGCAAATGTGTAATAAAGGGTAAGTCAGAATGAGGGAATAAACAAATGTCTTGGCCTTCTCCCCAACTAATGTAGAATTCATGAGCATGGGCTATAACCCAGAGTAATATTTGTAGAAAGGAGACTGAGTTTGTGTTTCTAGAGTAATTTGGATTTGAGGATCTGAGTCAACTGCTCTCTAGGGTTGATTAGGTTGACCAGATGTCTCCTTTCTCCTCCACTGTCCCTTAGGCAATTTTAACAATTCTTATTATGACTTTGGATTTAACACCAGTTAGATGTCTGTTAGCATTCCTGCTCTGCTGTAGAACGACCACCCCCCAACACACCATTTTCCTCCAAATAAGCTGTTTCCCCATTCCTGGGACACAGGACCCCACAGTGAAGCCAATGTGAAATATGTCTGTCCCCCAGCAGCAACTTCCATGAGGCCATCTCCCCAGAAGCTGTTTTTCTGATTTTAAAGGCAGATTTATCTTAAGGGAAATTGCTCCATTTAAACAAAAGGAAACAAAAGTTATAAAATCCCACTCTCTCCAGAACTGATAGTGAGTGATTAACATTCCCCACAACTTCACAGAGGCTGCCACAAGGAACTCAGCAAGGGAGAATTGATTGAGTCACTTATTCAAGAATAAAAGTGAACAGGGTGCCAGGCCTGTTGACAGGAAGAGATATGAGTCCAGCCTTATCTTCATGTTATTGCCCTTGCCAGTTACTATCACACTATTAAGATAAAGCAGGTGACCCAGGTTTATAAGCCACTGACTGGAAGTTGGATAGTGAATTCAGGATTTTTTCACTCTGCAAGTGTTGGCCAGAGTCCAGACAAAGGTGAATTGGTAAATGAAAAATCCACTCTCTAGGAAGCAGACATAAGGCACAAATCACAGCACTTACATAGCCAGACAGATCTTTTACTATAAAGTAGTGGGTAGCCATCAAGTGATGGGAACAGATGAAGAGGGAAGCTCTGAGAGCTTGATGGTATCTATAGGCTCAATTAGATAAGGGTTCAACTTGATCATCCTGGCTCAACCCCTGGGAGCCATCTTCCCATCAATAAATGAGGTCTACTAAGTTCTAGTCCCTGTTTTATGAGTGTGGCCTATTCACTATTCTCTGTTGTAATTTTTAAAACCAACGAAGTAGAGATAAAAAAGTATTTAATGCAATTATTGGAGACATAAGTTATGGATCAAAGTACCGTTGATCTCATTAATCATCGATTCCATGATTGCCAATTGGCCCGATCACTAAAATGTATTTGTAACCCCAAAATCAATGGAGCACTTTTGCAATCATTTGTGGACATGTACAGAGCAGCAAAAAAACTTGAATCATCGGATGCATGTGTTCCCAGCTGAGGTTGAACAAGTCCCATGCCATAAACAAGTGTCCTCCTCCCAGTCTGTTTTGTGCCACATTTTTATGCTTTTCATTTAAAATGTGTCTAAAATGGCCTTCAAGCATAGTGCTGAAGTGCTATCTAGGGTTCCTAAGGGCAAGAAGGCTGTAATATGTCTATGCATGTGTTAGATAAACATCATTTAAGAATGAGTTATAGCGTTCTTGGCCATGAGTGCAATGTTAATGAATCAACGGTATACAGTAAGTCCCCTACATTTGAACCTTCAAGTTGCATAGTTTCAAAGATGCAAACATGTGTTCACATGTCCATTCACTTAAGTTAGTTCACGTGTCTGGCGTACATTGTCATGTGCGTGCATCCTCTACAAGTGGTTGTGCTTTTGTGTACTTTACTGTACAGTACTGTATAGAGTACAGTAGTACAGTATCTTTATTTCAAGCCCAGGATGTCCGGAAGCAAGCATAAAAGCAGCAGCAATGTAGCTAGTTTTACTGTACTTTTCAAGGTACTGTACATAAGGTTAAAAATGTTTTTATTTTTTGTGTCTGTTTTTTATGTATTATTTGTGTGAAAAGTATTATAAACCTATTACAGTACAGTACTATATAGCCGACTGTGTTCGTTGGGTACCTAGGCTAACTTTGTTGGACTTACAAACAAATTGGACTTACGAAGGTGCTCTCGGAATAGAACTCGTTCCTATGCAGGGGACTTACTGTATATTATAGGAGGTGTCTTTAAACTTTAAACACATAACACAAGGTCATGTATTGATTGGTTGATGGAAATGTTCTGACGAGAGTCTCCCGGGAACCTAACCTTGTATTTCCCTTAGGAACTGTGGCTTGGTGTTTGCTAATTCAGTGACTTTTATAGAACATAACTACCACAAATAAGCATCAGCTGTATTTTGAAAAGTAAAAAGTATTAGGTAGATTCAAAGCATTTTTGTCATTACCTGTAAGTTCTAGAGAGCAAATTCAGAACCTATTACTCAGAGGAAATGGGAGGATTCTAAGGCCACCTGTCCTAGAAATGACCCTGCCATTAAATAGTGTTGATCTTTAGAAAGTCTCTCAATCTTTCTGGGCTCAGCTTGGTATATAAAATAAAGGGGTTACATAAAGGTTGCTTCCAAGTGTCAGGTTCTGCAGAAAGGCTTAGTAAATGTTTGTTGAATGAATGAATGGGATTCTATAGTAATCCTAACATGGGAAATTATTATATGTTGGTAGTGTCATAATGCAGCCGAGTCACACTCTCTTTCGGCAGAAAGAGGCTGTTATCTACCCAATGCCCTCCAAGAGAATGAGAGAAAAAAATACTGCTGCTTCTTCTCCAGACTTCTCTTTTAAATTGGAAGAATCTGGATGGGCCCATATCAATTCATATCCATCAGATAGTTTCTCAGATCTCTGGCAGCTATATCTGCTAAAAGAATGAGAGGTTTGGAGATGATAGGATGAAATCATAATTTTGGGGGTATGGGTTTACAAAAATGTGGAGGAGAGAAAGTTATGCTTACGTAGAATGCCAAAATAATAGCTAGCATTTATTGGTCACTCACTCTGCGCCAGGCACTCTTGCAGGTTTTAACTCACTGAATACTCCCAACAATACTGTATGGGAGAAACTGTTACCCAGCCAAAAGTTGGGTCTTGAGTCTGCCTTCCTGTGTGCAGTAAAGCCAATCTACTGACACCAGGCTGTGGTGAAGGAAAGTGCAGCACTTATTGTAAGGCACCAGACAAGGAGTCCAGGACAACTAGTGCTCAAAAAGCCCAAGCTCCGGGATGGATTTCAGGAAAGCATTTTAAAGGCAAGGTGAGGGAGTAGAGTCCCAGGGTATGTGATCAGTGCACAATTCTCTGACTGGTTGATGGTGAGGTAACAGGGTGGTGTCACAGGGGTTAACATAATCAATCCTCAGGTTCCAGTATATCTTGGGGCTTATGATCACCAAGTAATTAATTTCTTCCACTTGGTGAGGATTTTAGCATCTGTAAAACAACTCAGGAAGTGTACATCAGATACCGTTATCTAGGAACTTCAGAGAGGAGCTAAAGCAGAGGATATGGGGGAGGAGTCTGTCCCAGGAAAGCCCCATAGGCTCCTGCTCGGTTACAAAACTATTGTTAACGCTATTTTATTTTTCTTAAGCCCTTGACTTTAATTACCTGTTAATAAAGGATAATTTTTAAGTATTTTAGAAAATTATTATCATATCACCAATTACCATATTGGTGTGCTTTGGGCTTAGTTCTGGGCCCTATCTTATTCCCACCCCACACTGTTTTCTTTCTTTCTTTCTTTCTTTTTTTTTTTTTTCTTAACATTTTTGGAGTATAGTTGATTTACAATGTGTTAGTTTCAGGTGTACAGCAAAGTGACTCAGCTATATATCTCCATTCTTTTTCAGATTCTTTTCTCATATAGGGTATTACAGAATGTTGAGTAGTTCCCTGTGCTGTACAGTAGGTCCTTGTTAGTTATCTATTTTATATATAGTAGTGTGTACATGTATATCCCAGTCTCCTAATTTATCACTTCCCCCCACATTTCCCCTTTGGTAACCATAAGTGTGATTTTGAGATCTCTGAGTCTGCTTCTGTTTTGTAAATAAGTCATTTGTGTTATTTTTTATTCGATTCCACATATAAGTGATATCATATATTTGTCTGTCTGACTTACATCACTTAGTATGATAATCTCTAGGTCCATCCATGTTACTGCAAATGGTATTATTTCATTCTTTTTTATGGCTGAGTAATAGTCCATTGCATATATGTACCACATCTTCTTTAACCATTCCTCCAACAGTGGACATTTAGTTTGCTTCCATATCGTGGCTATTGTAAATAAGTGCTGCAATGAGCATTGGGGTGCATGTATCTTTTCGAATTATAATTTTCTCTGGATATATGCCCAGGAGTGGTATTGTTGGATTATATGGCACTTCTATATTTCATTTTTTAAGGAACCTCCATACTGTTCTCCATAGTGGCTGTACCAATTTACATTCCCACAAACAGTGTAGGAGGGTTCCCTTTTCTCCACACCCTCTGCAGCATTTTTTTTTTTGGTAGACTTTTTAGTGATGGTTATTCTGACTGGTGTGAGGTGACAACAAAACCCCATTGTTGTTTTGATTTGCATTTCTTTAATAATTAGTGATGCTGGGTATCTTTTCATGTGCTTTTTGGCCATCTATATGTCTTCTTTGGAGAAATGTCTATTTAGATCTTCTGCCATTTTTTGATTGGGTTGCTTGTTTTTTTTCATATTGAGCTGCATGAGCTATTTGTATATTTTGTAGATTAATCCCTTGTTGGTTGCTTCATTTGCAAATATTTTCTCCCATTCTGTGGGTTGACTTTTTGTTTTGTTTATGGTTTCTGTTAATGCTATTTTAAAGTGAGGCAGGTGAAGCAGAAAGAGGTTAAGTAACTTTCTGCTGAAGGTTACACAGACATTAAGTGGCTACACTGGGTTTTGAACCTCAGTCTTCTGATCGCACATTCTTGCGGAAGCTTAATGCTTTGCTGGGACTAAGTAACCATGAGCCAGAGTGCAGTGGCGTCACCAAAAAGGGCACATATCTAATTTACATTAATATTCCAATTCTATAGCAGGCCGTTCTTTCCTAACTGGTACTCAATTTTTGTGTTGGAACCAGAAAGCATGAGGTGCAGAAAGGACCCTGGTCATTACTCTTGACCTCCATTCCCTGACTCCTTCTGTAAATCAAAGCAATCTTGAACTCTGACCAACTTACTGTCTTAATATTTCTTGATTCTGACGAGCCCTCTCCACTCTCCCACCTTGATTTAACCCCCCCACCATCTCATGCTTGGGTTTCTTCCACAGCCCATGCTGGCTTCCAGGCTTGTTTCCAACCCATTATCTGTAATCCATCTTGAGGAATCTTTTCAAAATGTAAATTTGGTACTTACAGCCTTTTGATGACTCTCCAGTGTCCCTAGGCATAAACCCATTTCAAGATGCAGGACAATCTGGGCCTGTCTTTCCACCCACCCTCTTCACCTACAGCTTTGGTTCAATGTCCCATGTTTGTCCTGGAAAGAGACTCCTTTGCACCTCAGGGCCTTTGCATTTGCTGGATCCTTGGCCTCCTGGCTCAATAGGAAATTTGCCTCATGAGATCCCACTTGCCTTTGCATATCAAGTGAGCTGTTGCATCACCCAGGGAGCCACCCGCACATATGATTCAGTTCAATGACCCTACCATATAAATGCAAAGCCCCCCAACCGATCCCCATCAATATAATAATTACTATTATTATGTTGATGATTTAACCCATTTTCACCCTTCACTTCGTAGCTGAAAAAAAAATGAAGAACAGAAACAAGGAGCAACTCCTCTAAGAATCTGAAGAAACTCGCAATGAAATAGATAACAAATATATTTATGAGAGATAGTAAAACTGAATCAAAAAAGGGGAGATCAAATATTCTTGCCATGAGAGCTAAGACAACTTTTGTCATTGAATCTTAAATTTACTCTAAGCTTCCTGACATCAGGTATAATAAGAGATAAAGTGTATTATACAAGTCTCTCTGTAGGATAAGAAAGAAAATTGAGTCATTATTAGAAAACACAAAACAAAGCAAAAAACACATTTTCTCAGCCCTAAATTCTAAAAGGCATTTCTCACATTAGACCTGGAGGGTACTCGGAGCCGTAAAGTGAAAAGCAGAGTGCTTCCCAGGCTGACTGCATGTTGTAAGCCCTGTGGAGGTTTCCGGAAGTGCCCATTCCTAGGCCTTGCCCCCACTATTGACAGTCTCTGGGGCTGAGGCCGGGGGGATCTCCATAAAATCACCGCAGGCTAGTGCATTCTCTGATTTAGATCAGAGAATGTATTTTTGGTTTTGAGACTTACCATACCAACCTTTTAGTGTAACTCAGCGAAGGATTAAGCGCCTGAAAGGTGGAGTGATTCTTGAAAGACGCCAAGGTTATGGCCATGGATTGGAAAAAGAATTGAGCATTTTCAAGTTGACATAAAGATTGGTCATAGGGCAAAGGAGTGGACTCCTGGCAGGATGTGTGTACATGGTTTCGAAGTAGGTGGTTGGAACCCTCTGTATGGCCATAAGCAGCCTTGGTCTAAACAGTACGACAGTTTGATGAAATAATGCCTTCTTTCACTCACACGGGCAATGTAGCCTGTGGAATCCCTGTGAATTATAGCAC
The DNA here is from genome assembly GCF_002837175.3 of Physeter macrocephalus. NCBI lineage: Eukaryota > Metazoa > Chordata > Mammalia > Artiodactyla > Physeteridae > Physeter > Physeter macrocephalus. The sequence goes on along the minus strand of NC_041224.1, from coordinate 26,885,362 downwards.
AGTTGTCTCTATTCGCCGGAGTTCAAAACCCATCTGCAGAGAGCATCCAGAGAAGCCCCTTCTTATTCTCCAGAGGGCAGCAAATGTGGTAATCTCTGCCGTAAACACACATCAGAAAAGAGCTCCATATTTTGCTAAAGGTAAAAGGGAAGTTTGCAAGTTGTTACAGAGTAATCATTTAATTTACTCCGAGTTATTCCTGCTAATACTGTATTCTGATTCTGCAAAGAGGCTAATCTTAGCAGTGGGGAATTATGTCATGCTGGCAGTATTTCGATGGCATCGAGCCTCTTTCCCTTAGGCAGAGTTGTCTCTCACTCCACTTTCCCTGGCCACGACTTAACCTAAAGCCACTGCAACAGGAAGTTCCCCTTGGAAACAGCATGCCAGCCGCAGTGGCTTCTGGATCTGGGAGGAAGCTTACCTGAGCCTAGGTATTAAGAAGCTGGGGGAGTCAAGACCAACCAGATATGGTGAAGGGGGAAGACATCTTGGAAAAAGAATGACGAGGAGGATAAAACAGAGCTTAAATATAAGGATTTATAATGTGTCAGACACTGTCCTAAGTGCTTTACATAATTTTATCTCATCAAACGCTTAACGCAACTCTATGGGATAGGGTCTATTCTACCCAATTTACTGATCAGGAAGTTGACATGCAGAGAAGTTCAGGGAACTAACTGCCCTATGCCAGCCAAAGAGTGAAATGGACGAGCTTGGCCCAGAATCCGGGGAGGTTGACCGCAGGGTGATGTACTTAACCCCACAGTGGAGAAGGTGGAGTGCCCATCTGATAAGACTCTGATAAAACTGGACTCAGCAAGCCTTTCTGGGTTGTGCTCTCATCTCTGCCTTTACACTGACTATTTATCCAGTGCTTTGTGTTGTTGTTGTTGTTGTTTTTAACTTAACTCTGTGACTTGGAATGAGAATAAGCAGTATGTACTAGGCAGCAGAACTAGGAAGAATATCCCATGGGCGACACACAGGTCCCCTCTTCATGGCCTTTGCTTCATTTTTACCATCTCTCTGCTTTAATGACAACTGACATGGATCATAACCGAGCTTGTGCACAGATTTCTACAATCCATACCAGAAATCTGCTCCCTATCACTTTCTAAATCAGAAAGGCCTTTCAGCACCTGTAATCTTTCACCTTTGTTCCAGTACGCGTGAGCCACAGAAAGTCACTGCACATACTTAATAGCTCTGTAATGCATTGCGTTTTTCCAGTCACCTAAAAGCTTGGGTCTGCATCTACGCGGTCAAAACAATTTTTGTTTCAGAACAGTCAATTAGTAAATCTGGCTACCTTAATCAATTCACATCACATGCAGCTAATTTGGTCAATCGATGCATAATGGCTTGTAAAAATGACCCAAATTAGTGCTGCATCATGTTTGCAGCATATAAACCTAGTCCTGATGCTATTATATATGTTGATTGCAGAAAACCCTGGGGGATAGTCTCAAATCCCGATACGTCTAGAAATCTGTGAATAACGTGCTATACTCAGATATTTTCCTGGAATTTGACAAATTAAGGCAATCATTCTGGGCCGGGAGACTTTTGAGAGAAACTCCGCACCACTGAAATCACTAGTGGATGATCATTTCCCTCCAGGGAATGAGGGGAGAAAGAGCTAATTCAGGGACACAGGAGGCAGATGGCAGGATAAAAGGTCCTGGTTCTGCTACCTTTGTTGTTAATAATAGAATAAGACATCAGAAGTAGCCCCATTGCCAAGTCGAAGTGGGTGACAATATTTCTTCAAGTTTATCACAAAAAAAAACAAAATAAAATAAACAAAATAATTTTTTTAAAAGTCTTTGAACTGCCCTTTTGTTACTTTTTCCCCCCTTAAAGTTTTCCATGATTGGTTTTCAGTTTAATTAGATAGCCACTGAATAAAAATGTAAGGAATGTGGGAGATTTTCCCTAACCCTGTAGGTATAGTATTAATAGAAGTGACAAATTAAAAATTTCCCCCATTTGGCCTTTCATCCACTTGCTGTGTTATTATTTGCCTGCCTTCTATGTATCATGACTGAGGGCAATTCTTACTATGGAAATATGGTCATAATATCTGCAAGAATAGCAGTAACAGCCACTATAGTTCATTGACCTTGTACTATGTGAGGCTGCCATTATGAATTAACTCATTTAATGCTCATGGCAACCTTTCATAAGGTACTTTAGTGGGTACTAATATTAATCCCATTTTACACATGAGGCAACATTGCGTATGTTAGAAGCACAGTAATAAAGTCCTATAACTTCGTAGAACAAAGCGCATCATGCTTTGCTGGATCAGCTGGGAAGGTAGAGAAGTTTCAAAACTTCAAATCTTGAAGCTCTGAAAAGCAAGGTTTTGCCCGTAATGAAATAGCCTCAGGAAAACACCTTACTTGATCATGTATAACTCAGGCTGGGTTTAGAGAGCATCCTTGTAGGGCCAGAATCCTTGAGTTTCCCTTTCTTCACTGCATCCTTCCCTTCAGTCCTTAGCCCAAGCTCTCTGTTTGAACTTCTTATCCACTCTGTATTGAAGAAGTGCAAAAGGCACAAGGCACACACAGCACCGTCCTAAGCCCCAAAGGGGACAGGAGGGTGGATCCAAGTGTATGGGTGTCACTGACCCAGCACGATTTTCTTCATTCGCTTCATTCATTTGCTTGAAGTTTCTAGCCGTGGCATCGATTTTATGTGATTTTTTTCTTTTCTCTAAAAATATCAAGTTGTCTGCTAACATGATTCAAGCCTGGGGCAATGCAGTTACATGTGGTTTCACCTACCACTGGAGATATGCTTTCACCTAGGAAGAGAAGAATATTTTGGTCCTTGCTCCCAACTTGAACCACAATAAAAAGCTAATGTAGACTTTTTCTCACCTTGAACTTCTTTTCCTTAAGCGGATCGTCTTGCGTGCCTGCACCCAATTGTGAAGCATGTTAGTTGCTTTATTGATTTACTGCATATTCCTGGGTTGGAGCTGCAGAATCACACCTTCTCCTAACAGCTCGGGAATTGCATCTGGGCTGTCATTCACACGAAAGGAAGGGGTTATTGTCAAGTCAAGCCTCACATATTCATGTTAGGATGAATTTGTATTAGTGATAAGTATAGAGTAAATGAAATAAGGCTGATCTGGGGTAGTAAATCTGCCCGATTTAAGTGAGTTTCAAACGCAGTTAACAGCATGTAAATTTCCTAAATGTGATTAACAACTTCATGCATGTAAGACCCATCAGCTACTGACAAAGCTTTCATAAGGGAATGAAAAAATAAGATCACAGATAAACAGATTTTCTCTAATTCTCCCTCTAGGGTTTTGTCTTATTGCTATAGATTTTTATTCTTTCTACTTTTCTTCCCTTATTTTAGAACTTGATATTTAATGCTGTTAAGGATTCCTATATTATTGAGTTGAAGCAGAATAATTCTTCAGCTGGCTAGCTCTGATAGCAGACGGCAGTATATTTTCTATTTGGTTTACTTCATTGACAGCTTATTAAAATGTGCTGTCTCTTGTATATTAATTTTGGAGTCCTCAAATCCTGAAAAATCAATCCTTCGTTACATGTTTACAATAGAATTGTTGAGTATTTTTCTCCATCAACATCACTGATATACTGATGCCATATCAAGTGTTACAGGGCTCAGGGGGTTTGGGGTTTTTTGATTTTTTGTTTTTTGTTTTTTAGCATTCCCCAAACCCTAGCATGGGACTCTGAAATAAGCATGAGTTTATTAGAATCCCTCTAAGTCCAAACTCTAGGTCTCTGGCATTTAAGAAGCTACTGCTAAGTGGCTGTTATAACTGAACGAAGAATTGATCAGAGGAATACAAGTGCCAGGGACACCCAGTAAAAGTGTGTAGCTTTCCTGTACAGCCCTCCAAAAGAGGCTCATTTTATGCCTAAAAGGAGGTAAACAAATTTGCTTTCATAGGAAAATTGGTAGAGTTAGGTCTATAGGACTTCACATCTCTGGGCCTTAACACTTTCCAATAAAACCTAGGAACAAATGCATATACCTTTGAAGGGAAAGGGTAGAGTGTAGATTTTGGAGGGCTCTTTAAGGATGGTTAGAGAAGGTAGCTATGTTTCATCCTCACTGATGTTTTTAGCTGCTGCTGTTCGGCTAGTACTCCGTAAGTGAGTGGTCTCAGAATGGCCTCTTGGAGCCTCACTATGCCCAGGGAGTTTACATCCAAGAGCAGAGCACGGGGAGAGGCTGCAGGAGGTCCCTAGGGTGCGGGCCTGCAGAGAGCAGACAGAGAGCCCTAAACAACTAAAGAGCCCGTTTTGGTCTGGCACCTCACAGAGCCTCAAACCCTTTCACAGATGCCTTCTCATTTGAGCTTCGCCACCTACCTCCAGGCAATCAGTGATTTCAGTGGACAGTGACACTGGGTTAGGTGTCCCATGTGCAAGTAGACCGCGTAGCATGAGAAGAACGTGTATAATGCAACTCAGATCTGCCCTGAACCCAGCAGACTCAGTCCTCTCCCTGCCTCCTTGGGTCTTTTGAGGTCTTGGAACCCTTTAGCTTCTACTCTTTGAAGGAACCTTGCCTCATAACCTCTTCAAAATGGGATTCTTTTCTATTTTCTACAAGAATATAAACTCCAGAGTGATAGAACCATGGGTATGGAATTTCTTTATCACTATATTCGCAGTGTCTAACATATTATTTGGGACGTCGTGGAGGCCTAATTCTTTGTCTAACCCTCTTAAAATCAGCGAGTGCCACTTGGCACAGTCAAAAACTTTTATCACGATTCTTGTGTCTACAGAACCAAATATTTTATTATCATGTAGACTGAGCTGTTCCCATTCCAGAAAAGGAAACAGAAGGAAGGCAGAGAGAGAATCTCATTTATGGAGTACCTACCATATGCCAACCACTCTGCTAGGTCCTTTCTGTGTGTTTCACCATCCTTCCAAAAAAATGTATGAAGCAGGGAGCATAATCTCCATTTTGGAGATGAATAAATCAAGTCTTGGAGATGTTAGGTAGCTTATCCAAGTCACTGGGCTAAAAATGGCAGATACTCATACTTATGTCTGACTGTGAAACTTTCCCCTTTACCAGGCAGCCTTCCCATAAATTTGGGGCTGTAGAGAAGATCCCCAGAAAAGGATTATGACTATAAGTAAGAGAATCACCTTCTAATTTTAAAGCTTCAAGAAAGTAGAGAGGACCCACATTTTTAATCCAATGGCATTAATAGGTTGTGATATGAAGATAGGATATCCCATTTTCCCAAGAGAGTTGGTTAATGCTGAATCTCCCAGTTCCTGGATTCTGGTAGGTAATTGCCCCAAACTATTGCCCCAAACTACTTCACTACCTTAGACCTCTACCCCAAACATCCCCTGGTGATGACCTTTCTTGTCCTCTTACCCTGGTTCATTTTCCCATCCGCTGAAAGTAGCCTCAAGTCATTAATTCCCCACCCCTTCCCCATGGTTTTAGAAGGAAACTGTGCTCACAAAAGGCACTCTTATTCCTGGGATTCAGTTTACAATGTATTGGGCTAATGGGTGCATTTGCTTTTCAACGTTGAAGTCCTCATATCCCCTAGAAAATCTGCAAACTGTTGTTTACCCTCCTTTTAAAAATTTGATTTCCTTAAGTTTAATTAAGGCTCCCTTCATATCATCCTAGATAAATGTCTCACTAGCATGCTTTCTGCAACATAAACTTCAAAATCATTATTACTTGAGCTGCATTCTTTTTGGATGACATAGACCAAGATACTTTGGGAATTAAAATCTCTCCAACAAAAGAACTAGTGTGTTTAAAGATAGCAGAACTCTTCCAGTGAAATGTTTTCTAGAGGGAATGTTGGAGTGCCCAGCTTACTCCATTTCAAAATACTAATTGGAGGCATTTGTTCTAAGAATCTGGATGCACTGTGAACAATGTCACATATGCAGTAGCTGTTTGCATAAGTGAATCATTGCAAAGCACAAATGAAGACAAAAAAAATCAAGCTTTTGTAAAGCTATTAAACAATAGCCTGTTAGTTGTCTTGGCCCTGAAGGAGTTTTACCTGATGTTTTATTACTGACAAATCTGTACCGGCTATTATTCTATGTTCTCCCATTTCAAAAGTTAGATAATGAAAGAATAATGAAATAATATCTTGCCAAGCAAGACACTCCATCTGCTTTTGTTCGTTATTTTTTTTCCCAACCCATCGCCCACTTTCCCCAAATGCTTCCTCTAATGCAATAATTTTCCTTTAACACAGACCTGTGATTTTAATCAGCCCATCTGTGTGGCTCCATCTGGGGGAAGGGATTGAGGATTTAACATTCATGTTCAATTCACGTTTGGAATGTAAGGGCAGTCGCAAGCACACAGTCACCTTCTGGAACTCAGAGCCAGCAATTGTAAAGACCAACAGTCTGCAATTCTCACCAACTTTTTTTTTTTTTTTGATCAGTACGAGTTGTGCTAAATACTAAGCAAGCAATTATGTATCATCTGGGAAGAAAGTGAATCCATGCACCCAGTGTCTGGATCAGAGGTCACTCGGATCTCTATTCTACACTGACTGGTCCCCTAGCTGTAGAAAGACAGAAGCCAAGATCATGAGTGAATGTGACAGGACTCTAGTGACTAGTTGAAATCAGATCCACTCGGTAGAGACATCATGAGATGCTATAAAACATTTTGTAGCCATTAAACTAACAGCTCATAAAATGAGTGAGATTTGGACAAGTGTAAATATAGAATCTGTTAATTGCTCCAGAAGATCATATGGATTAGAAGGGAAATTAATGAGAGTGGGATAAATGGAACTGGAAAAGGAATTGACTGAATATCTCTATAACACTTAAAGCATATGCAATGCGTTAGAATTACTGAATTGTAAGAAATGCAGAAAATATAGATGCAAATAAAGAAACTGCAGAGATGAAGCATTGTAGCTAAGATTTCAAAGAGATGGCTCCCACTCTCCCCTTAACTCTTATTCCCCTGCACGTGAATTTGTTCTGGAGTACACAAAGTGTACATTTTTATGCCTCATTAGATAAAATGTGTTGTCACAGAGTTACAGTTGCCGGGGAGCTCTAATTTGGAATTGCCAGTGTTATACACCTTAAAATTCTCAACTATAACGCAGCATTAAAACTCTTCTCACTGAATTTCTTTAATAAAAAACACAGCTGTGAGCATTCATTCAAATACGTACTTACCATGTTTTATTCCTACAAGTAATGACTTCCAGATCCAGCCCGACATTTGGAACTCTGTTTCTAAATGGAAGACAGAATTTAAAAAGGTACCTTTCCTCATTAGAAGCAAAGCCAAACTCATGGCGAGTCTGAACAAACTAAACTAAGCTAAAGAAAAAATTAGTTTCAGAAGCATGTACACATATTTGAAAATTGTCATTTGGACCTGATACTCTTCTGTTTGTGCACAGAAGTGACCGGAAGTGCTCGGGACGAACCTATCATCTCCAACCCACAAATATACTTCATATCTGTCTCTAGAGGTCATGTCAGTCTGAAGAATGTTAGCTTTAGAAAGTTCTGGAAGCTCTCAAAAAACAAGGATACCAAACAGTCATCCCAGCACCAACCATTCCATTGAGAAATGACTTCCAACTTAAGTCATTTAAGCTTAGTTAAGTTGCTTCAAAATGAAAAACATAAAATCATAATTTCTTTGAGGAAAAGATGAGGGAAGCTGTAAATTCCCAGAATGTGAATGAGTTGAAATTTTAGTGAATCACCAGACTTCTTTCTTGGAAGAACAACCACATTTGTCATTCAGCTCCTCTTCTAAGTTCTTAGGATCAAAATTTTCCCTCACATAGGTGAAATTCTATTAGTGAAGGAAAAACGGTGTTCTACAAAATGTGAGATAAGGAAGTGGGAAAGTACCGAACAAAGACACTAAATAATGGCCAACGCTCTGGTGCAGTGCAAGTTGTGGGAAGTGGGTAGGGAACCTGGTTTGCCTCTTACCAGCTGCAAAATGCACAAAATGATATTAATGATACATACCTCTTCGTGTTCTTGTGAGGCATAAATGAAGTATCTGTGTGAAACACTTACCATGATGCCCACCACCCAGCGGGTGTCCCTGACTATTAGTTCTGTTTGTTCCCACGTACCAACCCGTACTCGTTCTCTTCTCCCCTTCTGCTGTATTTTCCAAAGCCAAATGTTTCAGGCTATATTCTCCTAACTAAAAACAAAGCAAGAGCAGTTATTATTTCTGAATTTATTTCAAGACAGAAATCTGATCCGTACCTTCCGCATGCTGGAGCAAGGCAGATGGCACACTCTTCCTTCTGGGAGATGTAGATACACAGGGTGGGGTTACAGCGAGGGATGAAATGGGTTTTATTTTCATCGTCTGACCTTGTAAGTCATCACTTGGCTCATCCTGTGATTTCTTTGATATTCACAACTAGTTCTTAGGAGCCTCACATTGTACATTCTGCAAACACAACTCCATTTCCAAATTTTCCAATAATTTTTTTTTAAGTATAAGCTTCTACTACATGGAAAAATAGATAATCTAGACGTGCTAGGACAGGCGAGAGTAAAGGGGAGGCGATCTGCCGTCTGGCAGTTAGATCATTGTGAACAACGAAACCTCAAGTGCAATTTGTCTTTTCTATCAATAGTTCTGTTAGAATTACTAACACTTAGTGAGGCTGCACTTGCCATAAAATCTCTAAACCTACTTTTTGTTTACCTTTGTTTGTTGATCTTTCTTTTAAAAATTATTTCAGTTGAAATGAAAAAGATATGTAGTTTGAAATTCACAAGATGGAAAGGAGGTCTTCTTCCTGCCTCTGAACCTAGTGTTCCAAGACCGGCCTCTACAGACAACCATTATTGCCAAAGCTCTAGGATATTTTTCCATAAGTATGCTCTGTGCACACAAAGGTACAAATATATACACCAATAAGAGCATAAGATACACACGGTTCTGCGCCTTAACCTTGCATTTCTCACTTAACAATATACCTTGTAGCTTACTCTGTATTAGCCATACAGAGATGCCTTATTCTTTATAAAGGCTGCATAATAAATATTCCATTGTATGAATGTACCATGCTTTCCCCTAAACTATTTCTCTCTCTATGAGCCCTGAAGTCATTCTTCAATCTTTATTATCATCATCATTATTATTATTCTTTACTATAGGTACTGTTTGGGGGACTATACTTGGGCCTAACTCATTTCACACTAGTGTGAGTATATCTGTAAGATAAATTTACAAAAGTTAAACTAATGGTTCAAAGACTATGGGAAATTCTTCTTGAAGGGTAGATAGACATTACCAAGTTAATCCTATAGAGGGTTTATCAGTTACACCATCAGAAATGCAGGTGAGTTCCTATTTCCCTACATCCTTATCAACACTGTCTGTAGGCTGTTTTGGTATTTGCCAATCTGTGAAAATAATGTCTCAGTATAGTGTTTGCTTGCATTTCTCTGGCTTGGTATCTTTTTGTATGTTTCTAATCCTTTGTATGTACTTTATTTCATATCTATTGCTCATGTTTCTCTTGGATTGTTGGTGTTTATGATGATATATATCTTTTTATATTAAGAATAATAATTCTTCATCTTATGGGTTGCAAATGTTTTAATGTTTGTCATTTACTTTTTGTATTTGATTTTTTTAGTCACATAGAAAATCATTTTATTTTTATGTAACTAAATTTTTCATTTTCATCTCTTATATCTTCTGAGGTTTGTGTCACATTATAAAAACCTTCCCTACTCTGAGATTATTGTTTTTTCTAGTATTTTAATTTTAGTTTTTTTAGCCTTCAAAAATTTGACTGCTGTACTGTGTATATTTGTGCAAGGAGTGAGATAGAGATGTGGTATTTTCATGATACCTATCAACTTGTTATTTAATGAACATTACATCTTTTCCCACTGACTTAAAATACCATTTTATCATATATTAAGTCCTTACATCATTTGGGATTATTTCTACTCTGTTCCAATTATCAGTCTGCCTATTTAACTGTCTGCCAGAAACAACAGTTTTTAATTATTATAGCTTTATAATACATTAGTAAGTGCTAAGTCTAGCGTACTCCCCATTTCCCTGCTTTTCTAGAATTTTCTTGGCATTCTTATATTTATTTTACTGTAAGTACTCTGTAATAAGCTTGTCTTGATATTTAATTAGATCACATGGAATTTACAACTTAACATCAGATTCTTAAATCTCTGTGATACCATCTCTTCTTATCTAAGAGCATGACATGCTTTTATATTCATTCAAGTTTTCTTCTGAGTTCTTCAGTAATGTCTTAAAATTTTATTTATATATATTATGCATGTCTCATTAATTTCATTCCTAAGTATGTCCTGAATTTTAGGATGTGACTGTAAATAACAAGTATTCTTCTACCATACATTTGTATTTATTGTTCATTGTATATTTGGTTATTCATTTTGTATATTAATTGTCCAGCAGACATCTTATTGAATTATCTTACTCTTTGTAGTAGTTTGTCAGCTGATTCCCTGCATTTTGCAAGTAAATAATGTACCAACTGCAAATATTCCTTCTTAATGTTAGCTCCTGTTAGTCAGGATAAGGTAGGTTTTGCTGCAATACTAAACATCCTCAAATTCTTAGAGGTTTAGCACAGTCAAAGTATATTTCCAGCCCAGCCAAAGTCTGCTGTGGATCCAGGTCGTCCTACAGGACAGCAGTCCTCCATGTGTAGCTCGGCACTCCAGATGGTATGACCCTTATAGCACCTTGACATTAGCACATGTTTCCATGGAGATCATGCAGCAGAAGAGTGAGACCAAGAGTGGGGTATTGGCAGTTAAACCCTGTAGGCACATGTATCACTTCTGCTTACATTTTATTGTTCAAAGCAAGTTCAAATCCAAGGGGCAGGGAAGGTTAATCCTGTTACACCCCAGGAAGTAGAGGTGATTCGAATACAATGCAATGTGCATTCTCCCTTAATTCCCTCTGCTGAGTTAGCAAATTGTTTTTCCAGTTGCCCCCAGCAGAATTAGCTCTTCATTTATTTATCACCCTGAACGTTAAACAATTTACATGTGAATGATTCAAAAAATCATTTTAAATCTTGCTAAAAGAATCATTATTGAAGTCCAGTTCTCAAACATATTTGAGGAATGATCCCAAATATGTTTGAGAACATATTCCCTTTTTCTGTGGAAGGTCCCCTGTATCAGTTTATCAGTGTTTCTTCCAGGAGGTTATGACACATTCTAATCTTATCCACTGTAGGGTTTATTATATCCTTGAGCTTTCCTTCCATGGTTTATCCCTTTAATTCTAGATTAATTCCGTACCTCTGGGAGGAGGAGAGAGACTTCCTTCCTTTAAGTACCATGTGTTATATAAAATCTTTGATTTTAAAAGATGTGTGTAGAATGGGAATGAATGTATGTGTATAAATATATGTATCTTTACCTTCTCCATCTGCTGGCCTCAAAAGCCACAACATCAAAAGTGAACATATTCAAGTTGTCTCTAATCAGCAAAATAAAACATGTTGGCATAGGAGAGTAGTGATACTGCATGCCTATGAAAAGATTTTTAGCCATTATTTTCTTCAAAGTCTATCCCAAAACTAGGTAATTACTTGATTAGTAAACAAGAATACCATCCCTGTGACTTGCAAATCCTTCCTACTGGTTGGGGTGGTGACTAAGATAATATAATTTCTAATAACTCATGTTTTCTTAAAAAGCCTATTATCTTTTGGGAAAGAGCTTTCCATCTTCCCCAGACCCATTTGGGTCTGTCTAAACAGAAATATATTGTGACAAATATCCTGAAGAAAAGATTATTGGGCAGAAATCTTTTTCACACAAGAAATATATCAAAGAACCTAAAGGAATGAATTTTTAACACTTCCAAAGTATCATCTTTTTTAAAAATTTTATTATTTTTTATACAGCAGGTTCTTATTAGTTACCTATTTTATACATATTAGTGTATATTTGTCAATCCCAATCTCCCACTTCATCCCACCACCAGCAAAACCACCACTCCCCCACTTTCCCACCTTGGTGTCCATACGTTTGTTCTCTACAACTGTGTCTCCATTTCTGCCTTGCAAACCGGTTCGTCTGTACCATTTTTCTACATTCCACATATAGGCGTTAATATTCGATATTTGTTTTTCTCTTTCTGGCTTACTTCATTCTGTATGACAGTCTCTGGGTCCATCCACGTCTCTACAAATGATCCAATTTCATTCCTTTTTAAGGCTGAGTAATATTCCATTGTATGTATTTACCACATCTCCTTTATCCATTCATCTGTCGATGGGCGTTTAGGTTGCCTCCATGACCTGGCTATTGTAAATAGTGCTGCAATGAACATTTGGGTGCATGTGTCTTTTTAAATTATAGTTTTCTCTGGGAATATGCTCAGTAGTGGGATTGTTGGGTCATATGGTAATTCTGTTTATAGCTTTTTAAGGACCCTCCATACTGTTCTCCATAGTGGCTATATCAATTTACATTCCCACCAACAGTGCAAGAGGGTTCCCTTTTCTCCACACCCTCTCCATCATTTGTTGTTTGTAGATTTTCTGATGATGCCCATTCTAACTGGTGTGAGGTGATACCTCACTGTGGTTTTGATTTGCATTCCTCTAATAATGAGTGATGTTGAGCAGCTTTTTATATGCCTCATGGTCATCTGTATGTCTTCTTCAGAGAAATGTCTATTTAAGTCTTCTGTCAATTGTTTGATTGGGTTGTTTGTTTTTTTCATATTGAGCTTCCTGAGCTCTTTGTATATTTTGGAGATTAATCCTTTGTCCGTTGATTCATTGGCAAATATTTTTTCCCATTCTGAGGGTTGTCTTTTTGTCTTGTTTATAGTTTCCTTTGCTGTGCAAAAGCTTTTAAGTTTCATTAGGTCCCATTTGTTTATTTTTGTTTTTATTTCCATTACTCTAGGAGGTGAGTCAAAAAAGATGTTGCTGTGATTTATGTCAAAGAGTGTTCTGCCTATGTTTTCCTCTAAGAGTTTTATAGTGTCCAGTCTTACATTTAGGTTTGTAATCCATTTTGAGTTTATGTTTGTGTATGGTGTTAGGAGGTGTTCTAATTTCATTCTTTTACACGTAGCTGTCCAGTTTTTCCAGCACCACTTATT
>NC_041224.1:26870445-26872152 GCF_002837175.3 Physeter macrocephalus | reverse complement strand
AGATTGCTTTGGGTAGTATAGTCATTTTCATAATATTGATTCTTCCAATCCAAGAACATGGTATATCTCTCCATCTGTTTGTGTCATCTTTGATTTCTTTCATCAGTGTCTTATAGTTTTCTGAGTACAGGTCTTGACCTCCTTAGGTAGGTTTATTCCTAGGTATTTTTTTGTTGCAGTGGTGAATGGGATTGTGTCCTTAATCACTCTTTGTGATCTTTCATTGTTAGTGTATAGAAATGCAAGAGATTTCTGCGCATTAATTTTGTATCCTGAAACTTTACCAAATTCATTGATTAGCTCTAGTAGTTTTCTGGTGGTATCTTTAGGATTATCTGTGTATAGTATCATGTCATCGGCAAACAATGAGAGTTTTACTTCCTCTTTTCCAATTTGTATTCCTTTTATTTCCTTTTCTTCTCTGATTGCCATGGCTAGCACTTCAAGAACCATGCTGAATAATAGTGGCAAGAGTGGACATCCTTGTTTTGTTCTTGATCTTAGAGGAAATGGTTTCAGTTTTTCGCCATTGAGAATGATGTTTGCTGTGGGTTTGTCATACATGGCCTATATTATGTTGAGTTAGGTTATCTCTATGCCCACTTTCTGGAGAGTTTTTATCATAAATCGGTGTTGAATTTTGTCAAAAGCTTTTTCTGCACCTATTGAGATGATCATATGGTTTTTATTCTTCAATTTGTTAATATGGTGTATCACATTGATTTGCGTATCTTGAAGAATCCTTGCGTCCCTGAGATGAATCCCACTTGATCATGGTGTAGGATCCTTTTAATGTGCTGTTAGATTCTGCTTGACAGTATTTTGTTGAGGAATTTTGCATCTATATTCATCAGTGATATTGGTCTGTAATTTCTTTTTTATAGTATCTTTGTTGGTTTTGGTATCAGGGTGATGGTGCCCTTGTAGAATGAGTTTGGTAATGTTCCTTCCTCTACAATTTTTTGGAAGAGTTTGAGAAGGATGGGTGCTAGCTCTTCTCTAAATGTTTGATATAATTCATCTGTGAAGCCATCTGGTCCTGGGCTTTTGTTTGTTGGAAGACTTTAATCACAGTTTCAATTTCATTACTTGTGATTGGTCTCTTCATGTTTTCTATTTCTTCCTGGTTCAGTCTCAGAAGTTTGTGCCTTTCTCAGAATTTGTGCATTTCTTCCAGGTTGTCCATTTTATTGGCATAGAGTTGCTTGTAGTAATCTCTTGTGCTGCTTTGTATTTCTGTGGGGTCCAAGGTAACTTCTCCTTTTTCATTTCTGATTTTATTGATTTGAGGCCTCTCCCTCTTTTTCTTGATGAGTCTGGCTAAAGTTTTATCAATTTTGTTTATTTTCTTAAAGAACCAGCTTTGAGTTTTATTGATCTTTGGTATTGTTGTCTTCATTTTGATTTCATGTATTTCTGCTCTGATCTTTATGCTTTCTTTCCTTCTACTAACTTTGGGTTTTGTTTGTTCTTTCTCTAGTTCCTTTAGGTGTAAGGTTAGATTGCTAATTTTAGATTTTTTTTGCTTCTTGAAGTAGGATTGTATTGCTATAAACTTCCCTCTTAGAATTGCTTTTGCTGCTATTTTCTTAAAGAACCAGCTTTGAGTTTTATTGATCTTTGGTATTGTTGTCTTCATTTTGATTTCATGTATTTCTGCTCTGATCTTTATGCTTTCTTTCCTTCTACTAACTTTGGGTTTTGTTT
>NC_041224.1:26855536-26870363 GCF_002837175.3 Physeter macrocephalus | reverse complement strand
CATAGGTTTTGGATCATCGTGTTTTCATTGTCATTTGTCTCTAGGTATTTTTTGATTTCCTCTTTGATTTCTTCAGTGATCTCTTGGTTATTTAGCAATGTATTGTTTAGCCTCCATGTGTTTGTGTTTTTTATGTTTTTTCCCTTTAATTTATTTCTAATCTCATAGCGTTGTGGTTGGAAAAGATGCTTGATATGATTTCCGTTTTCTTAAATTTACTGGGGCTTGATTTGTGACCCAGGATTTGCTCTATCCTGGAGAATGTTCCATGTGCACTTGAGAAGAAAGTGTAATCTGCTGTTTTTGGATGGAATATCCTATAAATATCAATTGAATCTATCAGGTCTGTGGTGTCATTTAAAGCTTGTGTTTCCTTATTAATTTTCTGTCTGGATGATCTGTCCATTGGTGAAAGTGGGGTGTTAAAGTCCCCACTATTATTGTGTTACTGTTGATTTCCTCTCTTATGGCTGTTAGCATTTGTCTTATGTATTGAGGTGCTTCTATGTTGGGTGCATATATATTTATAATTGTTTTATCTTCTTCTTGGATTGATCCCTTAATCATTATGTAGTGTCCTTCCTTGTCTCTTGTAACATTCTTTATTTGTATTGTGGTGCTTCTATGTTGGGTGCATATATATTTATAATTGTTTTATCTTCTTCTTGGATTGATCCCTTAATCATTATGTAGTGTCCTTCCTTGTCTCTTGTAACATTCTTTATTTTTAAGTCTATTTTATCTGATATGAGTATTGGTACTCCAGCTTTCTTTTGATATCCATTTGCATGGAATATCTTTTTCCATCCCCTCACTTTCAGTATGTATGTGTCCCTACTAACACACACATACTGAATGTGTTATGAATGTGTGAGTCTCTTGTAGACAGCATATATATGGGTCTTGTTTTTGTGTCCATTCAGCGAGCCTGTGTCTTTTGGTTGGAGCATTTAATCCATTCACATTTAAGGTAATTATTGATATGTATGTTCCTATTACCATTTTCTTAATTGTTTGGGGTTTGTTTTTGTAGGTCCTTTTCTTCTCTTGTGTTTCCCAGTTAGAGAAGTTCCTTTAGCATTTGTTGTAGAGCTGGTTTGGTGGTGCTGAATTTTCTTAGCTTTTGCTTACCTGTAAAGCTTTTGATTTCTCCATTGAATCTGAATGAAATCCTTGCCGGCTAGAGTAGTCTTGGTTGTAGGTTCTTCCCCTTCATCACTTTAAATATATCATGCCACTCCCTTCTGGCTTGTAGAGTTTCTGCTGAGAAATCAGCTTTTAACCTTATGGGAGTTCTCTTGTATGTTATTTGTCATTTTTCCCTTGTTGCTTTTAATAATTTTCCTTTGTCTTTAATTTTTGTCAATTTGATTACTATGTATCTTGACATGTTTCTCCTTGGGTTTATCCTGCCTGGGACTCTCTGTGCTTCGTGGACTTGGGTGGCTATTTCCTTTCCCGTATTAGGGCAGTTTTCAACTATAATCTCTTCAAATATTTTTGGGGGTCCTTTCTCTCTCTCTTCTCCTTCTGAGACCCTATAACGTGAATGTTGGTGCATTTAATGTTGTCCCAGAGATCTCTTAGATTGTCTTCATTTCTTTTCATTCTTTTTTCTTTTTTGTGTTCTGCGGCAGTGAATTCCCCATCCTATCTTCCAGGTCACTTATCCGTTCTTCTGCCTCAGTTATTCTGCTATTGATTCCTTCTAGTGTATTTTTCATTTCACTTATTATATTGTTCATCTCTGTTTGTTTGTTCTTTAATTCTTCTAGGGCTTTGTTACACATTTCTTGCATCTTCTCAATCTTTGCCTCCATTCTTTTTCCAAGGTCCTGGATCCTCTGCACTATCATTTTTCTGAATTCTTTTTCTGAAAGGTTGCCTATCTCCACTTCATTTAGTTGTTTTTCTGGGGTTTCATCTTTTCCTTCATCTGGTACATAGTCCTCTGCCTTTTCATTTTGTCTATCTTTCTGTGAATGTGGTTTTCCTTCCACAGGCTGCAGGATTGTAGGTCTTCTTGCTTCTGCTGTCTGCCCTCTGGTGGATGAGGCAATCTAAGAGGCTTGTGCAGCTTCCTGATGGGAGGGACTGGTCGTGGGTAGAGCTGGGTGTTGTTCTGGTGGGCAGAGCTCAGTAAAACTTTAATCCTCTTGTCTGCTGATGGGTGAGGCTGAGTTCCCTCCCTGTTGGTTGTTTGGCCTGAGGCAACCCAGCACTAGAGGCTACAGGCTCTTTGGTGGGGCTAATGGTGGACTCCAGGAGGGCTCACACCAAGCAGTACTTCCCAGAGCTTCTGCTGCCAGTGTCCTTGTCCCCCGCAGTGAGCCACAGCCACCGCTGCCTCTGCAGGAGACCCTGCAACACTACCTGATGTCTGGTTCATTCTCCTATGGGGTCACTGCTCCTTCCCCCTGGGTCCTGATGCACACACTACTTTGTATGTGCCCTCCAAGAGTGGAGTCTCTGTTTCCCCCAGTCCTGTCGAAGTCCTGCAATCAAATCCTGCTAGCCTTCAAAGTCTGATTCTCTTGAGAATTCCTCCTCCTGTTGCCGGACCCCCAGACTGGGAAGCCTGACGTGGGGCTCAGAACCTTCACTCCAGTGCGTGGACTTCCATGGTATAAGTGTTCTCCAGTCTGTGAGTCACCCACCCAGCTGTTATGGGATTTGATTTTATTGTGATTGCGCCCCTCCTACCATCTCATAGTGGCTTCTCCTTTGTCTTTGCATGTGGGGTATCTTTTTTGGTGAGTTCCAGTGTCTTCCTGTCAATGATTGTTCAGCAGTTAGTTGTGATTCTGGTGCTCTCACAAGAGGGAGTGAGCACACGCCCGTCTACTCCGCCATCTTGAACCAATTTCCCAGCGTATCATCTTAATGACCAATTAGTCAGAGTTTTTTATTCAAGTTATTCCCTTCTGATCAAGAATATATACACAAGAAAATATCTGTTTTTAAAAATTCCCTGCATGATCAAAACAACATGTAATTGCTACTTCACTTGACTTACGTTGTAATAGAGCTAATATTTGGCTTTTCAACCTGCAAAAAATACTTTCCTCTCTCTTCTCTTCTGGTTGTGCCGTAATTAACACCAGGGAAGCACACATTTAACTATATATGACAGATATTTATTTAAAATACCTCCTGCTGCATATATTAACATTTTTCTTTCTACTTTTTAAAGTAGCCTTGAGTTCAGTAATAAAATCAGATTACATTTCTATTATGTTAATAGCTTCATGCTAGCGCAGAATATATCAGTTCAGAGGAAGTCAGTGAGTTACGTTACAATAATTGTGTTTACCGCATGGGGCAATTTAAATAGAAAAAAATGCTATGGAAACATGGCATCCTCAGTCTCCCCTACCATCACTAAGCATCAACATGGAAGTCATATCCAAGCCCACTAGCAGTAATCCATTAGATGCATGCCCAACAGTCAGTTTCTTTCTGATTTTTGAGAAAATGGAAATCGGCATTGCTTGAGTCTTAACCCTAACATCATGGGGTGAATAATTTAAGCAAGTCTACGGTTAAAAAGACTTCCCAGGTGAAGATAGTCTGTAAGAGAGATTATGAGGGTGAGTGGTTCACCAAATCCTGAAAACCTAGACTAATGAGACATTTGCATGTATGGCAATGAAATCATTAGAATAAAGAGAAATGAGTGCTATTTTCATATTAGTATATAAGTTTGAAAATGTATCTTTTCCTAGGGATTATATAGGTGGAATGCATAAATAAAATGTACAAATCAAAACATTTTTCAAGGTAGGAAGTATGTCAGATATGATAATTGCATAGATGAGCCCCTCTGGGGCTCAGAGAGATCCAATATTCACACAGCTCGTAGGCGATTGCACTTGCATTAGACCCCAGTGTCCTGGCCCACCTAGATCCCAAACTCCTGGCAAATTATTAAGAGAAAGCTATGACTGTTGAAGTAAAGTCTGCATCCTATAGGGATTTATTATGTTCCCTCAAAACATAGTTTCCCAGAATCCCAGGCACAGAGACATTCAGGTGACGATCACGTATTTGTCCAGTGAGGGCTGGGACTAGAACCACATCTGGGCTTTCTAGATCCCAGAACAGTGCAATTTCCCCAGGACTGTACTATCCCCCTTAGTGGGGATAAGTGACCTTATGGGGGGATGAGTGACGTTATGGGGTCACGGCTCTTTCCCCCTGGGTCCTGATGTGCACACTACCTTGTGTGTGCCCCCCAAGAGTGGAGTCTCTGTTTCCCTCAGTCCTGTCAATGTCCTGCTGTCAAATCCCACTAGCCTTCAAAGTCATTCTCTGGGAATTCCCCCTCCCATTGCAGCAGTGTTTCTCAGAGCAGGAGGAAACACTGACTGTGGTAACAGGTGGTCAGAGAAGAACCTGGCAGCCATCACCCCAAAATCAAAGAACATATTACTTTCAGAACCCTGATACATCATGACTTCAATGCGCCAAACACCCAGAAATATAACTGGTAAAACTATCCTTTTCCTCGGTGGGCATGTGATCACAACGGTTATCTGAAACTTTCCGAATTCACCTTTCGACTGAACACTGAGTCTCAAATGATTTGAACTTGTCGTGGGATCTCTGCTCTGCTCATATTAACCTGAGTAGAAGATTCCTGGTCTTTCTTAGTCTTTTGCATCAGAAGCTTCTTTGTTGCAGCTGCATTAAATTCCACAGCCTGAATAGGGGTAAGTAGAATTTCTGAGGTCCTGAAAATAAGCATCATATTTATAAGGTTGAATAATACTTAAAAATCGTACTTCTTTAAAAAGAAAAGAAAACTCATAAGATTATTACATATGGTTTCCCCTTTAGTCCAACTGATGAATAGTTCATCATACACAATCTTGAGAAATATTCAGTTTAATTAAGGGCACTGATATAGATAGACTGGAGTATCTTTAAATATTGTAATCAGTGTTGCCAGTGACTTTCTGGTACCCAGAATAAAACACCACCATCATGCTGTTTCTTTTATTTATATAAATTAATGGAAGCCAATGAATATCATTGACACCTGATTACTAAAGGGCCCAGGCTTCTATAAATCCATGGATCCTCTTGGTTTCTGTATCTGAAGTTCTGCTGTAAGTATCCTCTGCTCCAAACCTATAGTTAATCTGACCACCAAAGGCTTCATTCATTAGCAGGTTCCTGCATGAACCCATTCATTCACTTATCCATCTGTCTATTCATTTATACATGAGGGGAAA
Organism: Physeter macrocephalus; assembly: GCF_002837175.3. Taxonomy (NCBI): domain Eukaryota; kingdom Metazoa; phylum Chordata; class Mammalia; order Artiodactyla; family Physeteridae; genus Physeter; species Physeter macrocephalus. The sequence goes on along the minus strand of NC_041224.1, from coordinate 26,865,126 downwards.
TGGTAATATTGTGGTGTAATAAGAGCTTGGAACTGTGAAATAATCTGTACAATATCTACTGGAATTCATGCATATCATGAGTAAGATTAGTTCTAGGTTCTCTGAGTCATTAATGGAAAAACATTTTAGGGAAATGCCCGTTTGGGCATGAATGTTCATTGCATTCACCTCATTTGGGAGGGCATCCATTGCTATTATGACACATAGTGTTCTGGAAGTAGGTACTCACTAAAGAAGTTGTAGTAGAAGTGTATGATGAAGAGCACAGGTGCCTAATTATAGCATCTGCCCCAGAGCAAGTCAAGACCTACTGGCAAAGGAGCAAATTCTCCACTCTTTCTGGACCAAATTGTTTCTCCAAATGCAGAACTTACCTCAAGACCATAAAGAGTTGATTACTCTGTCGACTGAATTTCTTCTTGAACTTTTCAACCTCACCCTGACTAGCAAAGCAGAAATCCCATCATGACACTCAGCGAAAACAGAGCTTTGCTAGTCCCACAATCAGGGAGGCCCTGAACTGTCCAGACCCTGTTTCCTCACCTCAGAGTTTGAATTATTGCATACATTTAATTAACATTTCTTCCTCCAGGATTCTATTTGTTTCTTGGTTTTGTTCTTTCTTTTGAAAAAAAAATCCAAAAGAAAGCTTTTAATATCCAACTGTAGCTACAACTTTATGATCATAAGAAAACAAACTAAGACATATCCTAGAAAACTGTGCAGTTGTTCTGGATTGTGTGATTAGCATGGACATTATGAAATTCTTTCTAAGTAATTGAATACCCTAAGTGTCTTGAGTATTTTTAATAGCTAATATTACCATCAGCTTATGGCATATGGTCCTGTTAATTATGACAAAAGAAATATTTTCCAATCTGGACTATACCACAAATTGCACTATACCTCTTGTGATTTCCCTCTTTGGGTACTGAAATAGTGGTTGCAATTCACAGGGCTTGTGCCTTTTTGCAAGCATTCCTATTTTTAAAAAATTAAGTATAAAATGTAAAACATACAGGGGCTTTTATAAATATCGGAGGAGACATCTATTTTCACAAAGCATTGATGCAAATCATAAGTTCACTCTTTTTTATCGTTACCATTTCCACTGGGGCCTTGTTCAAACTATATGTTACAAAAGTCTTTAGCATAGATGAATTTTAATTGCTGTGATAAATAACCTTTAAAATCCTTCGGAAACATTATTGAAGTGATGAAAGAGCTCTGGGCAGTCTCCAGCCTACATGTCACAATGTTTTCTGTTAGTATAGTTACTTGTTGGGGCAGATAATGACCAAATTTTAAAATAAATCTATTTTGTTGGGGCAACTAATTTTCCAGGAGTTAACTTCCAAATATGAGGACATTCATGTTGCCTAGACCAAGCCAGTAAGATTCACTGCAGGCAATTATTGAAAGTAAGACTGTGGGAGGAGATGGGGTTAACATGATCAGACTCATCTCTTATTACTCCTCCTGTGGATGCCACGCTCCCACAGGAACAGCTTCCATCCCTGGAACAGGACACACCTCTGTCTTTGTGCACTTTCTTCTTGCTACCTGTGATGCCTTCTGCCTCCGTTTTGTCCATTGGCCAAAGCTTGCTCATTGTTGAAGCCCCAATTTAAATGTCACCTCATCCAAAAAACCTTTCCCGATCCCTTAATTAATTGCCCCTTCTTCTGGACTCTCAGTGTGCCATTTCCACCCCAATTTCACACTGTTTTCATTACGCCTTTATTTATTTTATTTATGCCATTATTTGTATATCTTTCTCTCCAGTGAGATATAAAACATACTGAGAAGGAAGACCTTGTCGTATCTTTGTATCTCTGTGCCCCTAACAACGTTTTGACCATATCAGGTGTTCAGTCAATGCTCGGCTTCAATTGTTTTTGCAATTCTGTGAAGATATTGTTCTCTTTCTTATCTATCTGCCTTTGTCCATATTGCTGTTCCCTCTGCCTGGGATACCTTCTCCCAAGTCCTACCTCCTTCTCAACCCAAATCTGTTACTCGAGCATAAAGACTTCTCCAGTTGTCAGGTCCCTGTAGTAAGCTTTCTCTGATTATCATCACCCTCCCCTGTACCAACAATCAAGAGAGATCTGGGTCTCTCCTCTGCACTTCTATAGGAATCTCTATTTCCTCAATCATGGCAGGGGTTGCGTGATTCTGTAATGACTTGTTTATTGGATGGTCTTACTCAGTAGACTTGTAAGTTTCTTGAGGACAGGAATCATTTCTTGTATCTCTGAATTTCCAAGACCAGCTTCGTAGACACTCAGTAAATATTTGCAGGATGAATTTGGCAGATAAATCAAAGCATCTTACTGTCATTCTTGTGTTATTTTCTAAAAATGAAAGAAGGAAGGAAGGAATGGAGGGAGGGAGGAAGAGAGAGAGAAAAAGAAAGAAAAAGAAAGGAAGGAAGGAAGGAAGAAAGAAAAAAATATATTTAATTGACTTAGGCATACTACAAAATCCTTTGTTTTCCTTCTACCGCTGCTATTCATTACATAAGTATATTGACCAGTTATGGCAATAGACAGCCCACCCTAGGAGTCATCTTTGTTTTCTTCCACAGTTTGCCTGCCATCCAGTCCATCTACTTGGCTTTGAGGAGCAAAGAGATTCCAACTGGCTAGAAGTCAATTGCATGAATATGATATACCTTCTTTAAGGAGAAAGAAAAGTTTAAAAAAATCTCTAAATAGAATGTAAACTATACTGTGGAGAACTTGTGATACATTAGTCATAGTCATATATTACTGGATATTCTGGATAAATATAAAATTTCACCAGCTTCCCATAGTCTGAGCTCATCAACAACACTAATAATATTTTTACTGGGAAAGAAGCTTAGAGTAGTGGGAACAAGCATAGGTTTTATAAACAGACACACCAAGGTTTAGATTGTATAACTCCATTTCCTGGTATGGCCTTAGGCAAGTTACTTAGCCTCAGTTTCTTCATCTGTAAAATGGAAATAATATAGTACTTGGTCACATTGTTCCTAAGAAGTAAACTTCAAAATATATGTCTATACTTGGCATAGTGTCTAGATTATACTAAGTATTCTTTTCCTTCTCCCTGTTGGTAGAGTGCTAAAGAATTTTTAAAACATATTTCTCATTATCTGAGTTTTCTCTCTCACATCCCTCACCTCAACCCCCTGTTATCATTTTTAGCTAAAAGTGGGCAAAAATATATCAAAGTTCAGCTTGGTAACCCTCAGGCTGTATTAGGTAGGTCTCTCTCCTTGTTCTCCCAAAGCATCCTGTGTTTTTTGCTGTCATGTCATTTTTCACACTGTTAAAGTTTTCAAACTAGATCATAAACCCCTTAAGAGGAAGGATCCTGCTTTTATTTCTGATTTTGAGTGCCTTGTAAAGACCTGACAGGATATGGTCAGTAAATGATTGAGTCCTTCCTTTATTCAATAGTCAATCAAGACCATCCTGGAATAAAAAAGAAAACAGGAAGTCAGCTGCACACAGACTGAGAAGCAGAAAGGGGTGACTCCCTTTGCGTTGGCAGGGATATTGGTGAGAGTCCCAGGATCATTGGTCTTTCTATTTATTACCTAAGCCAAGTTTTTCTCCCTTTCACACAATTATTGCCCCGTCTCTTGTCACTATAGCGGTAGAGTGAAAAGGGCTTCGGGACAGGCCACACCAACCATCCTACTCAGACTCATTTCTCCCACAAAGCTCCAAAGCCAAACTCAGATGACCTTACAATTCACATTACCCAACAGACAGAGTGTTCTATGGTCGCCTGCATTAAATCATGATGTCACAACCAGACTGAGGATGTCTTTCTAGCAAGGAGCAATAGAAAAAATGAAACAACAAGGGAGAGAAACTGTTTATTGAAATGCAAATGAATCCTTTGTGCCTGTACTTTAGCTCTTTTGAAAAAGAAAATCTGTTAGAAGATAGCAGTATTGCCTCCCCTCATCCCCCACTTGCTTATCTCTACAATGTTATAGGGCACAAATACTACGAAAATATGTAGGAATTTTGGAGAGGAAATACTTATCTTGAAAATGCATACTTTCTTTAAAAATAGCAAATGGAACAGTAAAAGGTCCCAGAAGAGTAAATTAAGATTGGCTCAAAAATCATTATTTTTCCCAGTGGACCCATGGACAGCAGGGGTGCAGGTGGAGCCCTGCCCTGTCCTGGATTCCACAGGAAGCCAGTGGCAGGGTTGCAAGATATGGTCCCCAGGCCTGGCAGGCCACCTGACCCTGTTGCTGTCACTCCACATGGATTGCCTCTCAGCCAGCCTGGCGGCTGCTGGCCTTCTTAAAGAGCAAGGACATTCCTCATCTGCATCCCTGGTAAACAGCAGTTGTGAGAATTGGAGCTGGCACAGCCCTTTGAGTTCTGCAGATAAGAAAGTCCTCTTGAAATGTAAAATATCAGAAAATGTTTTAACCATCACAAGGCTACATCCACTGCAGTGCTGGAGAGGGCGAGCAGAGGACATATGTGCGTTTCAACATATCCCACTTGAGCACTTTGCACAGTCAGATTTCTGACACTTACATAATCCTGTAAATGTAAATTTTTGGAAAATTGGACCACAGAGTTTAAAAAAATATTTTCGTGGTTTATACCTCACCCTTTTGTCTAATGCTCTCTTTTATTAATCCTGGATCTTAAGGAATAACATGTAAGTATTGATCCCTGTGGAGTCCCTTCTTTTAGAAAAGTGAACACCAGGAGTTTCCTGTAAACCTACCCAAACTTCTCCTGGACCTGAAATTGAATATCACTATTTTACTTTATGACTTTACGTTGTCTCTGAAAACTCTAAATTACATCAGTCTTAAGTGGCAATTTTTCCATTTGCATTTTGAACATTTGACACAGTTACAATTTAATGGGTAAACTCACGTAGTCCGTAGTCAGAAATAATCTCTCTCCCCTGTCTTCCAAAAGATCATTGCATGCACATTGTCTTAGCCTGGAAGTAAAAATTTAGGATTATGGACATCCTCCCCTCACTGCCCCCCAAGCCCAGGCCTTGCTTTGTTTTCTACCAGGTGACAGAAGAGGTTTACCTATGGCTAAAAACACAATGCTGCAATTTAGGCTTTCTTTACAAAATCACGTCTCCTCTCTACCACCCCATGATAAATAGAATCTGTACTGCCTGACACTTGTGAACAATGGGTGAAATGGATATTAGAAAAACCTCATTTATCTTCTGCTTTATTTCTTGATAGGAGTCCTTGTCACTAGGGCTATTGTGTGACCAGCCCTGGAAAGGGCATCTCATTAGTTTTTCTTATCAAGATAGCAAGGTCCTTTTAAACTGCAAAGCACTTACGTTTTAGATTCAATTAGGAAAATGCAAAGTGTGAGTGTGTGTGTGTGTACGTGTGTGCGCTTTAGAGCTTCTGCTTTGAGACACAGCAGTGTCGGATTTATTCTTATGGACTCACGTGCACCACACTTGAAGCCCAGCAGCCTGGCACAGTGAACCATGCACTGAAACTCCAGGTCCACCTCCACAAAGGCAGGCTGATCAACTCGTCTTCAGCTGGTCCCATGGTTTTGCATGAGACAGGATCCATCTGAGCCAGGTACGGGGAGCAGAGAAGCCATCTGGTTATGGAGGGATGCTCGTGGATTTCTTTTCTGAGACGATTTGTTTCAAAAATCAAACAAAAGCCCTTTTTCAGCTCCATAAGCTTCCAAAGGGTTCACCTTGGTTGCCCCGGCCCCTCTCACACCGCGGGCTCTTCTGACAAGTGCATTTTGGAAAGTCTCACAGTTACCACCCGGACAACTGGGAGAATGTCAACAAATCAGTCATGATTTCGAATATGTCACATGGAATTCAACTTTTTCACATCATTTCAAAAATCCTAGTGACAGGCAGATGAAGTGGGACAACTGGACATCAGGGCACTGTTGGGTAAATTTAGCTGACAGACTAAGAGAGCACTCCTCCCCACCAGCAGCTGTGAAAACAAACCGAAAATGAAAAATCCTGGCAGGGTTGTGAACGCTGTCCTGGGGATATTGGCCTCTTTTGAAAGCACAGTGATCCTTTTGGGACAGTAGGATGCCATGTAGCTCACTTGTTATGTGCATATGGGAAGCTATTGGCTGGCAAGATTGAATCCCTCCCCCCTGGTCGAGTGCTATTGAATCCCCTCTTGTTGAATGGATGTTTCGGGGAGAAGGTCCATTCACCTGCCTTGGAATAGATGGTCACCATGCATGATTTAGGCTCGTCACAATTGTGACAAAGAAATGATTTGCTTATATGATATCACTTCTATGTGGAATCTAAAAAATAGTACAAATGAACTTATTTACAAAACAGAAACAGACTCACAGACATAGAAAACAAATTTATGATTACCAAAGGGGTAGGGGGGAAAGGGATAAACTGGAAGTATAGGATTAACAGATGCACACTCCCCTATATAAAACAGATAAACAATAAGGATTTACTGTGTAGCACAGGGAACTATATTCAATATCTTGTAATAAACTATAATGGAAAATAATTATTAAAAAAGAATTTGGATATATACCTATATATTTATAACTGAATCACTTTGCTGTACACCTGAAACTAACACAATATTGTAAGTCAACTCTACTTCAATTAAAACAGAACCATATTAAGAAATTACTATCAATTACTCAGATGCATATTAGTACATGTTTAATTTTCTGATTTGTTTAAGCTGGGGAAGGACAGAATATTAAGTGATAGCCTGGAAGAGAAATTAATAATATTAATAAAATTAATGATATTAAAGTCCTCTGAAAATTTTTTAAAAAAAGAAAAGAAAGAAATGATTTGCTTGATGGTGGATAAGTTTCTGGAGTAGCCTGTTCACTGTGGATCTCCTGACAAAGGACAGGCACTCCGTACATTTCTTTTTGAATGGATAAGTGACTACTGAATGGACACTTTCTTTCCCTGATTGAGGCAACTCCAGTCTGAGATTCCAGGAGTGTGCCATGTAGGTTACAAAGTCCTGGTCCTGGCTTTGTGCCCTGCTGGCTGGGACGGGTGGCAGGACCCTGGCTTCCTGGGGCCTTTAGTTCATTCTCCTGTGATGAAGGGTGTGAACCAAAATCTCCCTATGAAATGCTCCCATCCTAGTCCCCTGGTTAAGGATCCTAAGAGCTTGACCTCTTACTCCCCTCTCAATGTGCAAATTCTAAGATAAGAGCTAATGCATGCATTGCTAACAATTTATTAGGCTTGTGTTGGTCCACTTTTCCCTACTAGACAGGGCATCTGAGGCCACCTAAGTGTTCTGAGCACCCACAGATAAAGGACCACAAAAAGTGGGAGTCTTGAGTGAGGACAGAAAGGGAAGTAGAAAACCACCGAAACCAAAATTCACCTACTTCATTAGCCCAACAGCCAATCAGTAAACACCCACAAGTAAAGGCAATGTACGTTCCTGGGAACAATGAAAACCACAAACCCAAAGGAAAGCCACCTGAAATTGATGCAAATTCCACAATTTTTCCATAAAACATGGGTCTCTCACTTGTCGCCCCTCCTGAAGAGTACTGAGTCTCCTGCACATCGACACTAGGCCCCTTACCTTACTCCTACACTATTTAACCAAGTCTCTTTCGATTGCTACAGCACTTGATAGTGTTAGATATTATAGCAGTCACATCCATCTTCATGCATAATTAAGACATGGATTAGATGCTTTGAAAATGAAAATCACTGCTACGACTTCCGAGGCTAGAAAAAAGAATTATCCAAATCCAGTATTACTTCCTGAGTTTTTTTCATGGAATATTTATGACAAGCTGTGATAAAATATTGAACCAGGATGTTCTGACTAGAAACAGGTGCCATGGAGTGGCCACATCATTATGTGGGACTTGGCTAGCATGTGTTTGCCAAGAGCCTGTCTCTAATACTTTAGATTTGCTTTGCATTTGTTTTGGCAGCTCTGCTCTTTGAGTGCTAAGAGTGAAGACGCAGAGCCCAGAAAGGTGAGCTATGTGCCCCACGTCAGTGATTTCTCCCTGTCCTTCAGGGAGCTACACACGTCCATCCTGGCTGGTCCACTTCAACCTCCTCGTTGGTGGGAGCAATGATGAACTGAAGAACCTATCACGTTTCCTGCCGTTTAATATCTCTGAGACTTTACAAATAGGGCCATGGGGATATGACTGATTCTCCTCTCTCTCCTGGATTCAACTGTCATTTCTGAGTTTGACAACCTGGCTGCTTCTCCCGTATCTCACAGCTCAGCCCCTACCCCTTCCCACCTGTCATGGCCAACTCCTCTGGCCCCATTTCCCCTTCAATCTAAACCCTAAACTTCCTTCAGGGCATGGCTCAAGGGTCAGCTGCGGTGACACCTTTCTTGCTAACTAACGCTGGTCTCTGAGGTTCCCTGTCCTTTGAACCCACTCTTGACCCCACCCCATGTGTGGGTAAGCACGTTATCACTGCCTTTACCTAAAGGCTACCTTTTGATTGGAACGCTTCTGTGTGTTTTTAACAAGTTGAGAACTATTTGTAAATGCAAACATAAATGTGGGTAGGCGTATATGTGCTGTCTACAATAGACCCACTTCACACCTAGGGACACATACAGACTGAAAATGAGGGGATGGAAAAAGATATACCATGCAAATGGAAATCAAAAGAAAGCTGGAGTAGCAATTCTCATATTAGACAAAATGACTTTAAAATAAAGACTATTACAAGAGACAAAGAAGGACACTACATAATGATCAAAGGATCAATCCAAGAAGAATATATAAGAATTGTAAATATTTATGCACGCAACATAGGAGCACCTCAATACATAAGGCATATGCTAACAGCCATAAAAAGGGAAATTGACAGTAACACAATCATAGTAGGGGACTTTAACACCCCACTCTCACCAATGGACAGATAATCCAAAATGAAAATAAATAAGGAAACACAAACTTTAAATGATACATTAAACAAGATGGACTTAATTGATATTTATAGGACATTCCATCCAAAAACAACAGAATACACTTTCTTCTCAAGTGCTCATGGAACGTTCTCCAGGATAGATCATACTTTGGGTCACAAAACAAGCCTTGGTAAATTTAAGAAAATTGAAATCATATCAAGTATCTTTTCCGACAACAGTGCTATGAGACTAGATATAAATTACAGGAAAAAAGCTGTAAAAAATACAAACATATGGAGGCTAAACAGTACACTACTAAATAACCAAGAGATCACTGAAGAAATCAAAGAGGAAATCAAAAAATACATAGAAACAAATGACAATGAAAACACAATGACCCAAAACATGGGATGCAGCAAAAGAAGTTCTAAGAGGGAAGATTATAGCAATACAATCCTACCTCAAGAAATAAGAAACAACTCAAATAAACAACCTAACCTTACACCTAAAGCAATTAGAGAAATAAGAAGAAGAACAACAAAAAAAACCCCACAAAGTTAGCAGAAGAAAAGAAATCATAAAGATCAGATTAGAAATAAATGAAAAAGAAAAGAAGGAAACGATAGCAAAGATCAATAAAACTAAAAGCTGGTTCTTTGAGAAAATAAACAAAATTGAT
>NC_041224.1:26853803-26855517 GCF_002837175.3 Physeter macrocephalus | reverse complement strand
AATGGACAAATTCTTAGAAAAGCACAACCTTCTGAGACTGAACCAGGAAGAAATAGAAAATATAAACAGACCAATCACAAGCACTGAAATTGAAACTGTGATTTAAAATCTTCCGACAAACAAAAGCCCAGGACCAGATGGCTTCACAGGCAAATTCTATCAAGCCTTTAGAGAAGAGCTAACACCTATCGTTCTCAAACTCTTCCAAAGTACAGCAGAGGGAGGAACACTCCCAAACTCATAAAATCAATAGAATTAAAAATGAAAAAGGAGAAGTAAAAACTGACACTGCAAAATACAAATGATCATGAGAGATTACTACAAGCAACTATATGCCAATAAAATGGACAACCAGGAAGGAATGGACAAATTCTTAGAAAAGCACAACCTTCTGAGACTGAACCAGGAAGAAATAGAAAATATAAACAGACCAATCACAAGCACTGAAATTGAAACTGTGATTTAAAATCTTCCGACAAACAAAAGCCCAGGACCAGATGGCTTCACAGGCAAATTCTATCAAGCCTTTAGAGAAGAGCTAACACCTATCGTTCTCAAACTCTTCCAAAGTACAGCAGAGGGAGGAACACTCCCAAACTCATTCTACAAGGCCACCATCCCCGTGATACCAAAACCAGACACAGATGTCACAAAAAAAGAAAACTATAGGCCAATATCACTGATGAACATAGATGCAAAAATCCTCAATAAAATACTAGCAAACAGAATCCAACAGCACATTAAAAGGATCATACACCATGATCAAGTGGGGTTTATCCCAGGAATGCAAGGATTCTTCAATATACGCAAATCAATCAATGTGATAAACCATATTAACAAATTGAAGGAGAAAAATCATATGATCATCTCAATAGATGCAGAAAAAGCTTTCGACAAAACTCAATATCCATTTATTATTTTTTAAAAAACCCAGAAAGTAGGCATAGACGGAACTTACCTCAACATAATAAAGGCCATACATGACAAACCCACAGCCAACCTCATTCTCAATGGTGAAAAACTGAAACCATTTCCACTAAGATCAGGAACAAGACAAGGTTGCCCACTCTCACCACATATTATTCAACATAGTTTTGGAAGTTTTAGCCACAGCAATCAGAGAAGAAAAAGAAATAAAAAGAATCCAAATTGGAAAAGAAGAAGTAAAACTGTCACTGTTTGCAGGTCCTAGGAATAAACCTACCTAAGAAGACAAAAGACCTGTATGCAGAAAACTATAAGACACTGATGAAAGAAATTAAAGATGATACAAACAGATGGAGAGATATACCATGTTCTTGGATTGGAAGAATCAACATTGTGAAAATGACTATACTACCCAAAGCAATCTACAGATTCAGCTCAATACCTAGCAAACTACCACTGGCATATTTCACAGAACTACAACAGAAACTTGCACAATTTGTATGGAAACATGAAAGACCCTGAATAGCCAAAGCAATCTTGAGAAAGTAAATGGAGGTGGAGGAATCAGGCTCCCGGACTTCAGACTATACTACAAAGCTACAGTAATCAAGACAATATGGTACTAGCACAAAAACAGAAATATAGATCAATGGAACAGGATAGAAAGCCCAGAGATAAACCCACGCACCTATGGTCACGTTATCTTTGAAAAAGGAGGCCAGAATATACAGTGGGGAAAAGACAGCCTCTTCAATAAGTGGTGCTGGGACAACTGGACAGCTACATG
>NC_041224.1:26819019-26853725 GCF_002837175.3 Physeter macrocephalus | reverse complement strand
ATTACAAGCAGCTCATGCAGCTCAATATCAAAAAAACAAACAACCCACTCCAAAAATGGGCAGAAGACCTGAATAAACATTTCTCCGAAGAAGACTTACAGATTGCCAACAAACACATGAAAGGATGCTCAACATCAGTAATTATTAGATTTGCAAATCAAAACTACAATGAGGTATCCCCTCACACCAGTCAGAATGGCCATCATCAAAAAATCTACAAATGATAAATGCTGGAGAGGGTGTGGAGAAAAGGGAACGCTCTTGCACTTTTGGTTGAAATGTAAATTGATACAGCCACTATGGAGAACAGTATGGAGGTTCCTTAATACTAAAAATAGAGCTACCATACGACCCAGCAATCCCACTACTGGGCATATACCCTGAGAAAACCATAATTCAAAGAGTCATGTACCACAATGTTCATTGCAGCCCTATTTACAATAGCCCAGACATGGAAGCAACCTAAGTGTCCATCGACAGATGAATGGATAAAGAAGATGTGGCACATATAGGGGCTTCCCTGGTGGCGCAGTGGTTGAGAGTCTGCCTGCCAGTGCAGGGGACACGGGTTCGAGCCCTGGTCTGGGAGGATCCCACATGCCGTGGAGCAACTAGGCCCGTGAGCCACAACTACTGAGCCTGCACATCTGGAGCCTGTGCTCCACAACAAGAGAGACCGCGATAGTGAGAGGCCCGCACACCGCGATGAAGATTGGCCCCCACTTGCCGCAACTAGAGAAAGCCCTCGTGCAGAAACGAAGACCCAACACAGCCATAAATAAATAAATAAATAAATTTTAAAAAAAAGAAGATGTGGCACATATATACAATGGAATATTACTCAGCCATAAAAAGAAATGAAATTGAATTATTTATAGTGAGGTGGATGGACCTAGAGTCTGTCATACAGAGTGAAGTAAGTCAGAAAGAGAAAAACAAATACCATATGCTAACACATATATATGTAATCTGAAAAAAAAACAATGGTTCTGAAGACCCCCTAGTGGCAGGGCAGGAATAAAGACATAGATATAGAGAATGGACTTGAGGACATAGAGGGCAGGGGTAAGCTGGGACGAAGTGAGAGAGTAGCACTGACATATATACACTACCAAACGTAAAATAGATAGCTAGTGGGAAGCAGCCGCATAGCACAGGGAGGTCAGCTAGGTGCTTTGTGACCACCTAGAGGAGTGGGATAGGGAGGATGGGAGGGAGACACAAGAGGGAGGGTGGAAGGGAGACACAAGAGGGAGGGGATATGGGGATATATGTATTCATATAGCTGATTCACTTTGTTACACAGCAGAAACTAACACAACATTGTAAAGCAATTATACTCCAAACAAGAGTGAGGGGATATGGGGATATATGTATACATATACCTGATTCACTCTGTTATAAAGCAGAAAAAAACACACCATTGTAAAGCAATTATACTCCAATAAAGATATTAAATAAATGAATGAATGAATGAATGAATGTGGGTAGGATTTAGCCACCACATTCCAAAGCCATATTTCTATAGCTGGCGTGAGCTCTTGCTTATGAGAAGTTAGATGACCTATCAGTGAACAACGATAACACATCATTACGACCAGCATTTGCACAGTGCCCTGCATTCACTCAGTGCCTCCATCAATAATGCTTCTCACACTTCTCCCCCGACAAGACGGATGGATGTCCCAAGGGCATGGGACTACATCCACAAAAGGGAGGCAAGCATAAAATATTTTAAGTCTCTTGCTTTGCTTTAAGACTTCATGTGAATTTTTTTTCTTCCATGATAAACCTTCTTGTTTTCTATTTTATTTTTTTAACCATTTTTTAAATTGAAGAATAGTTAATCTACAATGTTGTGTTAGTTTCAGGTGTACAGCAAAGTGATTTAGTTATTGAATTTACTTCCCTGTTCTATACTGAAGGTCCTTGTTTTTTATTTATTTTATGTATAGTAGCGTGTATCTCTTAATCCAAAACTCTAAATTAGGAGTTTGTTTTCTATTTTAAAACGTTTTAAATCACTCACCATTTAGTAAAAGTGCTAGTTCCAAAAAATCCCATGGGTCTGCAATACCAGTTTGAAAAATACTAGAATGCCATTGAACTCGATCCCCGTCGTTATTCTGTAAAGAGGTGATGCATTTGTTATTAATTCATTGTTAGAGGAGAGAAAATTGATCCTCAGCTTGATTCACTTCCCTGGGTCACAAATTAGTGACAGACAAGGATTTAAGTCCAGATGTATTAACTCCAAACCTCATGTAAAAATGTCTTTGCCCCTGAAGAAGCTTGCAGTTTCACTGCCCTAATGATATATGAAAGTGTGTTTTATCCATCCCCAGCTACCTAGAAGCAATGAAGGAAACCACCCACTGCCCAGGCGCTGCTCCCCCAGACCCATGTTGATTTTCTTTGCTGGAAACCTTGCACCCAGCTCTCACCCTTCTGCAGCCACATCCAGCAGCCAATGTAGAAACCCAGGGGAAGCTCAGCATTCTCCCTGTATATAGCTCCCTGTATGTATCATAGCTCCCTGGAGCACTTTATTGTCCTCCTTATTATCATACATCTGCCCTTTTTTTTACTAAACTATAAAGTCATTGGACATAGGGGACCCCTTTTCTGCATCTTGGTGCATTTTCTCACTCTGCTCAGTGTCCGGCCTCTCGTAAGCTCTCTTCTGTCCGTATTTATCAAATGAATGGGCTAGCTTCCTAGTTAACTGAAGCTGGATGGGGAGAGTTGGAGTGGGTAAAAAATGTACCATTTCCCCAAAAACCAAAGCCCAAGAATAACTGTGACAAGATGCCAGTCTACAGCCTTCCGTCTCTCCTGTATGTAGTGGTAGATGGCGTTCTGGAAGTAGCGTTCTGTAGCTTAAATGGGTCAGGTGTGCATTTTGATTTCCTCTTACTGCCTACTGAAAACTATTTTACGCTTTTGTAATTTGTTTTTTAATATCCAAGATGATTGACCATGCTACCCAGCAGCCTGAAGGAAAACATTCTTAAATGTCATGATTATTTATGCCAAAATACTTGAACAATAGTATTTGAAATTTGATTTTCTCAAACATATTACTATAACTGCTTTCCATTTTGATTTAATGAGTGAAATAAGGGGAGGGAATCGAACTGCTTACAGGCCATTCTCTTTCGTATTACTCCTCTTTTCTCCCCCAAGAGCCCTGGAATTGAAATGTTGTTAATGTGTTCCTCTCCTTGTCTTATGATATATGGAGACTTCTCAAGGCTTGAGATTTCAATTCTGGATTTTCTGCTGGTAAGCTAAGACTGATTTCCCATCTATTCCTCTTTGAAAGAGGTACTGTGTCTAAAGAAACCATTATCCTCTGATATTTTCACTCTGGTGAAACCATGGATCATTGTAGATAGTCCTACACATACTTACACACTCTTCATAGCCATGTCTTTCATTTTCTAAATGACCTAATAAATAAAAGGTAACTACATATTCTGAATACACTCACCTTCACAATCTTAGAATAAAAAAGCAGGTCCATTTTTCTATTGGAAAGGTTGGAAACTGCTCTTAGATGGCAGGGTGTGTCTTCTCTTTTATATTGACTCAAGTCAATATTACCAACTATTTTCTCTGGAAAAATAAAAAATGAGCTGGACCATCCCCAAGATTGTTTTTACATGTTTATATGTTTCATATACAGATATATCCTATAGAGAGGGATATATCACCAGATACCACACAGCTTGTCTTAGACAACAGTTTACATTCTCAAGCATCACCTCCGTGTAATAACGGACTTGCAAAGCAGATCCTAAATTTAATCTACAGGTGTAATGATTCACACTTCCAAAAGACGTGAGCAGATTCCCATAACCTCAGGTATCTCTGGTGTTCCCAAAACACTGGGTCCTGACTATACACTTCCCAGCACTGTAAAAGCCCCAGCATATAGTGTAGATAAACCCCAAATCTGAGATCATGTGCACTTCCTTTCAGAGATCCTCTGACACCTGAGACTGTGCCTTCAAATTCCCCCGCACTGTGGCAGTCCATCAGCTCACTTCCGCCACCTCCACATCCATCTCTGCAGGGGAATGATTTAATGCCTCAGACAGCCCAACGAAGATATCCGCCCAGCCATAATCTGCTCATTCTGTACAGAAAGACTTGGGCTTAGCTCCAAGAACTCCAATTGCATTGCAAGCTGCCGAAAACTTTCAGGCTGTTGAATGCTCAGCAAATGCTGTTCCCGAATCCAAGGAATAATAAAGAACAATGCAAAGTACAGAGTTCCCCCTTCGTAGCATCTTATTAAAGCCTCAATTTGAGGCAATAAAAGGAAACTGAAAACAAAAATATAACAAACAAACAAAGCAAAACAAAAGCCCCCCATTGAAAGCATTGTGAGTGTTCAGAGCATTCCCTTGTGTAGAAAGAGCATGCAAAGAGCAAGGCATCTCAATAAGAGAATCAAAATTATTTTCATTGAGCACTTTCAAACTTTTGCTATCCACCTTACTTCCAGATTAGTAAATCTACTCATTTGGCTCAAACTCATAGTTAAAAAATAATTACCATAATTTTTCATAACGTTGAAGATATGCACATCCTATGCCCCAGAAATTCCAATCCTGGATATAGTCCTGAAAGTACACACAGCAGCCCATGTAAAAATATACGTGTAGCATTACTGATAAGAGAAAAAAAAAGAACATCAGTATCCACTAACAGGAGAATGAATTTTTTAACAAAATGGAATACAATACAGCATTTAAAAATGAAATGGCCCCTCACACTCTCTAGGATTGCTGTAATCAAAAAGACAGAAAATAATTAATGTTGGCAAAGATGTAGAGAAATGGGAATCCTCATACATTGTTGATAGGAATGTAAAAAGGTACAGCCACTTTGGAAAACAGTCTGGGAGTTCCTTGAAATGTTTAACATAGAATTACCATCTGACCCAGAAATTCCACTCCTAGGTAAATACCCAAGAGAAATAAAAACATATGTCCACACAAATAGCTTATACATGAAGGTTCATAGCATTATTTATAATAGCCAATAAGTGGAAACCATCCAATGTCCATCAACTGATGAATGGATGAATAAAATGTGGTATATCCATACAACAGAATTATTATTCAGACAGAACAAGGAATAAAATAACTGATATTGATACATGCTACAACATGGGTGAAACTTGAAAATGTTAAATGGAAGAAGTCAGACACGAAAGGCCAAATAATATGTAAGTCCATTTATTTGAAACGTCCTGAATAGGCAAATCTATTTGTTTTATTCCACCTAGGAGTGGAATAGCGGGTTCACCCTGTAAATGCATATCTGTGTTTTACCTGATGGATTATATATATATAAATATTAGAGTGTTCAAGATATGTATAAATTATTGTAATTGTCCTGTGAATGTTAGTGTGTTGCAATAGCAGACTTAGTTACCATGTGTCTTGGGTCACATTCTCTGGCAGTAGAGGCCGAGACAGGGATTCTTGTGGATGTGATCTGTGGAGATAACACTTGTGGGAGAAGCATGTTAGGGAGTGAGGGAAGCAGGATGTCACAGGGAAGAAGCTAAGCAAAGAGGTGGTTTCAGTTAAGCCCAGCGTCATCTTTATCCCACAGAAAGCTCTGGAGCATCTCATGTTAAGGTAGGAGAGATGGGCCTTTGTATCCACACTTCAGACAGTCTTTAGCTGAAGACAGCCCTCTTCCAGGGGGCAGAGTTTACCTCCCAGGCATCTCTTAGGTATAGTGGCTCCTGTGGGGGCCAAAAGCAATTCAGTGAAGGAGCCATGAAAGGCCAACACTCACAGCAGCTGGGTGGATGGGCGTGCCAGCCTGGTGAAGGGGACCTGGTCGGGTCTCCAAGCATCCTCTCTCCCAGGCCAGCCACTAGAATACATGAATTCTCTCCATCCCACAATTTACTTGCAACTTATTTAGGATGGGGCCGTCCATACAAAGAAATGCATTCAGACATTACTCCAAAAGACTCACCTCTGTGGCCCAGATCAGATGATTCTAGATGAGGGCTGTCTGCCCAGGCTTAGAAGACTGGCATGACTCCTCAAGGAGTAAAATGCCAACAGTGGCTGCCACTGTTAACCTTGTAACCTTGCACTTCAGGGATGGTGTGGCTGCTCTCTGAGGCCTTCCAGCCCTGACCTCGCTCTTAGTGGTAGCTGCCCAGCCCTGCATTTTGGTGTTTCGGTCACCACTTGATATCATAGATTTGTAGACTCGGCGGGCTTGGCAGGAGTATGAGGAAAGACAGGTTCCTTTGTGACCTGAAGGAAATTTCTGTGACTAAGAAGTCTCATTTCACACTAAAAACTGACCCCTCCTCCATAGACCTGGTCTTTTGAACAAGTGGTATCTCTCTTTGAGGGATATTTTAATCCTAAGTTGACAGAATGAGTATAAAAATGAAGGACCTACTGTATAGCACAGAGAACTCTGCTCAGTATTATGTAACAACCTAAATGGGAAAAGAATTTGAAAAAGGGCCTTTTGAACAAGTGGTATCTCTCTTTGAGGGATATTTTAATCCTAAATTGACAGAATGAGTATAAAAATGAAGGACCTACTGTATAGCACAGGGAACTCTGCTCAGTATTATGTAACAACCTAAATGGGAAAAGAATTTGAAAAAGAATAGATACCTGTATATGTATAACTGAATCACTTTGCTGTACACCTGAAACTAACACAACATTGTTAATCAACTACACTCCAATATAAAATAAAAAGTTTTTTAAAAATGAAACAGAATAGGTCACAAAATGGCAAAAAAAAATAATTTCTCTTCTTTCTGGCCAAACCAGCAATGGTGGGGGGATTGATGGGTAAAGGGGACTCAGGAACCACAGAACCACAGGTGATCTTTTGACACAGTAGCCTTGCTTTCCGATGTGTTAATTGGAGAGCGTATTAACCACTTGCTGACAGAGAGGAACATCACTACAGCATCATAATGCATCCATGGCAACTTGATGTCAAGATGTCTTTCCGTGACCCTCGTGGCACTTTGTGTGAAGAAAGCCCCATTCCAGCTTCTCAGTCTGAAACAATGCTGTTCTGGAGGGGCTCATTCTCAGCAATGTAAGGCGCTATTGTTCCACTTTTTGGAAATAAGATGGTGGTGGGAACAAGAGCTGTTATTGCAAACTCATTGTAGTTTATTATTTCCATCAAAGAGAGAAAGCAAGGAAGTCCTCAGGCAGGCTTAGCTGAAATATTACAGGGGCTAAGAGGTGAACTTGAAAAACCTTTCATTTTAAGCTTGCAGCTGCTATGTGCACTGAAAATCCAGCGAGGAAGAACTTCGCCAAAAACAACCACCATGAAATTGAACAGTGTTTATTAATCTTTGGTTATTTCTCTCTGGTTGTTTGATAGCAAGCAGCCATAAGTTCATATTTAAGGGAAGAGTCTTGTAGGTTACAACTCCTCCCCAGCCTCCCCCCAAAAATAAAAACACAAGGAAAATCTAGAGGATTCATATGGTGATGAAGAAAAAGCCATCTTCAAGGACCCACTCACAACTCTTTAAATGGTGGTCCTTCTCAGAGTCCTATGATGCTGATTTTGGCTACTAAAGCCATTCACTTCATTTGATAACTGTGACCCAAAGAATATCTATGTCAGCCGCTGACCCAAGGGGAAAACAGACAGGAAAAATACCTAAAGTTCATTATTTCTTATGTGATGCGCAGTTATCAGAAAAGAGAGTACTACAATTTGTGGATACAGGAAATTACATGGTAAGATGCTAAGAAAAGGGTGCGTTGGCTAGACCATTGAAAAGCTGACTTTATGTTTGAAATTACTTATTACTGATATCAGGGATTCATGTGCCTGGCCCTGGATATCTATCCTTTCCCTCAGAGATGAATCCCCAACATGCGGCAGAAATATGATTACATTTCCAACTCTACAGTAGAGACCTGTTATGGAATTAGAGCACAAAAAGATTCTTCAGCATGTCATCTTCAGTTTACTACCACTAGTTAACCTATTGGAACAAAAGAAATCCATTTTGTTAGAAGTGACATTTTGAAAGCAATATTGACTTTGAAAACGTACATTTATTGAGCCTTCTGGAGCTTATCTCAAAGAACGTTGAACTCTTAAAGCAAATTAGGTTAAGGATAAAAAGCCACTGAAGATAGATGCCTATTAACATCCTTGAAGTTTATGAATTCACTCAAAATCTGGGTAAAAGAGAGGTAGGCAAAAGCACAAAAACAGTTTTGGTGGTCCTAGGCAATCGCAAGCTGAAGATAAATTTTCAGCAACTCAAAGGGGTAGACACGTTGATATAATGAGGGTAACAACGACAGTTACCTCTTGAGAATGAGTTGAGGCCAGAAGTGAAACGATGACTCAATTTCAGTATTCATCGTAACACGTTTTATTGCAACCAGGTTGGGGCTCAAGTTTTAAAAAATTGAGTGCAGAAATATAAACACAATATTATATAAAACAAGTTCTGTGATGAAAGGGGAAAGATAATAAAGGTGATTTACCCTGGGGAAGTGAAGCTAAAAAACTACCCTCAGGGCTTGCCTGGTGGCGCAGTGGTTGAGAGTCCGCCTGCCCATGCAGGCGACACGGGTTCGTGCCCCGGTCCGGGAAGATCCCACGTGCCGCGGAGCGGCTGGGCCCGTGAGCCGTGGCCACTGAGCCTGCGCGTCCAGAGCCTGTGCTCCACAACGGGAGAGGCCACAACAGTGAGAGGCCCGCGTACCGGAAAAATAAATAAATAAATAAAATAAAAATAAAACACTACCCTCAGAGCAATCCTTGGGTGTCTGAAGCAATAGTACAAAGAAGATACAAAGGAGATTTTCTCTATGTTTGCAAAAGATCTAGCAAAGTGAATGTGCAGAAGTAGAGTTTGGCTAGAAATTGCTGCGGGTCCTTTTTACTTTAGCACTGGGATGGGCTATCAAGGAAAAGCTTGGAATCTTAGACATCTTTGAGAAGAGCTAGAGAGAAAACAAAGCAGGATAGAAAATCATCTGAACCATCTGCCTTCAGTTCCAGTAAACACAAGAAAATGATGACAATTCTTTTTTTTTAACTTTTTATTTTGTATTAGAGTATAGTTGACTAACAATGTTGTGTTAGTTTCAGGTGTACAGCAGAATGACTCAGTTATACATATACATGTACCTATTCTTTTTCAAATTCTTTTCCCATTTAGGTTGTTACATAATACTGAGTAGAGTTCCCTGTGCTATACAATAGGCCCTTGTTGGTTATCCATTTTAAATAGAGCAGTGTGTACGTGTCAATCCCAAATTCCCTAACTATCCCTCCTCCCCACACTTCCCCTCTGGTAACCATAAGTTTGTTTTCTAAGTCTGTGAGTCTGTTTGTTTTGTAAATAAGTTCATTAGTATCATTTTTTTTGATTACTCATATAACGATATCATATATTTCTCTTTCTCTGTCTGACTTACTTCACTCAGCATGACAATCTCTAGGTCCATCCATGTTGCTGCAAATGGCATTATTTCATTCTTTTTAATGGCTGAATAATATTCCATTATATACATGTACCACATCTTCTTTATCCATTCCTTCATCGATGGACATTTAGGTCACTTCCATGTCTTTGCTATTGTAAACAGTGCTGCAATGAACATTGGGGTGCATGTATCCTTTTGGACCATGTTTTTCTCCAGATGTATGCCCAGGAGTGGGATTTCAGGATCATATGGTAGCTCTATTTTTAGTTTTTTAAGGAACGCAATTCTTGCCTCACCTTCATGGTAGCCGCCACGTGTGTGGTTTAGGGGAATCTATCTCCATATGCATATCTTTTTTTTTTTTTTTTTTTTGGCCGTACGCGGGCCTCTCACTGCTGTGGCCTCTCCCCTTGAGGAGCACAGGCTCCGGATGCGCAGGCCCAGCGGCCATGACTCACGGGCCCAGCTGCTCCGCGGCATGTGGGATCCTCCCAGACCGGGGCACGAACCCATGTCCCCTGCATCGGCAGGTGGACTCTCAACCACTGCGCCACCAGGGAAGCCCTCCATATGCATATCTTACACTTGGATTCTTCTCCTTCCAAAGTTGGATGTGAGTAGTTTTAAAAATGATTGAAATAGTTAAGACATTTTTGCAATTGCAGAGAAGGGTCCACGTTAACTGCACAAACTAAAATCATCATCATTCCAATAAATCCGATATAACCAAGGAAAATAACAATACCAACAAATGAAGCCAGTGTGAAGCCACTCAGCACTGTGGTACTGAATTAATCATGTTGCTCTTTGAGAATGTAAAGCTTTTAATCATGTAGGGATGCAGTCTTTGGTGACAATTCATGGGCACTTTATGGGTTTATTTTGGGCCCCAGGGCCCCTGTACATTTCTTTGTACTAAGTACAATGAAAACCTGTTATGGGTAAAGAATAAAAATTAATGTCAAAGTGAATAAAGGAACTGAAGAGGTCAAAACTTGTTCCTAGGGCCAAGGAATATGCCTGCCAGTGGAAAAGACCATGGAAATCAAAATTAAATAAAGAGCTTATGCCCATAAATTTGTGGAATTAGCAGAATTGCTGCAAATTGGCTTTCCAATGGCTCTGCGTTACAAACACATAATATGCATAAGAATATATTATAGCTATATGTAGACATATGTATAAGCAGGAGATAAATTTTATTTTGTTCTTGTAATCCAAATACTTGAACTATCTATTTAATTATCTGGCCTGAAGGAGATAACAGCAGTCCCTCTCAGAAGGCCCATGTCAACCCTAGTTACATATAAATGCCTCCTGGTAAGTATATATATATATATAGAGAGAGAGAGAGAGAGAGAGAGGGAGAGAGAGAGAGAGAGTGCATGTAAGCTGGAGTTACTGAAAGCATTCCCCAAATTTCCAGGAGCCTTTTTATTTTTAACTGCAGGAGCCATATTATCCTTATGGATGAATGGTTTATATCTATGTGTATGTACGTGTGTGTGTGTGTATATATATGTATATATATAAGTATATACATACATATATAAACCTACCAGCAGACACTAAAATTTTCATATCTAATCGGCACCCATTTTGTAGTGGAAAATAAATGTAATACTGATACAAAAAAAAAATATAATTCTATTTATTTGTTTAATCCCAACTTCAGTGCATCACAAATTGGTTTTAAAAGAGGGGTGATGCTATAATTTCACACATCATTTATCATTGAACACTAGGATTTAGGATAGTTCGAGAGATAGGGTAGGATACATCAACATCTTGCAAACTATTCCTAAATATTAAGGTCCACAAATAGCTCATTTGATAGAAAAAGGTCATAAAATTCTAAGAAAGGAGGAAAAAAAAAGGTTCTACAAAAACTGCTTGTGCAGGTTTGTCTCATACAATCACCAGTAATCAATGGTCCACGAATGCAGCCATTGTCTGTGAAACCTAGAATAGGGTTTTGCCCATCCTGCCAGGCCTGCATGATATTAATGGTGGGGCAGTTTTCTCAGCAGGCTCCCTCCTTCTCCCTGCTTGCACAGGGGAGAAAATCCTTCCATTGGCTCTGTTGCCTCCCTGGCTGGGCTTTCGGGCATCTTAGCTTTCGTTTCTTCCATCGTCATTACCGGCATTTCCAAATCTACTCGTCAACCTGACAGTACAAACCCATTCTCTCCAATGGGGCCCTCAGAGCATCTACCTTTCCCTGTTCCAGGTGCAAAGTCCCAGCCAAGCACCAAGGACTGGGTGCTATCTGTAGATTCCAATAGTCAAGTCAGTTCTGGGTTGAAGGGCCTACATTGGCTCAGTGTCTCCCCGGCGGGGAATGAGTCAGGGGAGGACCGTTCAGTGGTCAGTGCCCAGCACAGCTCCAGGCAGCCAAACACTGGCGGCAGCTCTGCCTGCAACCTGTATATGACCCCTGGCAATCTTCACCACGTCTGCCCCTTGAGCATCATAGAAGAAACCAAGATGGGTCTCAGGTCGTGATGGGAATAACAGATGAGGAGGAAAGGAAAGCCTCGAAATGACTTACTTCAGAAACAGCCAAGATTCCCCCTTGAGGGGGAGGGTTATGTGCCAGCAGGAAAGAGTCTGTAGCCTATTCTCGGGGTTTTTTGTTTGTTTTTCGTGTGTACACGTGTGCACATTACACCACAGCGTACATTTATAAGCCAGCCACCCTCCAAACTAAATCTGATGGAGGGGTGAATAACAGGAGGGAAAATGAATACCCATTCTGGGCTATCAAAAAGGTCCCTGATCATTTGAAAGTGTTTTAAGATGTCAGGTTGAAAGGCGCCAGGCTATTTGAATAAATGAATTGGTCCACAGGCATTATGGCTATGGCAGCTATGGTTATTATTCCTCAAACAGGAATTTTGACTTTTTTTTAAAGTAATGCAATAGAATCAGGAAAAATGTCTGGGGGTCAGCTCCCAATTTTAGTGACAGCCTGTATCAGGGCATGTTGTGAAAATAGACCAAGCATTTGTTTTAGAAAAAAATAATACATTCAAAATGCGTTCCATGGGGCTTCCCTGGTGGCGCAGTGGTTGAGAGTCCGCCTGCCGATGCAGGGGACACGGGTTCATGCCCCGGTCCGGGAAGATCCCACATGCCGCGGAGCGGCTGGGCCCGGGAGCCATGGCCGCTGAGCCTGCGCGTCCGGAGCCTGTGCTCCGCAACGGGAGAGGCCCGCGTACTGCAAAAAAAAAAAAAAAAAAAAAAAAAAAAAAAAAAAAAAAAAAAAAAAAATGCGTTCCTGCATTTAGTTCCTTCCAAATAAATAAAAGCGTATGTGTGAGTGGCTGTAGGCTAGTGTGCTCAGGTGTTGACATATTGAAATGGAGATGTTTTTCAGCACCAAAGGCCACAGGAATAGTTGCCAACCTGGTCACAACTCTAAACGGGTGTTGAAATATTTCCTGTAACTTAAAGAGCATGTAAGCAGGCGCGTTTTTGTTTTTACCTGCAGGAGGCATATTATACTTATGGATGGATGTTTTAAACACTGTGCGTGGGGGGGTTTATGCAAATTCGATTTTCTCAAAGGTGCCTCTGTTAGGTGCACACGCGTTAGCCCCCCATCTGCTGGAACACCTGGGATCAGGGCGCAAGGTGGGATCAGATCAGACTGAAATAAAATTGAACCTTTCTGCCCTCTAGGGACATAGCTTTTACCATTTTCCAGTCGGGACTATTCCGGGCATCTCAGAATGGCAGTTCATTTTAGCTTTTTCTCTTAAACCAACCCCGTGATTCTCTGCACACCCTCACCCCTGAACAGACATTAACTGCTCAAATAATGGGCCCCAAAGAGACACAGATCAAAATGGCATCCATGCCAGTTCTTTACTTTTCTCTACCATAGGAAAGGATGAATGGACAATTCAGGCAGAGCACCAGCTTGGAGGGAGAGGCTGAGATACCCAGAGATTTAGAAGGAGCATTTCTATAGTTCTGTGGATAGTTTCCACCATTAACATTTTTATCAGTTTTATTGTAGTAGAGCTGACATCCCATAAACTGTACAATTTGGTAAGTTTCATCATGTGTAATCATCTCTGAGATCATCCCCTCAATCAAGGAAGCGCCCCAGATTCTCCCTGGGTCACCTTTTAGTCCTTCCCTCTGACCCCTCCCTGCATTCCTCAACCCCATCCTACAACTTATAACCTTGATCTGTTAAGGAAGCCAAGCCAGTTGTCCTATCAGGATGGTTTTGATTGGTTTCTTCTTCCTGGTGTCATTTAGCTTATTCCTCTCTCTCTCATGTTTCCTATAAAGTGGAAGGTGTAGTTAGAGGCTTCATGGATGCCTGTTAAGCATTTTTGGCTAAAAATAACATATGTATTTCATGAGGCATCACATCAAAGGCACTTAATATCCGATTGACCCAAATATTTCTATTTTACTCTCCTGATACCAGCTTTTATTTGTTATTGTTTTGTTATTTTTTGCTTTGCATTTAATGATATATTTTCTTCCTTAGAAGTTAACATTTAAGAAAATTTAGGTTAGGTTTAAGATGAATCTTAGTTGAGTTATAGTTAAGGGAGTTTTAATGTTGCCTCTATTACAAAATATATTTATATCCACCCTTATTCACTCCTCACTGTGAAGAGAGGCAGCTTAGTAGTGATTTGGCAGCAAGAGGTGTGGATTTGAATTGTGGCTCTCTCATTGAAAGCAGTGTGGCCTTAGACAATTTGCTTTTTTTTCTTTCTCTGAGCTTCAGTTTCTTCACCTGCAAAATAGAGATAAAAATGTCAGCACCAAATACATGAAAGGTACATTATATTAACCAAAAGAGGTAAATATGGGTTGATGTTCTGTGAAGAATAGAGTTCTAATCAAATAAAAGTTATTATTATTCTGATGTTTCTTTGAGATAAGAAGAAATCCTAAGTAATATATTTCACAGCTAGAGAAATTGAGACACAGAGAGAGCAAATGACTTACAAAGCTAGGGAACGGAACATCATATTCTTGGCTCCTACCACTGCAGTGGATCCTGGATTTAAAATTAGTGAGGGCTCACAGGAGCCAGGACCCCAAGACATAGAAGGATAATAGCCTACAGCCTATCACATGCTATCACTCTCAAAATGCAATCTGCTGGATGATGTATTTTCTCAATAACCCCCACCTAACTACCATTGCTAATGCCAACGCTTCCAAGACATCTTCACTTATCCTCACAAGATATAATTTTCTTTCCCTCTCCACCCTAGACAATTTCACCTAAACTCCTCTTAGAGATTCTACACATTTTTCACAGTATTATTGCTACTTAAGATTGCATGCCTCTTGCAGGCAAGGACTGAGCCATCTACATGCCTTAAACATAGCATATGCTCAACATATGTTTGTGAAACTAAATTAAAACTTCAGGAGTTTGAAGTTAGAGTAATAATGCCCTAACTGATTGGTCAGCCCAGCTGTGACTATTAGACAAAACAGATCACTTACCCAAAACCAAAATTCTGATTAAAAATTGATAAACATTAAAATAAGTTGTTTATAATTTAGCCCTTAGACTTTTAATAACTACAAATGCCAAATTTAAACTTGAGGAATAAAATTGAACCTGCCTTTATAATCTGTCATTATTCTAAGGGCTAGATGAGCTAAATGTTTAACCTTTAATTGCCTTCATTTATTAACAATATAAAGTATTTTAATATAGTCCAAAAAGAAAAGAAAAAGCAGACTAGCTCAGCTGTTCATGGTTTTATTTGACAGCTGTAAGGTAATGATGACTATGACAATGTATGGTCTGGGGAAAAATATCTGCCAAAATTATTCTCTGGGGATATTAGAATATACATTTACACGATGTTAATCAAGTGCTTTGACGGGTCACATCATTTACATCCTCAAAATTAAATAGGAGCCAAGTAAGTACCATTTATACGATGGCCAAATAGGTCCTATGGCTGTGGACAAGGTCATTGGGTGCAACCTTTTCTACTGGGTCATAGAATGTGTGCTGCTCAAGGGTCCTGGCATTAAGCGCATGAATTATATGGAGACAGTGGAAACCAACTGCCCCTTTTGGAAGCTTAGAAGCAGTTCTGACTGATTAGGACTGGGCTACAGGACAAAGAGAAAATTAGCGTTTCTCGAAGATTCTCTGAGACCATCAATCAGAATGACTTGGGTAGTTCTTGAAAATGCATATCGCTGGGGCCCCAACACAGAATACTGAATCAGTATCCCTGGAGAGGGACCTGCCTAGGAATCCGAGTTCCTAGACAAGTTCCACTGAACGGTTGTTACACACAGTGAAATTTGAGAGCTGCCAATAGTGCGTCCAATGGATGTAACAGGAGGTGATGACAGCCCCCCCGCCCCACCTCCAGTGGTTTCTTCCCTTCAATCACGATCTTTGTTTGGAAGCTCCCTGGCATTTAGTGCTTTATTTAAATGGCCCGAATAAGGCTCACTCCTCCGGCTTTGGGGGAATCCTAACTGCTATCTGCTAAACAATGAAACTGGTTGCCACGAGGTCAATTTGATTGAGTTGTTCAGTTGGCCAGAACAAGCCACTAATCGATGAGACTGGCCTGATTATTTAGGGCCATATGAACAATGGAATCAGATGAAGCCAGGTAATGCAATTACCAGGAATTGACTTGTGACAGTTGATCTGGGTGACTTTTAAAAGGCAGTTACTTTAGAAGACGACCCAATAAGTTCCTGTCTTCGGTCTCTACGTACCCCTCTGTCTGAGCAGACCACTGATGGAGGAATGTATCAATAGCAAGATTCTGCTACTTTGGTGTACTTTGACTATTCTACTGAGCTAGTGGCCAGCCAGCTTTATAATCTTTTTCCCTTTGTGATCTATAACTATATTATTTTGGGAGAGATAGCCATGTTCCCAAGAGCTAGCAAAAATTTTTCCAAACTGTGTTGATTTTTAGGTTATTTTCAAAGGTCAGTAAATTATATCTGATACCTTAAGAAGTTAAGTGAATATTTAAAATTGTTTTACCTTGCTGTGACCACATTGTGTGTCTATTTTCAAGCTATAATCAGCTTTGTCTGACACTAGGCAGTGACAACTGCTAAAGAAGTTCAGTGATCTGGCTCTAAGGAGTCACGAGCTTTTTTTGGTCTTTCTGTGTGGCAGTGATGTGACAATGTTGCATCTATTGTGTCGGCAGGCAATGACTGCAAAAAGGACAGAAACTGGGGCTGAATGGATCTCGATGGGTGCAGGGGACTGACTGTTGATGGCTTTGAATCCGCCTTGTTATCAAAGAGTTTAGAATTTTTTACCTAGGCACACATCAGTCCCAGAACTGGAGAGGTGCTGCAAAGGGGAGAAAAATCCCAGTTCTTATCTTTAAGGGAAGTTACAATTCACTGTTATGATCATATGTGGCTCTACTGAGTAGCTGAGATTTTAGTCATTTGATCTAACCTATGCAGATGGGGTTTGTTCTACTACAACTAAGTAGAACAAACAAGATAAATCACATACTCCATTCCAAGATACACATGTAAGCAGTGGGACAGAATTTTCAAGTCTCCAGAAAATGGCAACTAAAACAGATTAAGATCCATATTCTATCACATGACCACGAGAATTGTGATCCTTGAACAACTAAGTGACTTATTTCTTCATGAAAAATAAATAATAGTCCTTGAGTAATAACACTAAGGACAAAATGGCTATCTTTTCTTTAGCTGAATGCTTTAGCTGTTAAGCTGGACCTGAGGATGGTTCTGTAATTTGCTGGAAGGAGTCACAGAACTTGTGAAAGCCGTTACACTCACAATTATGGTTTATTACAGTGAAAGGAGAGAGATTAAACTCAGCTTAGGGAAGAGGCACATGGGGCAGGATCCAGGAGGGTTCCAAGTGCAGAGCTTTCAGCAGTGCTCTCCCAGTGGAGTGGTGTGGACAGTGCTTACTTCTCCCAGAAATAGTGTGCAGCAAAAGGTACACAGTAAACAACTGTGAAAGCCCACCCAAGCCTTGGAGTCCAGAGGTTTAACCGGGGCTCAGTCACATAAGCAAAGTGGGTCACCTGCTGAGCTAACCTTTGTCTCCAGCCTCTACAGAGGCTGAGTTTCTGCTGCATGGTCCAAGCTCCCCATGGGCTAGAAATCACATTGGCAGCATAGATTATCTGGAGCAAACCAAGGCCCCCAGGTAAACAATGACACTCTTATCAGGCAGGATATCCCAAGAGCTGAGGGCAAAGGCCAGACTTCTCTTTGGGCAAGGTTAATCCTTTACTGTACATATGTGAATATATATGTTATGTGTATATATCTTTTCATTAAAAATATAGTTTGGTTATGTCTGTTTTTGAACCTCATAGAAATGCTTCATATAAATCATTATTATATGTATATACTTATATGTTGTGTTTCATTTCTTTCAAGGTTTGTTTTTTGATTTGTTCCATATTGAGTTAATGTTCTAGATATTCTTGTCAAATATTAAGGAGAGTCTTGAAATCTTACTATAAAATAAAATGTGGCTTTGATAGGTAACTAGAATGCAGCAATGAATCCAGCCTAGAACTTGCTGCACAAACAGCTGACTCCATTTGTTCATGAATTTTCCCCACATAGTCTGTGTCCTAGAGGACCCCAGAATGAAATACAGTCACTTTTATTTTAATGGTCTGATAAGCTATCACTTGCCTACCTGTAATGATGAGCCTCAGTTATTAGGATCTTATCATATCATCCTCCCGTGTCCCCAACAAAGATGAAATCAACCACAGGCTAATGGGTCAATACATTTTTTCTTAAAGGGCCAGGTAGTAAATATCGTAAGGTTTGCAGGCCATATCCTCTCTGTTCCAACTACTTACCTCTTGTAACTATTTACCTACTTACCTCTACAATGCCGTTGTAGCATGAAAGCAGCCACGGACAGGTAAACAAATGTGTGTGGCTATGTTCCGATAAAACTCTATTTACGGACACCAAGATTTGAGTTTTTATTATTTTCACAAACTGTGGAATATTATTCTTCTTTTGATTTTTTTCCAATCCCTTATAAAGGGAAAAATCTTTCTTAGCTCATATAAAAATAGGTAGCAGGCTGGATTTGGCCCTTGAGCCATAGTTTGCCAACTGCTGGGCAGGCTAGTGGATTCAGAGGTTCTAGAATTGGGTTCAGGTTTTCCATTTATAATAGAATATTCCTCACTGCTCCTAATTCATCAGTCTTATACCACTGACGAGCATGAAAATGAATTGTAGGGCTTCCCTGGTGGCGCAGTGATTGAGAATCCGCCTGCTGATGCAGGGGACACGGGTTCGTGCCCCGGTCCGGGAGGATCCCACATGCCGCGGAGCGGCTGGGCCCGTGAGCCATGGCCGCTGAGCCTGCGCGTCCGGAGCCTGTGCTCCGCAACGGGAGAGGCCACAACAGAGGGAGGCCCGCGTACCGAAAAAAAAAAAAAAAAAAAAGAATTGTAACTCATCTAAAACATTTTAGAACCCAGTTTTTATTGCTTGGTCAAAAAATGAAAATGTTACACGTAGTAAATGGATTTCAGTAAGCATTGGACCAGAACAACTGGCTAATGTTCTAGATTTTACAACCTAAATAAAACAGACCAAACAGATTCCCATAATAATTCTGTGACATTAAGGCCCTAGATAGAATTTCTGTGGCAAAGGAAGGGTATTAATTCTCTTCCTTCCCCACAATTCAATCGATATGGATAAAATAGAAGGTAGCCATCAGGTACCAAAATCCCCAAGATAATATAAAACCCTAATAAAAATATTATCAGCACAGATGTGGCAGAAATCAGAAATCAGTTATTCAGCACCATCATTTTATTCTGATGAGGACTGCACAAGTCCCCCACAACTAAATTTTACTCCCGCCTTCACTTTAGGTCAATGAGCAAAAAACAGAAAATTCATCTCACTTGTTTAATAGTTATGCATTGTTTTCATTCCATCTTTTTTTTTAACAGAATAAGAGCAAGTTTTTAAAATAATGTTTGCATAGAGTATCTTTCTCAAATTAAAGGACTGGACCTAATTACCTGTGTTTTTTTCATCTTTAGATCTGCAGAGCTTGAGAAGGAGTGATCCAGCCACACAGGTAAGAGCTTGCCTTTTTTGCAGACATAAAATGGACAGCTTCAAGATACCTGCTAAAAAGGTAGTGATGGTGGTTAACTCACGTGAATTTGATTTTCAGGTTTTCTGCTTTTTATGCTTTTTGGTGTATAAACATTTCTGTTGTTTCTCTTTGGATTTTTCTCTTCTGGATTGTGTTTACTCTTGAGTGTGCTCCATCACCTCTTTGGAGCACATTTATATCAAAGCTTAGTTGTTGTTGAATATTGACATCCCTGTATGACTATTTGATTTCAGATTCCTATACCGCTATTACTTTTGGTTGTTGGCAGTGTTTTATTTTGTTTATCCAAAACATCAGCTTCTTTTGAAAAAAATTATTTTGAATAAGGTTATTGGAAGAATATATAGAAAATTAGGGCTATGAGGATAGTTTTGAGGTTGGAAGCAACCAACAATATGCCAACGCCCTCACTCCTGAATTGACAAAATGGCATACCACACCCAATGACTCTCAGTGTCACATTACACCTGTTCACACCACTCAGCAAGAATTTGTGGAAAGAGATCATAATCATCTTTTTCTTATCTGTGATTTTAAGGATCAAAATAACAATACTCTAATTTAAAAGGATAATTAATTCTCCTTCTTAAATAATTGAACACAGGGGCACTGTCCCCACTGTAGCGTTTCTATGTCCAGACCTCGTGAAGATTTATTCACTGCCCATTTTTCAAAACAGCCCGGGAGATGCACTGAATGAAACTAATCATTCTCAAGTCATCCTCATAGAAAGACTATTCAGCATCCTTTTCCTTCTTCTCTTAGGTTTTAAAATATCATTGCAATTGAATATTGGTAAACTCTGTGGAGCATTGTTACTGATAAATGATTTCTATTAATAGCAATTTCATTCGTTAGAGCTTTTTAATTTGTTTTGGCTTTGTTGGTTTTCATGCTTGTGTCTTTCATTTTTTTAATACATTACATTTTTCTGTTTCTTTTCGAAGTCTTAATCCAATTACCAGCCCTGTAAACAAGCATTTGCTGCATCTCCAGTAGGTGCACTGAACTGTGAGTGGAAGTGATTTCTGATTAAAGACAGGCTAATTTTCAAGGGACGAGAGGAACAAAATGCAGTGAACTGAATAAAAGAATAATGGATAATACCTTGTTAGGAGACATATGGCACAGAGTTAGAGCACAGATGGAAAAGGGAAAACTTACTTAATCCTAGAGTACATATGCATTGCATGGATAGTAGTTGTGATCTGGGTCACATGTGATCTGCTTGGTTATGAGAGGGGAGTTATTTCGCACACTTTATTGCTCGGGAGTGTTCAATAACATTAGATTAGCTCCTCTAATTGAGAGGGTGACAAAAAGCAATTTAGATCCTGTAAAGCCCTTGAGTTTTGTCAATGGGGCCAAAAGCATATGCCCTTAGGCAAGAGCATCTCCAGGAGTTCTAGACTTTTGATTTCTTATCCTTCTCCTTGTTTCTTGGTTCCCTTTCTCCACCCTTTTTTTAGAACTTCTACCTTCATGGCCTTCTACTCCCACAAAATAATCTCACGAATTTCCTGCGCCTTGAAGTATGATTAATAACATCTTGGGAGTTATCTGTTACAACCTTCACGCTGTAACAGGCTGTCATGTCAGGGGATCAAAAGAGGCACCACTGATGATGGAGAATTATGTTTGTTTTAATATGAGACAAGTTGGGCAAACAAAGGGAGTCATTGGACCATCACAGAGCCCCTAAAAAGTGGGGGTCACACTACAAACTGGCTTGATCCTCCATCAGTGTGAAGGCTGACCGTGATTATTATTATTATTCAAAGCAGAGGCAAGACAAAGTGAGTTTGGAAACTAGACGTCACTGTTTTCTGGCCCTATTCTTGCCAGGCATCTGAGTGATGGTGTGAGGGGCGGGGATAGTAAGCCCTTTGCCTTGGCAGAGGGTTCAGTAGAATAAAGTTAAAAAATCACAGCTAATGAGTACTTTGTCATGTTAAGCCACCTTCCATCACAAGAAGAGAGCATCCTGTTTTGAAGCTCCTAAATTGGAGAAACAAGATTTATAAGCTACAGTCTTCAAGAAAACCGGCAGGCACATAATAATCAAAGCACTGGAAGCTACTTCACTGAGAATTTAACCACTACAAGTTAAGATTCCTCCATAATAATGAATTCTCTTTAGTCAAAGCAAAGCTCATAAAGGCAGGAGACTAAATACAAATGGCCACCAGAGACCAAAATATCAATTTTTCGAAGAAAAGAAGAGCTTGAAAGGGCTGTCAGAGCAAGTTAAATGTAGTGGTGCGAAAATAGTAAACTCTTAATTTGCTCCATGTGTCGTGTGGATTTGAAGAGCCTCTGGAAATGGGGAGTCCAGAGGTAGATAGATCAGCTCAAACTTTGGCCCTGGCCTCCTCTTCTCAGAGGCCAAAGGATACTGTATCAAACATCTGCCTTCTGATGGTTTCCTGAAGCATAGTCTGCCTCTACTTAGTAATGCAGCTTAACATATTTCTTTCAGTGCTTTGGGCAAACATTAAATCATAAAACCTTGCACAGTATTTAAAAGACATTTAGCTGCCAAATGACGAATAAAATGGGTGATTTAGACACTGAAATCCAAAGCTTGATGTCATTTTTATCATCTCATTTCATTATACTATAAAATACAAAGCTGTAATTGATAATGACAATGACAATCATATACCATATATTCTGTAGATTCACTTCTAACACTAGCAGAATGCATTTCAGACAGACTGTATAGCCCATATATAACTAACAAATAGGGCTTTTGTCTCAGGGGCCAAACCTAAAAAATCAGATAGTCATTTAAATCCTGACTTAATATGAGGCTGACTTTGTAACTCAGGACCCCTATTGATAAAGCAGACTTTTAGAAACAGTCGGTTTCCTAATAGACCAAGGGCACTTGAAAGAGCTAGATAAAGAGAATAAACACAAATAAGACTTTAGTAAATAAAATCTGACATTAGAGGGTGAATAATCTAGTTTGGTTTTCTACATTGATCAAACTCACTGAATAATTGCTTAGTAGACCTCTTTCTTTACTTGAAGAGTCAGAGGAAAGAGACCACTTCAGAATGGAAATGTCAGGGCAAGGAGTGAATTGCCTTCTATGGTCTTTGTCACCCATAATTGTCACAGGATTCGTTGTAAACCGCAGCTGAGTCATCAGGACTCTGACGAGACAGGGAATTTTATTCGCATTTCCTCCGTCAACATGATGACCATATTGTGAGAAGTTGGATTTCATTGTTGACAAATAGTATTTGATTCTTTCAATCTGTTGATAAGATTGGGTGAGTGTTTTCCTTTGCATGGTCCTACGCTATTTGCAGATTAGCTGGCAAGGAGTTTGAAGTTATCACCATGGAAGTCTAAGTCAGATAACTTAAAAAAGAAACTTAATTGCTGAAAAAATCTTAACTTTCTGGGGGGTGTATGTGTGTTTCGTAACCTCTTGTTAACTCATCCCTTTTTCAGTCAAGCAGGGCCAACTCCTCATCGTATCATCAGGGCTGGTCTATCCTCTGATGACTGGTCCTGTGATGTGACTTTCTCATCTTCCTGTATCTGCGGCTCTGAGTCCGCCCTCATTTCACATTCTTCATTAAAGCTTAAATAATGGTTCTCCTGCCTAAGTTCTTGACCTCTCATAATTGTATACTCCTTAATCCTTATGTCAGAAACCTGGAACACTCACCTCTCATCTATTTTGGTTTTATTTTCCTACGCCTGATCTGTGCCTGAGGACCACTTCTCCCTTCCTATCCTCAACCCATGAAAACACCCTGTGCTTAAACCCCATGGCACCTCTTCCATATCAGTATTTCACAAGAGTCTACTGTAAAGTCACTGCACAGATTGACGTAATTGCAAAGCACTGATGCTGTGGATCTGAGAGGTGTTTTTAATGGATACCATAGTCTATGCCCAAAAGGACTGCCATAGAAATACTAAAGGTTAACTTTCCTCCACCTCAGATTTGCTACTGAAATTAGCAGAGCTCATTTGAGAGATAAATTTGCTCTTTAAAAATTTATTTCCTCTGCATTCATTTTCTTTTCCTATAAATGGGAACCTGAGATCTCATAAAACTGAATTAAAATGATCAAATACTATTGAACCAGCCTAATTAAAATTTTAACCAAAACCCATTGTACATTAGGTGTGTGCTATACTGAGAACACAAGCCTTTGTAAAGTAGATATTATTCTTCTGTAAACTCATGAGTGGAGACTTTCTTGAGTAAATTGCTTCTTAATAACATCAGAGAGTCATTGGCTGGGTAAATATCTCCCTGGGGCATTCACTGAGATTCTTGAATTTAAATGTTCAATAGAACTTCATGTTTGTCACCTTCACTAATGAGTTTTTCTTTATGAAATCATTAGAATGAAAAAGTTAAATTTTGCGTCTAATTTCTAGAATTAATGCTCTTTAAAAGACCTCAAGGGCTTGAAATTTGTCTTGCTGGAATGCAACATTTACATAATTTCTATTGCCCCAACATTTACACTCCCCAGCCCACTGTCAATTTGCTACCTGAAGCAGGAGGGAAAAAATGATCAGAACAGCCAGAATGTCTGGGAATTTCTGCTAAGAAGACCAATGGACCTTCTCAAAGGACCAGATAGTGAAATCATTTCTCCCATGCTAACTTGTGATCCAAGCATCTAAAATCTTTATAGTGGTTATTTCTAATCCACACATTCGCAACAAGTCCTACTGTGGAATTGTTGAAATACCCCATTCTGCAGAACCCTTTAACATAGAAAATGAAATGCTTGCTTATAAACCAACCTCAACTGTTTTTCTACATACGGAGCAGCACAGCAGTGCCAAGAGGTTTCAAAGATGCCACTCCCATGACCATACTCAGAAAGAAAGATGCAACTAGATTATAATCATTGTTTTCCTGCCCTGTCCAGATCCTGCCCAGGCTCCTCCTGTTTGTGCCTAAATACATTCCCAAATTTACAGGTGATTTCCTACCACTAAGCCAATAGGATATTTGCTGCATGGCAATACAGAGAACATCCTGAGTGCAACACGGGGAATTCAGCGCGTTGCTCCCCGACCACTAAGTGACCACGGCACCCCTGCAAGATTTATAGCATTTAGCTTCCCCCAAAATTGAACCAACACCATAAGACTAATTGATGATGATACAATTGGTACCCTTCTGAGTGCCATAATTTTATATCACCTTTGCAATATATCCAGTCAAAAGTGTTTTTAACAAAATCATAACATGAAAAATTTAAAAGAGTACTTGAATAGACTTCATATTACTGTGAAATGTTTTTAAACATAGAGGCTAAAGATATTAACAAAAGTTACTCAAGGATGGTTTTATGCCAGTGAATTTGCTCCTGAGCAAACGCCCAAGAAGACATGCAAATCACCACGACACAAGACAGACTTGCCGAAGACCCCAGATTAGCAAATAATTGAGCATGTACCCCAGCCTCTACAAAGAAAACCTTATGTTCAGCCAAATATTTTAAACAGAAGTGAAAGTTGCTTCCACATTATGCTATAGAGTCATTGGAATACATGTATTCTAACAAAATTCTATATATATACGTAACATTTTTCTGCTGAATTTCAAATCAAATCAAATATGAATGAAATCAAATGTGAAATCCCACAGAAAATAGTTCCCAGGTCAATTCACTCAACAAGTATAAGTTGAGAACAGATTGTAGTGGCAGGAGTCCGAGAAGACAAGATTGAGAATGAGGGTTAAAGAGTGACCAGTTCTGTGGAGCGGGAGGTGTGATACACACACATGGGAACCATAGTCATATCATTTCTCCACTTTCTAAACTCTCTCTTCTTCTTCCAATAAGAAGAGACCACAGGGATTTCCTCTAAGACCACAGGGATTTCCTCCAAGACCACAGGGATTTCCTCAATGCCAAAAGATTCTCTGACTTCACATGAAGTTTCCAGAACTTTGCAACTTTCCCTCTTTTGACTGGTTCATTACAGAGTCTGAGTTGCAGGTGTCACCTTCTAGGGTATCATGTACCCTTATGTCTGTAAATCCCCTTACAGGATTGAGGCTTAAATTATACAAAGCCAGTATGTTTCCTGCCTATTAATTCTGTATGACTAAAATTATCTATATATCTTATTTATTGAATTATCCATATCTATGCTAAAGCAGTACACTACATATGATGTACTGAGTTGCCAAAATAAAGGTAGAAAAATAAGTCAAGAATGCCCACCTGTTCCCATCAAGTATCCCATCTGTACATTCTGGTTGGCAATCGTGCAGGCCTTAAAGAGAGAACACCTGGATGCAATATCCCAGCTCAACCTCCTTCAAGCTCTGTATCTTTGGAGAAATTTTCTTTTGTTTCAGTTTCCTTTTCAGAAAAATGGAGAATCACAATATTTCCTATCTTTCAGTGTGATTTTATGAATTAGATAATAAAATATATTTAAGATGCTTGATATCACGACTGGGACATGTTATCATGACATCCTGACTTAGAACAAGGTGAAAGAAGTAATTGTCCAGGTGGAGCAAGCATCCAAGCTGAGTTTTGGGGTAAGTTGAGCATAACACATGTTTGTAGAGCATCCTAAATAACAAGACGGGAACACCAAGGACAAGGCCTGGGAATTGCCAACATGGTAGTGACTTTTTGAAGGATATTTCTGATGGGACAGAGGTGTGGAGAATCGGTGATAAATTACCAAAGCAGCTCTTGGATGACAGCTGTCCACTACAAATAAGGAGGACCATGGCAAACCCACCTTATTAAAAGTGCTCCCAAGCACTGCTTAGGGCAAAGGGTGAGAATAAGGAGTTATATACAGACCGGCTCTGTAGGCATCCACAGAGGGTTGCCATGGCAACCCCAAGCCCTTGCAGCATATCAGTCATTTCATTTTATAGATCCTAGAAACTCAACTAATAGGACAGTCAATTTATGGTGGAATATTCAATTTAACTGGAAAATGCCTCCAGGAGAAGATCTTAAGCCCATGGAACTGATTCGTGGAGCTCGGAGTGGTAGAACAGATCTCCGAATCAGGATGCTCCTGTGACATGATGCATTTAACTGACTTCTCTGCTATAACATGTCAATAATAATACCTCCATCTCTCAGGGTGTGGGGAGGATTAAATAAGAAAGACAAAACATTTGAAATTGCTGAGCAAAGTCTTTGTTGCAAAGTAAATGATACACACATGTAACTTTCCATTTTTTGTTCTTCCTAATTCCTTCTACTTTACAAAGCAGAAATCCTACGTTTTCCCCAAATTATATATCCGTTAGTTTTCAGGATAACCCATGCAAAATATGAAGCAGTCTTCTCAGTAAACTGCAGGTCTGGGGCTCTGGTCCAAGAACATGCTTGTCAGGAAAACCATTTTGGGCACGGCTGCTTCCCAACTTCTGTTTTATTCTCTCTCGCTTAACAGAAAAGTCTGCAATGAAAGACTTCTCATAGCATCCATCTATTGATTATCATGAGCAAGCAGAAAAAGACGATGCAAAAATTAAAGAGCCATTTGCACAAATACCAACACGGAAGGAAGGGTTGTCTGGAGTCATTCTTTTCAACAATACCGACATAGAGTAATCATCATCTTAATCATCACTCTGGATTATAAAATTCAGTAATGAATTCTGTCTTTGCAACTAGCTTGCAGGGTGGCTTTAGGTAAATATATGTAATATGCTGGTTAATTGGTTTATATAACATATGTAATAACTATTATGTATATATAATATACAGTTACATACTAGTAAACTAGTATACGTGTTATATATATTATATATCTACCATGTAGATATAAGATATAGTATATACATTATGTATTAGGGTATTATATACACTAGTATATTTTATATCTACTACATATTATAGTAGATATCTGCTATACTATACTGTATTATATATCTACTATACACTATAGTAGGTATTTACTATTACATAATATATATTATGTCATATATATAGTATATAAGTATATATATGTAATATATATATAGTATATATATATGTATATATATATCTTATTTTCTTCACAATACAGTGCCTCACTTTCCTCACAGAGATTTTTTGTTGAGCAAATATGCTAGAACATGGAAAAGGTCCTTTGAAAAATTAATATCCCAATTAATATTCCAATTAATTATCCCAATTATGCTGCACATTTACTTATGTATAAACATGTACACATACACATCAAACTTACCAAAGAAAGGAATACACATTTTGACGACAACTCCATTTAAGTTTCTAATCACTAAATGAACGAACATGATCATAATTATTCAATCAGGATAAAAGAGAATTTCTATAAAACTTCAGGGTTTCAGTACAATTTGTCAGTCCCGTAGATAAGCTCATTGATAGCGTACTTTGTTCTGACTGAGGCCTGTGAGCCGGGCAGTGTGCTAGGGATGGGATGGAAGCAAGGATGAGTGATTCACATGCAGCCCTGTCCTTGTGGAGATGGATAGTTAAACGTTTAGTAAATAATGGCACAAATAGATGTATAATTGCAAATTGGCTCAGTGCACTAATGGATAAGGATAGAGCAAATAACACGGGCATGGGACCTAATCATCAAAGTATTCCCTGAGGAACAGACATGTCTCCAGTATCTGAAGGGTGATTTGCAGTTATCTAGACAGACAGCATGGGGTGGAGGATGGAGAGAAAGGGAGAGGTGGGGATGCCTTTTCCAGGAGAGGGGTCTCAGATATCCT
This sequence comes from Physeter macrocephalus, assembly GCF_002837175.3. Taxonomy (NCBI): domain Eukaryota; kingdom Metazoa; phylum Chordata; class Mammalia; order Artiodactyla; family Physeteridae; genus Physeter; species Physeter macrocephalus. The sequence goes on along the minus strand of NC_041224.1, from coordinate 26,825,362 downwards.
GGCTGAGAGGAGGGAGCATTCTACCCAAGGCAGGAGGGTTTGCCTGGCTGAGGGACAGTGAGAAGGTCGGTGTGAGGGGCGCTCAGGAAGCAAGAGGGACCGGGGTTGCCAGAGAAGGCTGGGATCTCCTGGGGCCTTGCTGACTCTGTCAGGGATGTTGGTCTTTATTCTAAGAGCCATGATACACTGCTTCTGGCTTTCAATTGGAGTGAAGAGATTTGTGTTTTCTAAGTGACTGCTCTGGTGACCAATTGTGAAGAAGAGAATGGGGTCTTCAGAATATCTTCCAGACTTCATACCCCTACCTTCATCTTAGGGGAAACTGGTCTTATACAGAGAGAAATGGCATCTTTATACTTAAATGTTGACTTTTTCCTTTTTAAAAAATTTTTGTGGAAATATAGTTGATTTACAATGTTGTGTTAGTTTTAGATGTACAGCAAAGTGATTCAGTTATACATATACATCTTTTGTACATTCTCTTCCATTGTAAGTTATTACAAGATATTGAGAATAGTTCCCTGTGCTACACAGTAGGTCCTTGTTGGTTATCTATTTTATATATAGTAGTGTATATATTTTAATTCCAAACCCCTAATTTATTCCTCCTCCCCCTCCTTTCCCCGTTGGTAACCGTAAGTTTATTTTCTATGTCTGTGAGTCAAATGTTGGCATTTTAATAATTCCAGAAAAAAACAACTCCAGTCTTTACCTTAAGCTGGAAATATGGTCCCCACAAGAGATCTGAAATTCCCAGACAAAAGGTTTACTCCTTTGGCTTAAAGTCTTTATCCCTATTAAAATGCTAAAAAAAAAAAAAAAAAGAGAGAAAGAAAAAGAAAAAACAGCCTAAGAAGTAGCACATAAACCCCATCTGTATGATCGTATGAATCAATCACTGAATCTTTTCAAGGGAAGAGGTTTCGTTTAGGAAGAGATAGAATAAAACCCAAATATAGGAAGATGGGTGGGATGAAATGCGTAACACCAGGGAGACAAAGAGAACCCCAAAAACCACATTCACAGACTTTACAATTTAATCTAATCACTCCCTGTGTGAGAAAAGTTTGCATGAAACCCCCAAATCCCATGTTCCAGCTTCATCATGGCTTCTGTTGATCCTCAACAAGATTGAGGATCCAATCTTGATGTCTCCCTTTTTGCTACTGTGATGAATAGCAATTGTGAAGCCTAAACTTGGACTTGTCAGTGGCACTCAGGTATAGCAACTCATAAAAGCTCAAAGTAGTATTTGCATTTTTCCTGGAATAGAAAACACCAGGCTTCCAGTTGGAAGCCCCAGCCAGAGAGGAAGAAGGCAGGCTACAGTAAGCATGTGCAGGAGGAGGGCGTCTGTGAGCCTCCTGCCAACGCAGAGACAGATGCTGCATCCCAACCCGCTCAGAGGGATTAGACAGACAAAACCCAAACACAGAAAGAGATGCAAATATCCCCAGGAACTGGGATAACTCGGAGCCTCAGCTCCAAATGGCAATTACTGGAAGTCTCCAGAGCCTGGTTAAAAATAGATATGCAGGTTTCTTTGTTCACATGTCAGAAAGGGTCATCCCATCAAATCAGATTCCCATCACCCTCTTTTCACCCAATAGCTGAGTTGTCAACCGTTTGCAACTGTAAATCTTGGTTACAGTACTGTCACAGGTCTAAATTAGCATGCACCCTTTCAATTATATTCAAATACCACGGTTTCCAGGTTTTCACAGGACGTGCATGATATGGGGATGCACATACACATAATAAGTGTAAACATTGCTATACCCAGGTTCCTCCCCCCACCTCCAAATAGCCTCTGTGTGCAGAGAGAGAGAGAGAGAGAGAGAGAGAGAAGGGGCGGGGAGCAGTCTCATGTTGCCGGCAGGCAATTTAGGCAAACCAGGAGTTAGGACTGGATGGAGATGAGGACAGCCACATCTGATCTTCCTTTTCTGCTGCCACCTCACTTAGGGAGCTTTAGAAAGTCCCTCACACTGCAGCTTTCCTCGTCTCCATACTTAGGCAAATCCCTCGCTACCCAACTTTGCCCAAAAAATACTGTACAAATGAATTAGATTTAGTCTGAATGACTCATGAACTTCTGCTAAAAGTGCTTAAATTTGCATTCAACTCCAAATTAGACTTGGTAATTGAAGGAGCCGCGGTACAGATATGCCCAAGCAACAGACAGTCTAAAAGTCATTTTGACTTGATTATGGTAGGCAATGTTTGATTTTTGAGGGGAGCAGTGGATTTGCTTCCCTAATTAGTTTTCGCTTGAGCAGGTATCCAACTTGATTCTCTTCCGTGAGCCCTGCCTGGCTTAACACAAAAGGATACAGAACAAAAAGGAAAAGACCAAAATGTAAATTTTGCTATTGAAAGAGGACATATGTCCATGCCACTCTATCACTTTGTCACAGCTTACCCTTCCCCCTCCCCATATCCTCAAGTCCATGCTCTAGTAGGTCTGTGTCTTTATTCCCATCTTACCCCTAGGTTCTTCATGACATGTTTTTTTCTTAGATTCCATATATATGTTTGTTTGTTTTTTTAAAGAAGATGTTGGGGGTAGGAGTTTATTAATTTATTTATGTATTTTTGCTGTGTTGGGTCTCCATTTCTGTGCGAGGGCTTTCTCTAGTTGTGGCAAGTGGGGGCCGCTCTTCATCGCGGTGCGCGGGCCTCTCACTATCGCGGCCTCTCTTGTTGCGGAGCACAGGCTCCAGACATGCAGGCTCAGTAGTTGTGGCTCACGGGCCTAGTTGCTCCGCGGCATGTGGGATCCTCCCAGACCAGGGCTGGAACCCGTGTCCCCTGCATTAGCAGGCAGATTCTCAACCACTGCGCCACCAGGGAAGCCCCATATATATGTATTAGCTTACAGTATTTGTTTTTCTCCTTCTGACTTGCTTCACTCAGTATGACAGACTCTAGGTCTATCCACCTCACTACAAATAACTCAATTAAAAAGCAAATATTAAAAAAAAAAAAAAAAAGAGGACATAGCCACAAAGTGAACAATTTGCAAATTCTTAGTTAAGTCTAGGTTTATCTCTACAGAGAGGGGTAGTGGTATGCTTAACTTTTTATGCTTGCCAGAAATTTCCTTTTCACTTGACTCACCCCTTTATATGTCTCTCAGCTCTTGAGCCTTTAAAATTTAACCTGGCCGAGGAGCCTCCACGCCACCCCCCACCAACCCAAATGCACCCCTGTAATTGTGTTCATGTTTGAGACATCTTAACCAAGCGTATTACATCTCTGCAGTAGTTCCTTCCACAGATAAGCGAGCATTTCAAGAACTAGTCCACCCTCTAAAGACTGGCCCAGATCTTTTTTTTTTTTTTTTGGCTGCATTGGATCTTTGTTGCTGAGTGCGGGCTTTCTCTAGTTGCAGTGAGCAGGGGCTACTCTTCGTTGTGGTTCACAGGCTTCTCATTGCGGTGGCTTCTCTTGTTGCAGAGCACAGGATCTAGGCACTCAGGCTTCAGTAGTTGTGGCTCGCAGGCTCTAGAGCGCAGGCTCAGTAGTTGTGGCGCACAGGCTTAGTTGCTCCACGGCACATGGGATCTTCCCGGACCAGGGCTCGAACCCATGTTCCCTGCATTGACAGGCGGATTCCTAACCACTGCGCCACCAGGGAAGCCCCAGATCTATTTTTGGTGATGAACAGAATTTCTTAGAGCTCAGGTAGACCTTTCTTTAAATGTAAGCAATTTTATTCCCCTGGCCCTTTTCTAGCATAAGTCTTCTTCCCCAAAATAGGTACAAAATAAAAGCTCCTGTAAAACCGACTCTGCTGCAAACCATTTATGGTGTTTCCCCAAACGGGCCATCCTATCCTTTCTGATACCTGTCAGCAACTCTTCTGTCCCTGGTGGGCCACAGCCTAATCTTCTCGGAACCTACAGGCATATTGTAAAGCAATGTCTTTTGCTTCCTCACTCTTTGCCCTCCAGATCCCTTTGAATAGCAACTCAAAATTTACAGTTCTTGACATGTTTTGAAAACTGTTCTTAACCTTTCATGTATGTTAACGCATTTAATTACACCTCTATGGATGGATACCTTTATTAACCACATTTTACCTAGTAAGTGGTAGAGTGAGAATTCAAACCCAGCAGGCTGATTCCAAGACCCAGGTTTTTACTCCACACCTCCACCTAACAGTGAGATGGTCCCCTATCCTGGAATCTACACTTATCCTAACTGCTGTGGCTCTACTAAGGACACAGTATAATACTGACAAGTCAACACAAAAACACAGCTCTACATGGGTCCTTTCAACTCTCAGTGGTCTCCCAATGGCTCTCCATCATCAATTAAGGCAGAATGTCTGCACATGGGGTTTGGTGTGTTCAAACAGTTCTTCAGGTGGCTCGGTGGACAGCCAAGGTTGAGAACCATTCATCAGGATTAATAGAAGGAAGAGGAGGAGGAGATGATGGGAAAATGATGGGTAATAAAAATCTAGGTGCATTAGATTCTGAATCCCAACATTACCCCTGGGCCTGGGTACCATTCCGCACATAAAAATGTGTAGCCTCTTCTCAGACAAGGGAGACTTGCATGTAATTAAGTTGGCCCTCCTTCTTTCTTGAAGGGAAAATCATAAAATCCTAATCAATACAGCAGTAGGGTAAATGAGGAGGTTGGATAAAAGAACATATATGAGCTCTTTTCTACCTTGAAAGATCTGTGATTGCAGAGAAAAACATGAGAGTAATGCTAAATGGCAACCTTAAAATGTCTTTTTACCTCTGTTCCTCATTTTGCATGTATAGTAGACCTTCCATCGTTCTCACTTCAGTACTCTGTAAGCCAGATAATTATTTGCAACCCCCTGCAGTCCCAAAGCTATCTCTGAGCAAAGATGTAATGTCTGAGTTCTATAGTAAGATTTCTGATTACCAAGACTTCATTATTTTTGTGAAACAAGCGACAATACATTTATACCGAGGTACTGGAAAGTTTTATCATAGACTGTTAAGTCTGAACTACCACTGTCAAAACAAAGGGATGAAGCATATTGTGTGATTTTACTTTCCTTGACTCTTGTCTGTCTGTTTGCATACCCACTCATCTGAAAAACTCGGTAATTCACAATGGGGCTCTCTGTCATTAGTCTGAATTAGGAAGTTTCTACTGTGTTTTAGAAACCAAGTTGAAGTCCTCAGGAGGTGAAATGCTTGAATATACCTAAATGATTTTCATTATTGTAACTCAGATTTTTATTAAACATGTATTACTTTTCAGAAATAATGAACAGTAATATAATAATTAATAACCAAACATACATCGAGGGGTACTTTATTTCAAAGCAGAAACTTAAAAGACTAACCATCAGCCTCTCTGGCAGTGGAGGATAGTTTCTGGTCTCTCTGAGACCTTTTTTGCTGGAAAGTTTGGGCTGAGTTTACTCCCAGGGAGGCACACTGTTTTCTCCTTCATCTTGCCATCTGCATTGATGTCCTGCCATATCATGTCTATTGGGTCCCAATGTATGCTCTTAACCATAGAAGTAGAAGTTTTAATGATGTTTTTAGTATGTAATAATATTTAAGGGTGAGAGAGTGCCAGCATTCCCGTTAAAATATCCCCCCTGACCATCCCAGCAGACATGAAGCAACTTGTATAAGAATTTTTTTTCTCTTCTCTTTCTCCTCCTATGCATCCAACCCACTTCCCTTTAGACACTTCCACAAATGAACATAAAGTCACAAGATACATTTGTGAAGCTCTCAAACTGTGTGAATGTGTGAGACCCATTTTCCTCTCCCTTCTCTGGCTCAGCATCGCTGAACTCACTACAGTGCAGAAGTCTGGCTCCCTCTCGTAGGAAGCTGGAAGAGATCAGGGTGAGACATTTCTTTACCAACGGGGTGACTCTCGGAAGCATTTGTATTTAAAACATTTGATTCCTATTTTGGAATGAAAGGCTGTGTTTGAACTTTAAGGTGAGACCAGGGGAGTAAGCGTCCTGCTGGGTAAAGAAACACCACCTGAAACTACACATCAAAACGTAAAGTGGAGCCTCAAAATCTCACTTACTCACTTAGCACTTAGGAGGTCAGAAAAGAATATGAGTTTGGGCTCATTTCTTTCCCGCAAAAGCTTCTTGGATTTCTCTTGTCACCCCGCTCCCTGTGGAAATCAGGATGAACTACTTTTTTTTTTTTTTTTTAATAAATCTATTGATTTATTTATTTTTATTTTTGGCCGTGTTGGGTCTTCGTTGCTGCGTGTGGGCTTTCTCTAGTTGCGGCGAGCAGGGACTACTCTTCGTTGTGGTGCGCGGGCTTCTCATTGCAGTGGCTTCTCTTGTTGTGGAGCATGGGCTCTAGAC
>NC_041224.1:26748880-26815092 GCF_002837175.3 Physeter macrocephalus | reverse complement strand
GCAGGCTCAGTAGTTGTGGCTCACGGGCCTAGTTGCTCCGCGGCATGTGGGATCCTCCCAGACCAGGGCTGGAACCCGTGTCCCCTGCATTAGCAGGCAGATTCTCAACCACTGCGCCACCAGGGAAGCCCCATATATATGTATTAGCTTACAGTATTTGTTTTTCTCCTTCTGACTTGCTTCACTCAGTATGACAGACTCTAGGTCTATCCACCTCACTACAAATAACTCAATTAAAAAGCAAATATTAAAAAAAAAAAAAAAAAGAGGACATAGCCACAAAGTGAACAATTTGCAAATTCTTAGTTAAGTCTAGGTTTATCTCTACAGAGAGGGGTAGTGGTATGCTTAACTTTTTATGCTTGCCAGAAATTTCCTTTTCACTTGACTCACCCCTTTATATGTCTCTCAGCTCTTGAGCCTTTAAAATTTAACCTGGCCGAGGAGCCTCCACGCCACCCCCCACCAACCCAAATGCACCCCTGTAATTGTGTTCATGTTTGAGACATCTTAACCAAGCGTATTACATCTCTGCAGTAGTTCCTTCCACAGATAAGCGAGCATTTCAAGAACTAGTCCACCCTCTAAAGACTGGCCCAGATCTTTTTTTTTTTTTTTGGCTGCATTGGATCTTTGTTGCTGAGTGCGGGCTTTCTCTAGTTGCAGTGAGCAGGGGCTACTCTTCGTTGTGGTTCACAGGCTTCTCATTGCGGTGGCTTCTCTTGTTGCAGAGCACAGGATCTAGGCACTCAGGCTTCAGTAGTTGTGGCTCGCAGGCTCTAGAGCGCAGGCTCAGTAGTTGTGGCGCACAGGTTTAGTTGCTCCACGGCACATGGGATCTTCCCGGACCAGGGCTCGAACCCATGTTCCCTGCATTGACAGGCGGATTCCTAACCACTGCGCCACCAGGGAAGCCCCAGATCTATTTTTGGTGATGAACAGAATTTCTTAGAGCTCAGGTAGACCTTTCTTTAAATGTAAGCAATTTTATTCCCCTGGCCCTTTTCTAGCATAAGTCTTCTTCCCCAAAATAGGTACAAAATAAAAGCTCCTGTAAAACCGACTCTGCTGCAAACCATTTATGGTGTTTCCCCAAACGGGCCATCCTATCCTTTCTGATACCTGTCAGCAACTCTTCTGTCCCTGGTGGGCCACAGCCTAATCTTCTCGGAACCTACAGGCATATTGTAAAGCAATGTCTTTTGCTTCCTCACTCTTTGCCCTCCAGATCCCTTTGAATAGCAACTCAAAATTTACAGTTCTTGACATGTTTTGAAAACTGTTCTTAACCTTTCATGTATGTTAACGCATTTAATTACACCTCTATGGATGGATACCTTTATTAACCACATTTTACCTAGTAAGTGGTAGAGTGAGAATTCAAACCCAGCAGGCTGATTCCAAGACCCAGGTTTTTACTCCACACCTCCACCTAACAGTGAGATGGTCCCCTATCCTGGAATCTACACTTATCCTAACTGCTGTGGCTCTACTAAGGACACAGTATAATACTGACAAGTCAACACAAAAACACAGCTCTACATGGGTCCTTTCAACTCTCAGTGGTCTCCCAATGGCTCTCCATCATCAATTAAGGCAGAATGTCTGCACATGGGGTTTGGTGTGTTCAAACAGTTCTTCAGGTGGCTCGGTGGACAGCCAAGGTTGAGAACCATTCATCAGGATTAATAGAAGGAAGAGGAGGAGGAGATGATGGGAAAATGATGGGTAATAAAAATCTAGGTGCATTAGATTCTGAATCCCAACATTACCCCTGGGCCTGGGTACCATTCCGCACATAAAAATGTGTAGCCTCTTCTCAGACAAGGGAGACTTGCATGTAATTAAGTTGGCCCTCCTTCTTTCTTGAAGGGAAAATCATAAAATCCTAATCAATACAGCAGTAGGGTAAATGAGGAGGTTGGATAAAAGAACATATATGAGCTCTTTTCTACCTTGAAAGATCTGTGATTGCAGAGAAAAACATGAGAGTAATGCTAAATGGCAACCTTAAAATGTCTTTTTACCTCTGTTCCTCATTTTGCATGTATAGTAGACCTTCCATCGTTCTCACTTCAGTACTCTGTAAGCCAGATAATTATTTGCAACCCCCTGCAGTCCCAAAGCTATCTCTGAGCAAAGATGTAATGTCTGAGTTCTATAGTAAGATTTCTGATTACCAAGACTTCATTATTTTTGTGAAACAAGCGACAATACATTTATACCGAGGTACTGGAAAGTTTTATCATAGACTGTTAAGTCTGAACTACCACTGTCAAAACAAAGGGATGAAGCATATTGTGTGATTTTACTTTCCTTGACTCTTGTCTGTCTGTTTGCATACCCACTCATCTGAAAAACTCGGTAATTCACAATGGGGCTCTCTGTCATTAGTCTGAATTAGGAAGTTTCTACTGTGTTTTAGAAACCAAGTTGAAGTCCTCAGGAGGTGAAATGCTTGAATATACCTAAATGATTTTCATTATTGTAACTCAGATTTTTATTAAACATGTATTACTTTTCAGAAATAATGAACAGTAATATAATAATTAATAACCAAACATACATCGAGGGGTACTTTATTTCAAAGCAGAAACTTAAAAGACTAACCATCAGCCTCTCTGGCAGTGGAGGATAGTTTCTGGTCTCTCTGAGACCTTTTTTGCTGGAAAGTTTGGGCTGAGTTTACTCCCAGGGAGGCACACTGTTTTCTCCTTCATCTTGCCATCTGCATTGATGTCCTGCCATATCATGTCTATTGGGTCCCAATGTACGCTCTTAACCATAGAAGTAGAAGTTTTAATGATGTTTTTAGTATGTAATAATATTTAAGGGTGAGAGAGTGCCAGCATTCCCGTTAAAATATCCCCCCTGACCATCCCAGCAGACATGAAGCAACTTGTATAAGAATTTTTTTTCTCTTCTCTTTCTCCTCCTATGCATCCAACCCACTTCCCTTTAGACACTTCCACAAATGAACATAAAGTCACAAGATACATTTGTGAAGCTCTCAAACTGTGTGAATGTGTGAGACCCATTTTCCTCTCCCTTCTCTGGCTCAGCATCGCTGAACTCACTACAGTGCAGAAGTCTGGCTCCCTCTCGTAGGAAGCTGGAAGAGATCAGGGTGAGACATTTCTTTACCAACGGGGTGACTCTCGGAAGCATTTGTATTTAAAACATTTGATTCCTATTTTGGAATGAAAGGCTGTGTTTGAACTTTAAGGTGAGACCAGGGGAGTAAGCGTCCTGCTGGGTAAAGAAACACCACCTGAAACTACACATCAAAACGTAAAGTGGAGCCTCAAAATCTCACTTACTCACTTAGCACTTAGGAGGTCAGAAAAGAATATGAGTTTGGGCTCATTTCTTTCCCGCAAAAGCTTCTTGGATTTCTCTTGTCACCCCGCTCCCTGTGGAAATCAGGATGAACTACTTTTTTTTTTTTTTTTTAATAAATCTATTGATTTATTTATTTTTATTTTTGGCCGTGTTGGGTCTTCGTTGCTGCGTGTGGGCTTTCTCTAGTTGCGGCGAGCAGGGACTACTCTTCGTTGTGGTGCGCGGGCTTCTCATTGCAGTGGCTTCTCTTGTTGTGGAGCATGGGCTCTAGACACATGGGCTGCAGTAGTTCCGGTGCGCAGGCTCAGTAATTGTGGCTCACGGGCTCTAGAGCGCAGGCTCAGTAGCAACCAGCCATACTTGTGTCTCAGGATTTACCTTTAATTAATGTGAATTCAGTTCAACCAAAACTGAATGAGTACCTTCCATGTAACCAGTCGTGGAAATAGCAGAGAGAAAACTCTTTTCTCAAGTCTCCTTCTCCAACTAGATCATTTAGGAAAACTGAGCCCAAACTTAGCTAGGGCCAATCACATAACCAAGATGTCAAAGAAATTATCAACCTATCATCAACCTCAACCCATCTATCTCACAGGACTGGACTCACAGGCTTTGGAACACTGCCCTCTTTCTCAGCTTCTACTTTGACAGTAATAAAAGTCCTGGGCCTCAGTTTGGACCCAAAAGTGGAAAGAAGGTGCCTACGTCATATTAGCAGGTCCTCAACCAAATGCAACCAACCTTTAGTGACTTCTGACAATAGGAAGCAAGAGGGCACATGTGTTAAAATTCTCAAGTAGTTCAAAACCTTTTCTTAGGAAGATTACTGTTGAGCATGAAAAGATCTTAAAGATACTCAATTAGATCCTGTCGGATTAGGTATTAGGAAACTAAGATCCGAAAAACTCAAGTGAATGGTCACAGTACTTAATGGTGGAGTCAAGAATAATACTCAAGTTTCCAGATATATAGTCCTGTGATCTTTCTTTATCTAGATTTTATAACTTTAAACTTTGTCTTACCAAAACTATAGGCAGATAGATTTGTCAGTCACCCAAAGATTCCTTCTCTATATGTCTCCTACTGATTTGAAGGAGAGAAGATAAAGCAGAGGAAAACACCAAAGCTCAGAATATCTTTAATATTAAAAGTAGGAAAAAAAAAAAAAAAAAGTAGGAGAGCAACTATTCCACCGAGACTGGCCTACGACTCAGACTTTTATCTTCTAAAAACAAGCCAGTTTTTCAATGGAACTCAATCCTTGAAATAAACACTAAAATCATGAGCTCTGACTTTTGGGGTGGTTGGCTTTCCTCCAGTTTGTCAATCTGGGTTAAATATTCAAATTCACTTGAAATGCTGGCTCTTTGAGTACAATTCTCTAGTGGAAATACAAATAATAACTCAATGTTAAGGGTGCTAATTACAGAACCCAGACTCTATAATCAGTGAACAATTTGGTCTAGAAATTCTCCAATGGAGTGTGTAACCTCAATCTCCAGACACTTTATTAAATGTCAGCAAACGCCTAGCCATCTGATAGTATTCGGGGCTTTTGATTCCATCAGGCGGGGTGAAAATAGATTTCTTTCCTTTATTTAAGGTAGGAAATATTGGTCAGTCAAATGAAGTTAATATCAGATAATGGGGAAATGATAGTTATCATTAAATACTTCAATGGTGACAATGTTAGATGTATTCCTTATTAATCTAGAGGCAAAATTAGAAAAACTGGGTAAAGTACAGGAAGACAGAATTTTGGTTCATGTAAAGAAAACAATCCCCACCAGAGCTGGTCAACAGTATAAATGACCAGCTATAAGAATCTGTGAGTGATTGGTCACTGTTGAAGCAGAAGCAGACCAGTTAACCATCTGTCGATGGTAGTGTACGTGGGATTCCTGCATGGGGTAGAGAGTTGAACAAGTGACCTCCTTTACAATAATTTCCTTCTATTAGCAGGCATGGTACAATTCAGACTTTATAGATTGATTTTAGTAAGTTTTAGATTATTAGTTTAAATCAACTATTACTAAGCCTCTAAATATGTACTTTGCTAGACCCTTTACAGAGAGAACTTCAGGAACATGGATCTTATGAACTTAAATACATGCACACAAACAGGGAAATAGGTAGGATTCCACATTGTATGCTTTTGGAGCTGATTTGTGGGAGAGAAGTCATGACAACACTGAGTATTTGAGGCAGGAAGCAAAATCAAAAGGCATAAAAGAGGAAACATCAATCGTTAAATAAAAATTTTCCTGTTGCACAATATTTCATAGCACTGCTTCAGTCCACAAGCTGAGAAACACAGGATCATGTTTAGGTACTATAATTGTAGACTGAAAAAAAAAACACACAGCATGAGAGTTGTGAGTTAAGTTGTATTTGGGGCAAAATGAGGACTATAGCCCGGGAGACAGCCTCTCAGACAGCTCTGAGAAATTGCTCCAAAGAGGTGAGGGGGAAGTCAGTATATATGTGATTTTATGGAGGGGGTACATGCAGTCAAGCACACATTGTGGCAGAAGGTTGCTGCTAGTCACAGGAAGGTTGTTGCCAGTCACAAAGAGCAGATGTCTCCGTTAATGATCTTGGTGCTTTTCTAGATACAAGAAAATGCAAGAATTTGAGCTCCTAAAATCTTCTCCTGAAAATATCTGAAGGCTTGTTCTGCCAGTTTTCCCAGAGCACAGAGGGCCTGATTCCTGATTTACGCCCTGAACTCCTTTTAGGGTGTGTTGAAGGTCAGCGACCGCAGTGGCTTGTGACTTCATCCTTGTAGAGGCAGATGGCAAGTGCCAATTTTTGGTTAGCATAATGTGTACATGTTTTAAATAACTATATAAATAAAATCTCAGAACTAGAAGTCTGTCTAGAATCCCATCATCTTGTTTTACAGATGAGGAGATTGAGGCCCAGGAAGGTAAAGGACTTGCCCACAGCTCATGGGACGATCATGGTGCTGAGGGATTCGGGCCCTGTTTCCAGCCAAACTAATTCATGTAGGTAAGGGTTGATGTCTTGGGACACAAGACAATGACATTGAATGAACCTGTAGAAGGAAATGCAAACAAATGACTTGGCACATATAAAATACCTCCAAATGAAAACAACAAAAACTATGTCAGTGTGTGTCTCTCCAATATTCTTGGAGAGACAAGAATATTTATTGTAGAGCCTCGTGATAAGAAAAGTCATTGACTCAAGAAAGAAAAGGAAATCATAGGAAAAGGGCTATAGATTATTCCATTTTAGAGCTATTTCTCTTGTTTTCCTCTCTTTTTATTAACTCTATCTCATTGTGAGATCTTGCCTTGGAGTCTGATATAAATGGTATTATTGAGCCAAGAATAATGTCAAACATATATGATTGAAATAATATACTCAGAATGGTTGAACATTATATTTAAGCTAAGAAATAATAGTCCTGTTAGCTTATTGGTATTCACCTTGACCCTTACACACACACACACACACACACACACACACACACACACACAGAGGCTAAATTTTTCTCTAAAAAATGAAGTCATCATTACATAAACTCTGTAAAGGCAAAGGCTATTTCTGGCCTGTGGTCTTTAAGCTGCCTGCCCTTGCAAGGTATTATATATGCAATATATGCTTAATAAATACTCGTATGTGAAAAGGATGATGATGATAACAACCTTCACCGAATGCCAATTACAGGACATCCAGTCAAAGCTTCATGGGTCAATACATCAGCAGAAAGGAAGCAGCAAATGGAATTAAAATAATGTATCTGTTTGTTCATTGTTAATGGCTGCTATGAATTTGAATTAAGCCAGTAATTGCTTCCCTGATATCAGAGCAAAATGCCAAGGTAAAGACTGTAATTAACATTCAGAAGGAATATAGACCCAGAGTGTGGGGACTCTTTTGAAAAGAAATCTCTAGTTTCCTCTGTCCCTCTTCCAAATCTCCTCCTAATTTCTTAGCATTCTTTTCCCTCAATTCTGTTTTTGTTATTTTTGATCCCTTCTCGCTTTTAACTCTTGTCTCCAGTTTTGAAGCTAGAAAAATTCCTATGTTTAAAGACTGCTACTTCTTTGCCATGAAAAGTTAGGGAATAAGAAGTAATTGCCTCACCAACAATAATGGGGGGTCTTGATGAGGAGAACATGGAAAGGCCTCTGAGATACTCAATTTTAAATATAATGCTTATTATCCAAGCTCCTCTGTATCCAAGGGGAGGTGAGCTGTTTCCTTTTGTCGTCTCTGATCATCATTTTATAGGGAAAGGGCAAGAATATGGCCAAACATCTTATGTCCAAAGAAAACCAATTGTCTCAGTTACATCCATCGAGAGTCAAATAATAGCTATTATAATAAATTTTAAAAATCAAGCACTCAAGGTTGTTTTTTTTTTTAATTCCTATCAGTTGAGATCAATTAGTGATCTCGTACTCCTTGGAATGTGATTGCTTGATATGTCTTAGAATGTCCTCCATTTTTCCTACAAATCTCAGGGTTCTAAAAGGCAGATCAGCCTTTCCAAGGGAAGCTGATGGCTTGGTGCTTGGGTAACACAGCTCAGAATATTTGCTTTGTCCATTCCCTCCCCTATGGCTCCTCACTTTGTGTTGGATTCCTCAACCCCATAACGATGTTTCGACTCAGGATTCCATAATACACTTAGGAAAACTCACAGAACCCCGCCTGCCACTTTGCAAGGACTCAAACTCCTGTGGCACTAAAAGAATGCTTTAAACAGCAAACCAAAAACAGTTTTCCTCTCTAGGATATGGAACATAGGAACAGTATTTTTGAATCAGAACAGTGGGAAGAAAAATGCATTTCTCAAAGTAAAATCTTCAGGCAGGTTGACATTGTTACAATCATAAAGTGGGGTAAAGAAATGGATTCATCGTCTGGGGATAATTAGTGTCCCAGGCAAAAATTTGCTAAGGCCAGGATTTCATATCACTAAGTAGGAATAATTACGGGGAAGCAGGAAGCACAGCCTAATCATTGAGCGTCTCTGATTCAAGATGCATATACTGAGTTTATACTGCACAGGTACCACTGTCTTATAAGCATCACAGAGTCCAGCAGAAGTATGGTTTTGATCTGATAATATGATTAAGGAGAGAACTGTCTGGTTGAAAATCAATTACTACTAGCCAGCGAGCCTAAAATCTGAACTTTTTTTTCATTTTTGTTCCTCTCTCAGAATGACTTTAAAATGTCAAATTTTGTCTTAGGAGCAGTAGGGGTTTCACTTGCAATATCAGCACCATGAAAACTTCACAAGAAATGCTAAAATGCATTAATGGAATCAGTAGCAAGCTGTGGGCATTTTATGTACTTCTTCTAATGGAATACCTTTCTCATTTTCTTTTCACAAAAGGGAGACAAATGGCGTAAAACCAAGACATTGATGTTGTTATATAATGGTAGAACAGTCAGGAAAATGAACTCACAAGATGGTACACTCAATTCACTTGAAAATTAAGTCTAAGGCTGAGAATTAACTATGGTTTTTTAGAGTTTTCTTTACATGAGAGTTTCTCAACCTCGACAGTATTGACATTTTGGGTCAGATAATTGTTTGCTGCGGGAGACTGACCTGTGGGCTGTGAGATGGTTAGCGGCACCCCTGGCCTCTACCCACTGATTGCAGCAGTAGCCCTCAGTGTGACAACCCGAACTGCCTCTGTCTCCAGATGTTGCCAAAGGTCCCCTGCTTTATATTGAAACCTCCTCATTGAGAACCTCTGCTCTGTATTGACACGTAAGAAACAGCAAGTTGTGTGAGTTGCTACTGGCCATAAGAGCACGTTTTGGATTCATTGCCACACAGCTGCTCTAAGTTAAACCAAGAAATGACATAGTCCAGGAACTATAACATTATAGAATTTATATATATTTTTATTGCGGGCTAGTTGATGTCCAATATTATGTAAGTTTCAGGTGTACAACAGTGATTTGCAATTTTTAAAGGTTATACTCCATTTATAGTTATTATAAAAGATAGGCCAAATTCCCTGTGCTGTATAATATATCCTCGTAGCTTATTTATTTTATACAGAGTAGCTTGTATTTCTTAATCTCCTACCCCTATTCTGCCCCTCCCCGCTAGAATTTACATTTTTATTGTGTGACTCATGAGTTTATTTTCTTAAAAAAAAGATGCATGGTGCTGTGATATCCTGGTCCCAGGGTTGCCTTTCTGAGTCACAGTGTAGCCTCTGCCACCTGTATCCCGACTTCACACCTAAACTTCGCTGAGCAGAGACCACCTGGAGCTTTCGCTCCAACTTGTACTCCTGGGGGTTAGTTATAATGACAAACCGTGTGCACCGTGAGAATAGAGGGAAAGATGGATGTGTTTATTCTACCACCAGTTTACCTCCTGGGAGGATGTTTACCTCTGGATTTTCAAGGAAGAGGCCACAAAGGGAATATGGAGCCCAAGCAATCCTCAGCTTTTCAAGATCTTTATTTCCCTATTCATAAAACGTTTGGGGATCTTTTTCCCTTGGACTTCTCTTGTCTCAAAAGATTTGAGCATGTCTCTGTAGTTTGGTGGAGTTCCTTGGAGATTGGTAGGATATAAACATGAAGAACTGGAATTTGTCAGAACAGGGAAAGTGCATTGGTCACCTTTAATAGCAGGTCAGCTCAGGCTTACATTGTAGGTCACCACCCAAGTGAGTCCATCAGGAAAGATTTGCATCCTCACAAGATACAGGAATTTTCAGAGTGAATCATTCTCCCCTAATGTTTCAGTAGCACTTGCCATGATGGACTACATTCTTTTTCTCTAACTATTTATTGTCTTGACTTCCATAATATATATTTGCCTAATTTTCCTACTATATCATAGGCCCTTTTTTTCTAAGCTCCTTTACTGGATCCTTCTTTCTACAAAACCTATAAATAGATCAGTGTTTACAAGACCCTGTCCTCAGCCCTCCTCTCGTTCTGTCCACTCCTCCTGTGTGATCTCATCCAATCTCACAGTTTCAAATGCAATTCATGTATCAATGATGTATCTCCACAGCCGCGATCACTCCACTGAGTTCTGTCTTCTTTCATCCAACTTGTACTTAGCATCTTCTTCTCGATACAAATGAGCATCTCAAAATTAACATGGCCGAGGGACAACCACTGACTTCTATTTTCTCTCCCTCAAACCCCCAATCCTCTCCAAAGTATCCTCCAGTCCAACCACTGCTCACATTCTCCACTCATACCCTAGTGCAAACCACCAGCATCTCTCACCTGGATCAATGCAATCATCTTTGAATTGTCGCTCTGTCAACAAAGTATTTCTAAAGCTTTCAATTCTTTGCTTCCCATTATACTTGGGGTGAAATCCAGCCCTTATTGAAACCCACAAGACCTCCAAATCCTGGCCATCACCTCCCACCACCCCTTGCCTCACCTACAGCACAATTGTCACACCGACCTCACTTCCGCCACACAACACTTATGGTGTGTTTTGATGAAAAGGTCTTTTTGCCTGTTTTCCTTTGTGTGCGTGACACTCGTTCCCCAAATCTTTGTTAAGGTGCCCTCCAGTTATCATTAAGGTCCCAAATCCAGTGATCCCTCCTCAAAAGGCCTTCATAACCTGCTCAAACAGCCCCACCTCCTGTCAACCAAATAATACATTTACCTTTTTTATCTTATTCATATTGTCTATTCCTGAAATTAACTTGTTTGTTACATGCCTATTATCTGTTCTTATGGCTAGAATATATGCCCCTTGCAGGCAATGACTCTGTTTTGTTCATCACTGTATCCCTGGAGCCTAGAAACGTACCTGACACAGAGAAAAGCTAAATAAACACTTGTGGGCTGGCTAATCCAAACAGAAGGGAAAACCCATGAAAAGTTAAATGCTTTCTAATAAGCCAACTACTTGGCTCTGTCGTGTGCCTGCCGACCAACAGAGTATCTTTGTCCATCTTGAGATCTGCAGAGAATCCCAAATTGCCCTTCAGTGATTTTAAAGCCTATATATGAACTAATCAGGTGAACTTCTGTTTCTGGGTAGCTTGCTTCAAATTCTGGTATGTCATGCAATTCTGCTTTCACATTTTGGGTTACCTCTTAGACCCAATGATGCCAGAACTCTTTTTTTTTTTTTTTTTTTTTTTTTACAGTAGGTCCTTGTTGGTTATCTATTTTAAATATAGCAGTGTGTATAGGGATTGGGTGTTTGGGATGCCAGAACTCCTAAGCAACTTAATCAAGAACAGAATGAGTCATTGTGAATGAATCGAACTAGCACAAAAGGAAATAAGGGTATAGATGCTTTCAGAGCAGTGGGATCAATACAGGACTCTTCTTTCAGGCAGTGTTTAGATGGTGATTAAAAATGTAACCCCTCCCAAAATATTAAACATCTTTTGGCCACTAGAAAATATGAAATTTCCTCCAAGAGTAACCTTTAAAATTGAAGCAACTCTCTGAAGCTCATTTTTTGTTTTCATATACACCACTATTATTTTGTCTATAATTACTTTGTTATTACCCACGTCATAAGAATTATCACTGGTAAAAGAAAGTTCCATCTGGAAAAACAAAGCAAGCACGCAATACAGTGACCAATATTGACCTGAAATATAAAACAGGATGGTAGCTGAATGATAACTAATTAGAGACAAGCCATCAGAATTAGGGAGTCCTGCTAGTTAGACATATTCAGCTTCAAAAGGAAAAAAAAGGTGTGAACTAGGAGGGAAAAAAAATCTCAGAATCTACCTTGCATCTTTCCGCAGTTCCGCGATTAAATGGAATTCACACCAATTGAGATCAAGGATGCCTGTAGGCTGACACAATAAAAGAAGGTTATATGTGCCCCTACAACATGCTGACAGAATTACAATCATTTCACTGCTAGAAGGACAGGGAATTTTTGATGAGATCCTTACAAGCGATATCTTTTAATCATCGGGAAAATGACTTCTCCAACATATAAAAGAGGGCATGTTAAAATGCTTCTTTTTTTTTTTTTTTTTTTTTTTGCATCCCCATGCTTATATTTTAATCGACAAATAATTATGTTGGCTTAGCCCTACAGTGTGCTCATCCTTTTCTCATTCCCACACCATACAAACATAAACATATAAAAAGTCATATAAAACATAAGAAACTCTATCTTATTGAAAATATAGCTTATATTACAAAGGGGTTTTATTTCCACCATACAAAAGATTCATCACTGGATGACTTTATAAAGAGCTTTCCTGTGTTTTTAATTGTTTGCTTAGAGATTATTATTGGACCTAGATGATAAAAAGAAGGAAATTTAAAGTTCACATTCCAGAAGCCATAACCAGTTGAAGAGCCATCAGAAATAAAAATAAAGCATCTCTAAAATCATTAAAGATGTCGATAGGAAAGTAAGTTAACATTTTAAGAATTTTATGAATCATTTTAAAGAACAAAAACATGATATAAAACAGGACATTGGTAGTTAACCAAAAGCCATAAAGGAAAGAAAATAGACCCTCTGCTTTTTCAGTAACTGGAACAAAATAATCCTTGTTCAACACCATCTCCATAGAATTTTCAACCCTCCAGCCTCCAACCCATAAACTAGATGATCAAATTGCATATAAGAAATAAGTTTACATATATCAAAACTCTTTGGTCAGTATTCAGTAACCTCCTTTTACTTTCAAATTGCTAAATTATGTTCTTGGCCAAAGGTGATTTTCTATTCTTTTATGAAAGCAGCTTTTTCAATATTTACTGCTTACTACATTTATAATGGCTTAAATCATCGTTCCCTTTATTAATCTATGTTACGTAACATTGTGGGTTCAGATAGCAGGTATAAATCACCGTCATGTTGTTCTCTGAAACCAAACATAACTGACACATTAGCCAAAAAACTCTGGTAGAAAACTTGGGGCCGGGGACTGTATTTTGGCTCCGTTACAAAACCATCATTTTCCTTATAGCTTGTCTTAAGGAGTTGCTGTAAGGATAAGACGAGCTGAGTTATCTGAAAACTCTCTGAGCAGTATAAATAGCTGTACACACAGCCAATAGAAATAATGAGAGTTAACATTTGCATGCATGTCATTTGCATTTATCAGCCACAGATGATTCGAAAGTTACCCCATGGTGTCCCTGAAAGATTAAACCTTCTGGCAGGACCTTCTGCAATGTCCGCATCTGTGGTAAAGGGTTACTTCTCTTCCATGTGACCTGTTCTTTTGATATCAGCAAGAGTTGATATAGTTCAGATATAGTTTGCTCTGTACTTTAAAAAACAAACTTCATTCCCCATTAGTTAGAAAAATTCTACTTGAACATCAACAGAAATCATGTGGAAGGAAACAAGAATATACCAAGCTGATTTTCCTAGCTGACCCACAGATATCATCATGGATAAAAATTCTATCACCCACGGCACTCGAGAGCAGTTTTGATCAAGGATGTTCTACTACTATTCAAAATGTCAAATGGTTCATGAAAGTTCCATCATAGTATCCACGCTTACGCTTTGTAGAAGTTTTGAGACTGATCACTTGAAAACCAATTCCTTTTTGTTATGGTTACTGTTGTGTTAGTAGCACTAACTAATTGGGTCAGTTAGTGTTACTTTCAGTTTATTGCCATGCTCTTGTCCCTGTCTTCATTTGAACCCCAGGTGGGCACCGTATCTGAGTATCAGAGAGCAAAGTGGCCAGTGCCAACCAAAGCCCAGGCAAAGATGACCTGTTGCTGGAGTAGTCCCATCCACGGCAACATTTTTTACTTTTTTTGTTATTACCACACCTAAAGTTTGTACCTAAATCTCATGACCCAGATGCTTTAATTATTCTGAACATAACTAATCAATACCAGCGAAATGCTCCCATAATTTAATAGAGCAGGTAAAGCCTGGATGTCTAACAGATAAGGATAAATCATGTGGGCATGTGAATCACAGTTTTTATCAGAGACTCAGTGGGATCATAATGTATTCTTTCAATCTGCACCAAAGGTAGTAGCAGGAAGCTATTTTATAGATTTCTTGGTAATCTGAGCTGATGCTATACCTGTTACAGGACTCTTCCGATAAAATAGAAACACAGCAGGATAAAAAAAAGATACAAATGGTGATTTTATAACCGTCAATAAAAGCATGACTCTATAGTAATGGAAAATTTGTTCATGAATTGTGAAGTTTCAGTGGCTCAGTTGGTGTGGTAATAAAATAATTTGTGTCCTGCCATTGGAACTTTTTTTAGTGTGCCAGGATATACCTTTATTTATTGGTTTTTTCTTCCCTTTGAGAGAGGAGTCACCAAAGGCAATGAAACTTATTAAGAAAATAATGTATCTTAGTCAAATACAGGCGCCTAATCAAAACAGCCTCTTGAATGGCTTTTTAAACCACTTTATAGGCCATTACTTTTATTCATGAAAGAAAATTTCAGGCCATTATGTGAAAAATAAATTTATATTTAGTTCTCTCCTTTCATGCACATGGGAATGAACCATTTTATGTATAAAAGAGTTAATAAGCTCATGCCTCCCAAATTAAGAGCTTTCACTACTTGTTAAGTCATGTGTTGACCTACAGGAAGCAAAATGCAAAAAGAGCGAATCACCATTTTATGTGATAATTTAAGTGGGGGAAAAAAAGCAGAGAAAAAGGAACCAGGGTCATTTGAGGGACGAGGGCAGAAATGATATGATACTCTATTTGATCCATCAAAGTATGTTCTATCCATAAGCTTCATCCTCAGTCCTCTCCAAAGGGAATTCTATGCTATTTTATATGGTCTGTTAGTGTCTTTGTGGATATTAATTGGCTTGGAAAACTTTCCTCACCCTCACCTCTCCTCAGGGTTCCTAAATTATTATAAATAATTAAAATAATGGCAGAATCCTGTTTCCTAGTGAAGCTATACTGTCAAATTCGTGAATTATGATTATTCTCCCCCAGTGACAAGGTGTATTTGTTTAAATTATATGACTTCATAGTTGGTATTAAAGACAGGGAGATACGATCTTTATTATCTCAAGAATATGGGAAATGAACCCTCAAAGGGAAAAGAAGCCACTTATAAATGATTTCTTGCCTAACAAAACCAATCCAATTTTCTTTAAATTTCTCAGATTTTAAATAAACACTCCTGAGAGCCGTATTTGAAAAAGCAGGTTCTATGTTGTTCTTAACAGGAAGCAAAAGAACACTAGGAAATTTGAACCCAAGACACATCTATTCTGTCTTCTCTCTTGTCCTTTTGGTAACTTCCCATGAGTCTAGGATGGCTCACCCATCATTTTTATGAGATGGAAAAGCTTGGCGTACCCAGGGGCACAGATCACGACGATGCTCCTGTCAAACCGCATTGCATTCTGTGGGGCTGGTCAATATCACACCGCATTGCATTCTGTGGGGCTGGTCAATATCACGTTCCCGTTAAGCTGTTTGCTTAGCTCTTCTTCTTTCCTGTTGGCAATTCCCCCTCTTCTTTCGCTGGGCTGGTCTCAGAGTGAGGTTCGCCACTCAGATCCAGCCGGGCCAAGAGCATAGGAACAAGATCAAAACCCCTGCAGTGCAGCTGGTGGTGTTTGCAGGGCCCTCAGAAGTGGAGCCGGAGCAGCCCTGCCTTACTGCATCTGCACATAGTGTTAAGTGTGCAGACAGCGCCAGAGTGCAGACCCCATGCTGCTGGCTGCTAACGTTGTCAGGCCAGAACTCACCGGTTCTTGCTCAAGGGAAACCCTTGGTTCGTTTTCCCTCCCTCGATTCATGGAGTGGAAAAACTGCTTTATGGGGGGGCCTGCCATACTCCTGCTGAAAAGTTGGGCTGAAACCTAGCTGTCACAGGGGGGTCTCTTCCAGGAAGCCGACCGAGGTTAGGCCACCAAACACCAGGCCCTGTGTACCTATTGCTGTGTCCTCCCCGCACTTGGGGAAAGAGCCAGGCCAGCAGGCTTCCCAGAAGCACATGGCAGTGAACTTGTCACCCCCTGGCAGTGAACCTGAGCACCCTCGGCATCAACTCCCCAGACTTCTTCAGCCCAAACATTTTAAGAAGCAAAGATAAATGATTATTTAAACATTCTCATTGATTCTGAGGAAGCCCAACTTTGTTCCAGAATAATTAGTTACTGGAAACTTGATATTGCTTTTGTATGTTATATGACAGTGGTCAAGGGCTTCCTTCAACGCTGTGAACTACGTGATAGCACTAGATCCAAATTATCTGGGCTTCTTTCCTGACCTTATTATCTAGCTATGTGGCCTACCCTCTCTGTACCTCATCTGATCTGTAAAGGAGGAATTAAAGCAGTACCTATCCCATAGGGCGATTTGAAGGATTGTTAGAGGTAAAATAGTTAGCATAGCTCCCAGCACGTAGTAAGCGCTCAATAAATGTTAGCCGTTGATTCTGCTTGGATGGTGGGGATTACAGCAATCCATAACCTAATTTGAAAAGGACAAAAGCGGTTGTTTTCAGTCCCACAACAGACATCAAATTACTCACAGATTACAGACTTATTATTGGCCCTTTCACCTGCCTGAATTTCATCATTTCTTGGTATCTTGTTCAGTCCTAAAAGGATACAATTTAACACAGTCAAGTGGATCCAGTCAGGTTGCTTTTCATGAATGGGGGGAGGAAATGTCAGATGGGAAGTACTGGTTTACAGTCAGAGGTCCTTGGGACTCTGGTTTACCGCTGAGTAGGACATGTGGCAAAACGCATTAATAAATAGGAATCATCAAAATTCTATGAAGCTTATAGACTTAGTGTAATAAACTAATTTTTAAACGTAATTATATTAACTATAGAATACCAGGCAAATATAAGGGACTGTTACCATCTTCAATAGCATGTTCCTTGCCCACAAGTAATTTGTCTGCTTCCCCCTTGCTTTTTTGAAGCTGCCGTCAACGCCCAGTGTCTTGAGAGAGTCCCCATAGCCAGCACCATCTCTCGGAAACCCCACAAAATGATATCAGAAATGATTACATGAGAGCGCATATATAAAGCTGTTAATAAACAATAGGACAGCTTCCTTAGATACTAGATCCCTTCCCTAATTCTTGTCTCCACCTACACCTGTTCCCCTATGTAGGGAGAAGGAATGGCACAGAATCTGGACTGCAAGGATTTTGAGAAGAAAGGGGCAACGCCAAGGATTAGACCATCCTAGCTAGAGTCAATGTTGACTGGATGTTCTTGGTTCACAAAATAGAGAATTCAGAGATACCATGAGAAGCTTAAGAGTACCACTGGGGTCTGTTTATCTCAACTTCTTTATCTAAAGTAACCTTTGTTAATCATGAGTCCAGTCGTGTGATTGGGACTCAAGTGAACTTTCTTCTTTTTTTACTGGTTATAATTTATTGAGAGCCTCCCATGAGCCAGGCACCATACAAGACACTCTGTATATGCTATTTCTCATCCTCACACTTGCACTTGTGGTTACCTATGGTCCTTGGCGTAGAGATGAGGGAAGGGCCTTGGAGAGGTTCAACAGCCACCCAAGCTCACACAAGTGGTGAGTAGCAGAGTCTGGGTTCGAACCTGGGGCACAGAAACCCAAGCTCTTCCCCCTTGCCACAGTGCCTCCACTGACGGACTGCTAGCTGTTGTTGGACCCAAACAGTCTTGGTGGGCAACCGTTGCGGGTAACCTGGTTGGGTTCCTGCCTGAGATCAGTTTGCGACCCCCTCCCGCAGCTGAATTCAGCATCAAATGCACGGTAAAGTAAGCAGAAATCATACCTTAGGAAAGCCAGTTGGAGAAAGAAAAAGAATGCAAATTCTAAAACTATCATTTAAAACCCTGCCGGATGTAAAACAAAAATATTCTGCCTGGTAACACAGATTAATATAATAATTAAGCCGTGTTAGACACGTAATATTTTAGTCAGTTTAGTGTGGGTAAAGCACTCCTGCACAGATTGCAACTTCTGCTCAGAGACTATAAACATTTGCCTTTTATGAGTTTTTAAAAGCATATCTTATTTTAAATTCAAGACCTTAGTGTCACATACAACTGCATTTGATGAAAAGTTATTTCTGCATCGTTTGCAAAGAGAAGCCTAACACTGGGTTTTGGCAGAGGTTTGGAAGTAGGGCGAGGTCAATCTTGCAAAGTAGCCAAGTAGATCGAGCTTGAAATATTAATCATCTGTTTACCCCTACTTAATGCATTTTACTCCTGTTCATCTCCACAGAAATCTCACTTGGAATTTAACAGCAGTCTGTACCCAACCATCAAATATTTAGTGTCTGTTTAGGAAAAGTAATCGGTAGAACTCAAAGCTACTATTTGTTCTGTTTGATTAATGTTTACCGAGTGGAAGTTTTGGAACAAAATAATGCATCAGCATTCCGTACCTTCCTCCGTTTATCAATACCGTATCTCCTTCCGATCCTCCTTTGCAAGTGGAACACAGTGAATATTTTCTTGAATTAAATCTTAATTTCTGTAAAGAATTTGCATTTCCCCTCAGTGGCAGATGTATCCTTCTCAAAATTCACTCTAGATAAACTAATAGTATATCCACTTCTCACTACATATTTGCTTTCTCTACAGAGTCACTAACCATCGTCAGTTATAGCCAAGAGCAGCATGCCTCCTATTCTTAACACATGCTATAGGTTCAGAGTTTGATGAATGAAATAATGAGCATCCTCATATGTATAGTGAGGATAATGGAATCCACCCCACCCATTAAACAGGCTGTTTCAATGAGGAAACAAGTCATAGTCTAGGGAAACATTTAAAATAGTAAAATGACATATAAACATATATTCTTATTACTATTGCCAGCCTTTGAATAGTGGTGCATAGTAAGAAATATTTGAAAGAAGTTGAAGGGTAGGAAGTACCTGTAGGCTCATAAAAATTTGCATAGCTTCAATAACCCTGTTCCGTAAAATAAATGAAACATTGGCATGGTTTTCTCAAAGCCTGAATTGACAAACTGAAAACAAAGAAATGCCCTTTATTTTCTCCTCTCAACTCTGACTCAGAGCCCAGCTGTCTTAACAGAAATGTTTTTCTAATTAAACGTGATTTTTTCAAGGATAGCATTTTGTAGCCTATTGCTTAAAAGGCATCAGTGTAACGAGTTTCAAAGGGGAAAAATTCTGCTATGTGTGAACCGTGAATGACACCTGATTTACAGCAAGCCAGCCATCCAATGGTGACCAGAACAATTAAGAATAACTTGTATGAGTGAATCGAAAGTCCTCACTCTATCTCCAGAAGCAAGCTTTAGCATATCTTTTTATAATAACTCTCTTGACTATCTTGACTTGAGCAAGGTGAAGGCAGCAGTGAGATTTGGGGAATGGACAAGCTAAGAGATAATGAAGCAAGGCACTTCCTGTTCTGACCAGGAAATGATCATTCTCTTCCTCGATGGTGGGCCCTGATATTAATCTGATTTCGATTCTTCTAAAAGGAAATGCTATAGTGTTAACTGCAGAATCGATTCCTTCCTCATAAATCTTTATGCGCTATGATATTCATGGGTTTGTCTTTTCTCTGAATTTTAATTCAATGGTATCTATGAGGAACAGGACCTTAGATCCAGTTGTTGTCAACTGAAAGCACTACACATTCTCTATAAAATTTTTTTTTTTTTAATGTGACCATGGGCCTGTGTCTGTGCTTTCCTCAGGATGGCTGTTCTTAGAGTTGTTACAATGGAAAGCATTCCACGATGAGTATATAAAAATGAGTATCGCTGTCTTGGGGGCTTCCCTGGTGGCGCAGTGGTTGAGAGTCCTCCTGCCGATGCAGGGGACACGGGTCCGTGCCCCGGTCCGGGAAGATCCCACGTGCCGCGGAGCGGCTGGGCCCGTGAGCCATGGCCGCTGAGCCTGCGCGTCCGGAGCCTGTGCTCCGCAACGGGAGAGGCCACAACAGTGAGAGGCCCGCGTACCGCAAAAAAAAAAAAAAAAAAATTGAGTATCGATGTCTCAAAAAAAGGTCAAATATTTCTTGACTTTTGGTAAGCTGAAATAAGAGAGATTTTGGTCTAAAAGATTTTCTAAGCAATGTCCCCAGCATCCTAGAAAGGAAATTCTCAGTGGCTACTCAAACAGATCCAGTAAAAAAGAGAGGATCGGTCAGAGACTGGTAAAGACAGCGTTTGTGCAAGTGTGTCTTCAGCTCTTAGTTAATTATTATTTGAATAACGTTTGAGCTGCTGGAAATTCTTACAGAAATTCCAAACAACTCACCAATTAGCACTTACCTTGAAATGTGAGCCGTTTCTCTGAAGCTTACTTAAGCCATCTAAAGTACTGCTACATCTTATGTAGTCCCTCGTTTTTTTAAAAGCACAAAACCTGACTTCTAACCTGGAAAAGAAAATTAATGACATTAGGGAGGATACCAGAATTGAGCTTAGAGAACTCAGGGAAGCACCACCAGTGTGTCTTTCTGGGAGGAAGAGAGAAAGAGAATTCTAAAGGAGGAGAAAATTAAAAGCAGTAACACATATTCCACCAACAGCCAATACATTTGAAAATGATTTATTATAATTACTTAAACTCACATCTCATTGGCAGTATTCTTCACATCTTGGTCGGGTAGTTGCTGTAAATACCATTGGAAGGGTAGTGAGAAGACTAAGCGTTGTTTTTTTCTTTTTAAGGCAAACACGATATTTGATTTTTAAAGGACCAGTAACATCACCTATCGATCTGTTAAAGCAATGTAGAATCAATACATTGATATATTCAGTAAATGAAAATCTGCATTCCTCCCATTTGTGTCCCAAGCTCAGCCCCAGGATGACTGACTTAGCACTGCAGAAAAATCAAGGCCCCATCCTTGAACTTTACAGCCATAGTAAATCACCTCATCTCTGTGTATTTTCACTATAAGTTCTATCCCTTTTATTTTGAGTGAAAACAAATCAAAAACAAAGATAAAAATGTCTGGATAGTAATCGTGACATGTTTTAACCCCAGGGACATCTCTTCTAGGATGTACAAATTTGCGGGAGTCATTTCACCTCTCCAGAGGCCTCAACTGCCTCAACTAAAAGTTGGATTTATAGTTTAATCATGGATTGTTTAACTCCTTTGTGCTTTAAAAGTGCAAGGTTACACTACAACCTCAATTATTTGGATTTTGTCATTTACACTCTTCAGCATGGTGTTCATACTGAAAAGGTATTAACTGTTCATATCTTTCTCTCAAATCCTTCCCTCCTGTAGATGTTTCTAGCCCATAAGTTTCTGTATAAATGGCTCCAAATGGCCCTGTGGAGTTGATTTAATGGTTGATTCTGTCGGGATATTTATAAGTGACAATGATTTTGATATAAATTCAGAAAGCTCTGAAGGGAGTATGATTTTTAATTTAATCCTAAAATGTACAAGACGGCAGTTCTACTTAAAACGTATAATCCTGATTAGTACAACTAGTTTTCAACTCCTGTTTTCTGCTGCTTTGGAAACATGTTCAATTTCAGCACTAACTTCTGTGGATTATGCTTGGGTTTCTTTTTGCTTTTACCAGAATTTCAATTCTTAGCTCAATGATCGACTGTAATTTCCCTAAGGGTGGATTTCTTTCTGTATTACTGAAAAATCAATTTTATGTTTCTGGATATGAATTGACAAGTGACTCTAATTAGCTGCCACTAGCAAGAATGATAATAATAACTACATTGGTAAGTGCTTACATTTATATAGGATATTCTTTCTATCAAAGGAGGATAGAGTACTTGTCTTGTTTGATGGGGTGATAAACAAACTGAATCAAAGTGATCGATTCAATCACCTGGGGTGAAATGTAGTAGCCATTAAATAGTCTACAGCGGTACAGGATTGAAGGGTGAAACACAAAAAGGATTTCCTTCTTAATCGTCTTATGGAATGTACCTCCGCTGTTAGTAGTCCATCTTAGACTGCCAGAGAAAATCCCAACTTGCTTGTAATACATTTCATTTCCAGTCATTTGTGTTCCCACCTTGGATACACTATTAAGACAGAGTGTTGAAATGGGACACGCGTGGGAATAGAGCCAGATAGACCTGTTCTCTGATTCCATTTCTTCCACTTATTAGCTTCCCAACTTGGGCCAATCATACAACTTCTGTGAGCAGCATTTACCATCCCCATGTGGTAAATGCAGGATGTGATGATGACTCTCTTGGCAGAAGTTATAACCATTAAATGATATACAATATTCCGGTTGCCTAGTGTATACTTCAGTACTCCACACATGATAATTCCTCAGAGAGGAAAGTACAGAATTGGCATCCAAGACTGAGAGTGGGACTGTGGAGTTTTTTTCCACTTTGTTTGGCTGGTCATTGTCTACACATTTTCTGTCTTACTAGTTGGTCCCTTTCTTGGTCTCTTAGTTAGAGAAGAGACTTTTCTTCTGACATTTTTTGTCTACTCCCATTGTAGTTTTGGGGTTCTCACTTTCTACAGTTCCCAGTTGGGGATATTTGAGGCATGAAGAAAACCCAGGGGACTTGCCGCCATAGGGTTGATCAGGTTCTAAGGTGCCTAGCTGGGCTTTCTCCACCTGTCACTCTTCTTATGTCTGTTTCATAAACTTAATGGCCTAGTGTTTGGCTGTACTTAGCAGGAGAAATGGAGAAAAATGTGTCTACACCATCTTGGTCGTGAACGTGGAACACAGATTTTCTGAATTAATGTTTTTTTCAAAAGATTTTTTTGATGTGGACCACTTTTAAAGTCTTTATTGAATTTGTTACAATATCGATTCCATTTTATATTTTTGGTTTTTTGGCCGCGAGGCATGTGGGATCTTAGCTCCCCGAGGAGGGATTGAATCCGCACTCCCTGCATTGGAAGGCGAAGTCTCAACCACTGGACTGCCAGGGAAGTCCCCAATGTTTATTTTTGAAAATACATCTCTAAAGTATTTCCCTAGCTTCCTACCTTTATAAGCATCCTATATAAAACATAATTGAATCTTTTATCATTAAGAATAATGCTATGTTGACTATCATAACTGCATAGTATCGTAGATGTAGATGCTCTAGGGGATTCTCCCCCCATTATAAGATAAATCCTAAAAATTGCTTTCAGGCAAAAATAAGGTCCCTATAATAGTTAAATCAGTTGCTTCCATTGTCCTAAGCTACTGTTTTAATGCAGCCACCTATCCTAACATTATTAGACTTTTGTACCTCCTTCCCAATATTCCCCACATCATTTCCAAACCACTCCACCTTGTATTGATATTGAACTAAAGTCCTAGCTGGCTTTATAAATCCTCATCATCAACAACAGAGAACACCTGCCCTTGATGGCTTAATAAAGAAAAACAGGGTGCCATCTTAAAGATTCCTTTATGGTATACAATAACCTGGTCAAATAGGAAACATTTTCTGTTTAATCCAATTCATTTTTATCGAGCACTGTAATAAGCCAGGCACTGAGCTGCTAGGGACACAAAGATGAATAAGATCCTCCCTCCCCAGGCTGCTTACAGGAGAGGGAGGAGGAGGAGGTCCCACACAGTAAGGACAGGTAGAGATGGTGTGAGTAATGCTGATGGGCTGGGAGAAGGGGTTGGGGAGAGCCTCTGACTAGAGGTGACCTTTGAGTTGGATTTTGAAGTATGAGAAGAATGTTTTTGTTTCAGTAAAGGGAGAGAGAAGAAAATACAAGCAGGAGCAGAGGGGCGGCTTGAAAACACCCAGAGAAGCCCAGTGCTTGGCACAGTGGCTGCTGCGCTGACTCCCAGCAGATACTCACAGAGCTTTTGATTTAAGTTTGCATGGTGAATAGGAGAGATAGGAGAAAGTTAAAGGACTTTTGTGAAACATTTCTTCTATGTCATTTTCTATTTTATTAAGTGCCTTTTCTGTTTGATTTCTTTTCGCCTGCCTCTGGTATACAGTGATAATATATGCACGTTGCGAACTCCACAGTGTGAGAATTGACTCTTTTAGGAAAGCATCCCATCAGTAGGCTTCTTTCTCTTTTTAAACAAAACAATCATAAGGACACGAACTGGTTAAATTACTTTGCCGCCTCTAAATGTGGAATCTAGTTGAGTTCTGTAGGGGAAAAATAATTGATTGCCATAACAAGGTCTACTGCTAAAATGAACATATGTTGTTCATAATGTCACTTTCTAAATCAATGAAATTATCATTATAGAGCATGTCGACAAATTAGACATGTAAAGTGCCGGCTGTATGTGGGAGAGATGTAATTTGGCTCCATAAAAAGAAAATTAAACAATAAAATATCAATGACAGATGTAGTTAGCTAAAGGTTTTGAGGCTTAAATACCAATTTGTGGGGAAAAAATTGTGCAGACAAACTGAGGGTACCAGATAAAAATACCAGTCTTCACGGGAGAGGAAAATTCAGTCTTTTGACCAGATGTTCTAAGACCTTAGCTGTGCCCTTTATTTAACAGATGAGTCTCCAGACAAATTCCTAACTTTTCCAAATTCAAATAAAGTAGGTTAGTGATGATAAAAGAAACAAAGCTAATCAAATAATTAATTCATGTCTCTGATTTGAAAGATATAGTAGATTAGGTTAGACTGGTGAAGCCATGTTCTCCAAACCAGGGCTTCTTCAAGTGGAATTTGTCTTATGTTTCATTCCTTAGAAAACAACATGTCAAAAAACCCCCACAGGTTCCAATGTATTTCTCGTTGTGGTTAATTATTCCTAACAATAACAGCATCATGGAATTATATGAGTCTTAAAGATAAGTATGAAAAATAATCAACACAGTTATAGACGATAAGCTTATTGTTATTACTATGTTATTACTATTACAGTAGTAATAATAGTAAAATAAGTGAAAATTCATCATCTTTTATACTCCAATTAATCATCTTTTATACATTGGTTATTCCTAGTTGGTCTCAGACTTTCATTGTCTGTAGCTGGAAAAGTAGATAGACCCAAACTTTTCTCAACATTGAAACCTGGGACAGAGTAATGGCATATAAACAGTAGAAAACACTTGATGATGGGCTTTACAAATCTTCAGCATCCTGTATAGATTAAGACAGGAAACATGGCATATACCAAGATTATAGAAATATTAAAAAATTTCAACATCTGTAAAATTTACTAAGGGACTTCTCCAATCTCTTGTGAATCCTCTACTTTTTCCCTCCTCTATGTCCCCAATCTTAGGAATCAAGAATGGGTTCATTATTCTGTCTCCTAGTGTTTAGCACAGTAATCTGCACATAGTAGTAATTAAATAAATACACGTCAAAACAATGTACAGATGGTTAGATGCAGAAATGAAAGAAGAAAGTTTAAAATATTTCCCAAGTGAAAGCCATTCATCCTGTCCATAAAATAATTCTGCCTCTGCATGTGTGAAGGTTGTAATCCTGGCCCCCATACAGTTGAGAGGGGCCACCTGGATGGTAATTCCACCAATCAGTTGTAAGGGGACGTGGCCTTGGTCACTACCAGGCTGGCCCAACTGGTTGCTATTGTGAGACACAGCAGAGCGTTCTTTCGCTCTCTCAGCCGCTCTATCAGCCTGAATCCCAGGTTAATTATAATAAGCAGAGTCCCCAGCTAACCTGCAGATATAACGCATGAGTGAGAAACAACCTTTTCTTATTCCAAGTCCCTGAGATGATCCTGGTTGGTACAACAGGCAAAGATATAATATTAGGCTACTAATATTTCCCAGGAAATGTTGCTGCTCCTATTAAAATGCCACATGGTATACATCTTTGCAATCATCTCAACTTCACTCCCAATCCATCACATTCCCAAAGGGACAAGTTTGATTAAACTTTAAATATTGCAGTAGTCCATACCTGAAGATTTTCCTCCAGAGGAAAAGCTCTTTTCAGAGTGGGCTACTACTAAGGAGACAAGGATGACTCCACAGAAAATTACACATACACACACACACACACACTCACACACACACACACACACAC
Organism: Physeter macrocephalus; assembly: GCF_002837175.3. Lineage (NCBI taxonomy): Eukaryota > Metazoa > Chordata > Mammalia > Artiodactyla > Physeteridae > Physeter > Physeter macrocephalus. Next base: position 26,788,857 of record NC_041224.1, on the reverse strand, counting down.
ACACACATATCTAAGCAACTTCATTCACTATCTTCTTAGCCAAAATAGAAAAATAAGATGATATACATAGCTGGATTACCATGGTCATTCAGATAGATATTATTTTCTGGAGTTTTCATGTCTAATGAAAACATCCATTCAATAGAATGGATGGCTCCATTATATTGCACACAATATAATTAATAGAAAAAATGGCAGTTATATAAAGTAGGAAGAAATGAGGATCTAACATAAATGACATTCCCTTCTGAAAGTTGTGGATAGAAAACTTCCCCAGCATCTGTTATGGAAATATGGAAACTGATATTTTTAAATGCAGTGTGAAATGTAAAATAAGAGATAAAATGTGGTGAGTCCATATTTGAGGATCCATGCTTGTCAAAATAACACTTCCAAAAAGAAAATCATTTAGAAAGGTTACCCCTCGGAATACGGCCACCAACAGTGCTACTTTCAATAACTGGTGTATTTAGTATATCCATACAACATTCAACCCTACCAACCTACAACCCCAAGAGGAAAAGAAGAAGAAATGTACCAATACAAATAGGTAACCTTCAGACTGTGTGAAAGGAGGCATATTTCTGCAGGCAGTTAGGTATTGGGGAGCCCACCCCCAAACTCACCATAGAGAGAAAGAAGTTATGATGGAGATCAGTTAGCTGGCGATGGAAATTAAGAAGGAGACATCAAGCAATAAGAAATGTGATGTTGCATAGAGTAGCTGTCTCTACAGCTACAGGAAGTTAACTCTAGGACCATTTTCTTTATTTTAAAGAGTAGTGGGAGTTCCCTGGTGGTCTAATGGTTAGAATTCGGTGCTTTCACCCGGGTTCAATCCCTGATCGGGGAACTGAGATCCCGCAAGCCATGGGACATGGCCAAAATTTTTTTAAAATAGCATTAGAATACAATCCACTAATAGTTCATCAAGCGATGAAGACCACACTTTTCAGGGAGAAGGAGTGGGCCTAAAGGATGCTTCAGAACCTGCATTCTACTCGCTCACAAGTACAGTCCAAGCCTAGGCTTATTCCACCTGTCAATTTCTCTTAAGAGATTTACTATTCTTGTTTAGACCTGCATATAGCACAGCCATAATCACATCCATAATTTATATTGTTTTCTTCAAACTTTCCTGCCTTCTACCTGTCAACAGAGATAAATGTTCCATCTACAGTCATCAAAGAAACAAACTTTAAATATGTAAAGAGAGTGTGCCCAGAAGAGGCAGGAGAAAGGAGACAGCCTGTGGAATCCATCACACCTGAGACCTTAAATCCATCCAGGGATGGCCCCAGATTTTAAGGGACCTAAAATTTAAATTGGTAGACACTTTTTAAGAATGATACAAAATTACAAAAAACAAAAGTAAGTCTCTCTTGAGAATGAGAAATCACAGGAAATTAGAAATTTTATAAAACCTTAAAAATCCAGAAAAACAATATGCATATATTTATTAATAGCTGTTTAACATATCTCCATAATACCCTTTCTCCTATATGTTTTTTTGGCTGCATAGTCTTTAATCACCTTAGATATGATAAATAATCTTGTGTTCTTTTTTAATGAAAAAAATGGAAGGGTAATTCCATCTTCCAGAATGACTGACCAGACACTGATGGTGATTGTTATTATTACTGTGAGATCTTCCAACTTCACAACTTGTCATTGGTAATAGCACACACACGTTTAGGATTGTTGTTAAATTTGGGAGAAACTTCAAGTTTCTTTCCTATATGAACTGTGAGATTTGGAAGGGAAGCCCCATTGTGTTCTTTTTTAATGAAAAAAATGGAAGGGTAATTCCATCTTCCAGAATGACTGACCAGACACTGATGGTGATTGTTATTATTACTGTGAGATCTTCCAACTTCACAACTTGTCATTGGTAATAGCACACACACGTTTAGGATTGTTGTTAAATTTGGGAGAAACTTCAAGTTTCTTTCCTATATGAACTGTGAGATTTGGAAGAATTTTCTATAGCAGAGCTTCACAACTGTACATTTCACATTTTGTTTTTCTCCCCACCTCCCGCACAATTCCGGTGCAGGGTGCTATCAGGACATATTTATGTCACAACTGGACCTCTGCCCCAGCATCATCATGTCACAGTGCTAGCTGGCTTGGCCAGGTGGGCATAGGAGCAGCCCTGGAAGCCATTCCTAATCCAGAGCCGCTGGCAAACTTTTAACCCATCACAGAAGTAACCATCCACATAAATATATAAACCGTAACATAACGTCCCTTAGCTAGAACCCAAAAATCTGTGGGGAAATATAATGGAATACCATTATCAGGAGGGGAGGTATAACAAATGAGAAGGGAATATGAATGGGGAAAATGCAGCTATCTTAATCCATTGGGATCATAATATCTCACTTTTTAAATTTTTTACAAACTTAGGACACTTTATAATAGGGTGACCAACCATCCCAGCTTGCCCAGGACAGTCCCAGTTTTAGCACTGAAAGCCCTGCATCCCAATAAACTCATTAGTCTCAGGGCAACCAGAACAGTCTGTCACCCTATCTTATAAACACATTTCTGGGACACCTACCAGGGCCTTGGAGGGGCCGTGTGAGGGAGGGCTGTGGGGCTCAGCCTCGTGGTCAATCTAACTCTAGTTCTAGACCTTATCCTGAGAGTTATTAGGGTGTGACATTTGGCCATTCATTATCTTCTGAGTTTCTTTCTCTTTTAACAGTTGTAAAATACGGTTGCTTGAGAGGATTGTATGAAATTATAAGCGTCCTGCGCAAAGTGGGAAATCAACCCTTGGGAATTATTGTTACAGACTATTTTGAACATCGGGACCCAGATGATTTCCATGGTTACTTGTCTTCAATATTTTAATGTAAAATCAGTGATGAAAAATTAAAAGTTAAATTCTGAATTTAACTTTAAGCCAACTTTTCAGAATCTCATCCATGTCATATTTTATGAACTATTTCTATGCAGCCGTATGTTGTGAAAAAAAAGTCACAATTAATTTTCTATGAATTAGCAACTCAGAGAGAGGAACAGTGATATGCATTATACCAAAAACAACTTTGCAGCTAAAACCCGTGGAATTAGTAGTTTGAAACGGGACCTCATGAGAAACAGAAAGAATTATCTGGAAGAAAACTAGAGTTGAAGACAGAAGAATATCTATTTCATTTTACACTATCAACATAGTTCCTTGATAATTTCAGTGTTTACTCACCATGGCATCCAAGAAGTTTTTTCTTATTTTTTAACTGAACTCTATTCTGCCCTAACATGGACCCACTTGTCTTATTTGCATCCTTATGGTGATAAAAATAAAAAGGTCATCATTTTCCTCAGAATATTTCACATTGTTGTGGACAATTATTGTCCCTTAGCCTTTCCTAGTCAACGTTAAACAACCTTGTGTCTTTACAGCATTTATGAGAGAGAAGCAGTATGTCAGCTGCAGAATAGCTTACTTGGCACTATCTTTTCTGTGCCTAATAGTCAATAATACTCAATATATACTCAACCGATAGCCAATAAACACCTTCTAAATAAATACGCCAATAGCTCAATGTATGAATTGAGAGAGGTCACCAACTTCAGTGGACATCATCATGCTCCTCTTGAAAATAAGGAAATTAGATTGTCTTGAGCACTCAGTCCAGCCCTGAAATTCTGCCATCTTAGAATCTATTTTTTATTCTTCATCCTGGATTCTTTCTGAGCAGCCAAAACAAGATACGGTTTGTATATTTGTATAAAATAGGATCTGGCCCAATATACTGGCAAGGCTTTATCCTTGCCTCTTTTGTTATTTTCCTATACATGTTCAGCAGACCTGCTTGCTTTTGAACTAAAAGTGCTAGGAATGTAGTCCACTCGAGCTCAGAATTTTTTGCTGCTGAGATCATTTCTATTCATTTTTACCCATCTCCTGTTTTTTGCATACCTGGTTACAGAGATGTATCAAGAATGTCAAATTGGCAAAATTTGAATATCTGTAGATCAGCCCCGATAACAGTTCCAAATAATACAACTTAAGAGAAATATATTGGGGGTTTTGTTTGCTTGCTTGCTTGTTTGTTTTGCTTCACAAAGCCATACCTATGTGGTGAGATGATGGAGTTGGCAGCCGCGGGAGATGGCGGCGGTGGGGGGGGGGGCGGGTAGAAGAAAAGAAAAAGGAAAACTTCAGGCCCAGTCTTGTCAGCCCAATTAGTAGCCAAAATATGCTGACCATCAATTTTGCAGGATTCAGTTAGTAAGATGATTTAATCATTTTTAAATAGGAGATCACCAAGACCAATCTGTTCAGTAGTTTCATGTTGTTGACTAATAATTTCAATCATGATGGTGTGGTACCCTGACATACCAGTTTCTAATACTCTAGGAATTGAAACAATCACCGTGCCTTCCAAATGGCACAACTTAATCCCGCAGAGAAAATGACTCAAGTGGGATGAGCGGCCCCTATCTGTGTAATTATAAATTATAAATAAGTAATTAAAGATTAAGTCTAAATCTCAGTAGGCCCTAAGATGGATGGGCCATCTGGTTATTCCTGAGATGCTTAAAAAGCATTGGTACTCATATGTCCCAATCAATGATAAGACCTTGTAGAGAGAAAAAAATGCAAGAAATCTCAGGGTTTGTCCTTTAATATATTTATTTACTGGTCCCATCTAACTATTCCCTAAACATTTTAAAAGTTTTCTGATGGGTCTGTTTAATAGCTTATATACTGTCCCTATAATTCTTTTTAATGCTCATTTTTGAAAAGCTATGAAGATTTAGGAGATTCTACTACTTTATATCAGCTCTTTGTCATCCCAAGTGTGATAAACATCTTTGTATGAAGAATTACTAAGTCACACACCAAAAGATAGATCTAGTCTCTCCCAAAGAGTGATCTCTGAACAGCTCTATCCGATGTTCCCTTATTTCCTCCTTATCCTGGGTAACGTATTTGCTGCCAGGATTCAAAACCAGCAGAAAGCTGTCAGCTGTCTGGGAGCTGTTACTTTCATCTCCCCACTGTCCTTCATTTCAATGCGGTCCATTGTGTACAGCAGACAAGTCGGGGTTCATTAGCAGAGTCATTCAGAAAGCCTTCAGCAGCGGGGGGGTTCTTCCCATCCTCTGCCCCTTCCATCTGCCACCAAGCACCCACCTCCCCACCCCCCCAAATAAATCATCCTGGCACTCCCTCTTCTCTTTCCAGTCCCAAATTCTGCATTTCCCCACCTGACGGCAAGTCAGATTAGCATAAGAAAGAATGGTAGATCATCTGTCAAATCACCTTTTTATGTGGATGACCTCAAGCCAAGGTCAAGAGAGAAAGAGTCAGCTATAATATAATGGACCATTTTCAGAAATGAAATATGGCACCCATCACATGAAGCAGATCAGGCCTCTCCCCTGCAAACCAGTTTCCAGGGCCTCCCATGACACTGGGAAGAAAAAGTGAGCTCTTCACACCCTGCACAGTTGGTCCTCCGCCCACCCCACCAACATCCTCTTAGACCGCACTCCCTCACCCCGGCTACGCACAAGTGGTATAAAGAAACGGCACACTCTCGCTGATACAGGCTGGTGGCACTAGGAGTTGCCACAGGTATTCCGGAGATCGATTTTGCACTATGTGTCAAAAACCTTGCTGTATATATTCTTTGACCCAGCAATTTCACTTCTTGCTTTTTATCCTAAAGAGACAATCAGTACACATGAGCAGATCAATGTTCTAGGTTAGAATGCATTGCAAGGTTCTTTACAGTGATTAAAAGTTGAAAACCCTCTCTACGTCTACCAAAAAAGAAGTTGGTTAAATATACAGAAATTCATTCATGTTTCTGAACCCATTAAAATTTGTCTCCTTAAATGTGGAATGTGCATTGTGACTTCCTTCTAAAGAGTATAGTATGGAAAAGAATACTTTCACAGTGGAGAATCCTGATAAACAGCACCCTAACCAGGTGATAAATGTCGGTATCAACATGTTGATTTAATCATGGTGGTGGTGGTGGTGGTGGTGGTGGTGGTGTGTGTATATATATATATCTATATCTATCTATCTATCTATCTATCTATATATATATATATATATATATATATATATATATATACGCTTGACATGATGGTATGAGGATGGCACTTTACCTCTACAACCTTCCTCCCAAAAGTCCATTACCCCAATCTTATCTTGAGAACAATATCAAATTCCAATTGGGGGGCATCCTACAAAGTACCTGAATAGTACTTCTCCAAATTGTCAAGGTCATCCAAAATAAGCAAAGTCTGAGAAACTGTCAGTTTAAGAGGAGCCTGAGACATGACAAGTAAACGTAATGTGTCCTGAATGGCATCTTAGAACAGAAAAAGGAAATTGGGTAAAATCTTTAAAAATCTGAATAAAGTATGGACTTTAATAATAATGTATCAATATTGGTTCATTAATTTTGACACAGGTATTGTACTAATGTTAATAGTAGGAGATGTTAATAGTGAGAGAAACTGGGTGTAGAGTATATGAGAAATTCTCTGTATTCTTTTCGCAATTTTCCATAAATCTAAAACCCTTCCAAAAATTAAAGTCTATTTAAAAGGGAAAGAAAAATGAGGCTGTAGGTGTATATGTAGTTACACAAAGTGTGTTACTAATTTAATTTTAAGTGAAAAAAGTAGATCATCAAACAGAATCTAGTGATTATAACAAAAATTATATATACATGCACATGTGTCCATAGTTTATATATCTATAGAAAAATCTGAACAAATGAACATTAACACATTAACAGTGGGGTGACAGGTGATTTTTTTTCTTTTTTGCTTATTTTCCAATTTTTGACAATGAATACTTAAGTATTAAAAATTTTTTTAGGTTGGTTTTTGTTTATTGCTTTATTCAAATCTTCTGAATGTTTAGATATGCCAATGTTAGCCAGTGATCAATGCAACTTCCTTAAAATTGCACCATATTGGGGACGTGGAAATGGAATAAATTTTGTTGTAACTTGTATTGCTTTTTAAAAATCTTTCTAATTTTAAATAATTGTAGACTTACAGAAAAGTTGCAAAAATAGAATTCCCATTCAGCTTCCCCTAAAGTTGACATGTTTCATAATCATAGAAAAATGATCAAAACTGGGAAATTAACATTGATACAGTACTGCTAACAAAACTCTAGACCATACTCAAATTTCACCAATTTTTTTCACTATTTCCCTTTTTCTCTTCTGGGAATCAATCTGGGACCTCAGGCTGCATTTCGCTGTTAAATCTCCTTAGTTCACTCCAGTCTGTAAACGTTTCTTAATCTTTCCTTGTCGTCTCTGAACTTGACATTTTTGAAGAGAACTCTAGGTATTTTGTAGTATGTCCCTCATTTGGCGTTTGTCTGATGCACTTTGGAGGTTATGCACTTTGGCAAGAACATCACAGAAATGACCTTGCCCTTCTCAGTGCTTCATATCAGAGTGTCCATGAGGCTGATATGCCTTATAACTGGGGAGGTTAACTTTGACCACTTGGTTAAGGTGTGTCTGCTAGATATTTCCACTTGTAAAGTTACTGTTTTGAAATTCCTTATCTTAGGGAAGACACTTTGATACTATTCAAATATCCAGATTCCTCCTTAAGCTTTTGCCCCCTAATTTTAGCATCCCTTTTGTGTCTCTTGTCTGCAACAACTATTACTGTGTCATCTGATGGTGATTTTTCTTTCATTCTTTCTATATTTATTAATTGGAATTCTTAAGGAAAAGACATTTCTTCTTCTTTATATAAGTATTTATATCAGTATGAACTCATACCATTCTATGGGTTATTATCCAATACTATCATTATTTATTTTAAAATAAAATATAAAAAATATAAACACGTCAAATTGTTCGAGACTTTGCCATTAGGAACTTCTTTGGGTTGACTTGTCTGTGCTTTAAACATGCCCTCCTCTCTTTTGGAGCCATTGCTACTACATGGCATCACAAGATGTTCCAGGCTCCTCTTGTATTTCTCTGTGCCAACTCTGGGATCAACCATGTCTCCAAGGAGCCCTGGTCCCTTTTGTTGGAAAATGATGTTTAGAAACAAAATCTAGACCCAAGGTATGCTATTAATACTGGAAAACCATTGCCTCTAGGACCTCTGAGCAGACAGAGCTAGGAAATACATGTGTGTATACCAACCCACACATATACACAAACACCTACTTTTCTATTAATATAGCCATCTATCTGCATAGATAGATAGGTAGATAGAGAGATAGACCAATTCCAGTCCAACACCACAGATTCATTTTCGCCTTCCTTGTTTATAACTTTTCTCTAACAATGTAAAACCTAGTCCTTATTATCTACAATGTACGTACTTAGTTATTCAGTCCTAATATACACATAAAGCAGTTTCAGAATTGCTAACCCGTACCCCTGTAACAAATTTAATAACTGAATTAAACTCTAAACGTATTAATGTTTTCTCATATGTTTAAGAGCCTTTTTATATATATTTTACAAATGTTCTTTTTGAATCTTTTCCCATTTTTCTATTGTGTTTTTGATCCTTTGTCTCTAAGTTTTGGTGTTTTTTTTAACATCTTTATTGGTGTCTCTAACTTTTTAAGAGTTCCGTGTATAGTAGGGATATCTGCCCTTTGTCTGTGGTATATGTTGAAATATTGTCTCCCAGTTCATTCGTTGTCTTTTGATATTGTTTATGAAATGTTTTTGCCATGTGAAATATTTTAGTTACATCATCAAATTTATCAATCTTTTATTACCTCTGGATTTTAATACAGTTAAATAGCCTTTTCCTACCCCAAGGTTAAGGAGGAATTCACCCATATTTTCTTCCAATGCTTGTATGGTTTCATTCTTAGATTTATAACCCTAATCAAGATAAGGTTTATTCTTGTGTATGGCCACACACCCCTTTCTCCATCATCTCTTTACAAGAATATGTTCACTCGGGTGAAATCAAGTTGGAAGAAATCAAGTTAACAGAAAGGTGTAGCATTAAGTTAGCTGTGGAGAAAGAGCAAAACTTTAACTTGAAATGGTTAGAGCCAAAGCCAGTGCCTATTGTGGCTTACAGGATGGCTTGGTCTCTACCTGCCTCCCTAGCTTCATCTCTCCACGACCGGGAACAATGTCCTCCACCGCAGCAGCCAAGCTCTTGTTCCTCCCTGGAAATGTACATAAAGGCAAGATCTATGATCTCTATTAGCAAAAACTAAGAGTGGCAGCTTCCTTCAAAGGCAGGATTCAAGTTTGTAGTCTTTGAGGTTGGAATCTTAACTTTGGGGTGAAACATTCTGAGTTACACAATATGCGTTTCTGCCTTTGCTCTCATGGTATCCATTGCTACGTTCGACTTAACAAATACTTTTTTGTGCCTGAGACTGTTTCCATTTCTGGGTAAATGGTGAAGAAAATGATCTTGCCTCCCAGGAATTTTACCTCCTTGTTTAGAAGATATTTCCACAGTTCACAGATTCTTCTGATCCCAAAGTAATGTTGACAGTCTTTCCCAAAAAAATGTCCCTCCAAACCTGGAGAGTTCCTAAGGATACTCCTGTGATTTAGTGTGTGAATGCAGCTAAAAGTCTCCACTGGAATGAGAGATGGCCTTTAGAGGCAAAGCAAGCTTCCTTAGATTGGAAGAAATGGGAGCATTTTTGATGAAAACCAAAAAGACAAGTTACAGGTACACACAATACAGTTTTTCTGCAAAGTGTTTCATGTTCTGCAGCCAGCTCAAGGACTGCCCTTTGATAAACTGAGAATAGCTCTAATCTCTAAATGGCTACATAGCGTTGGGCCATTTTCTCCCCTGATGAGAAGACACCATCTGCCCAAACTCACATTTGAGGATTCCCTCTGACAGGCAACTTAGAAGTGCAATGAATTTTTTAATTGGAAAATACTGCTGTTCCATTTTGTCTATTTCCGACTCATTTATTTAGTGCCCAAGCAGTATCTTTGTCTTAGTGATGTTTCATTCCTGTTGTTTATTCCACACCTGAAGTCATAATCTTCTTTGTGACATCTTAAACCATAAATGGTTGCTATGGAAATGATTAGAATGTCACACACGAAAGGATTATAACCTTTGGTTGGGTACTATCCAGACCATATAAACTCTTAAAGACATTATTTAAGGCAAATGTTCCAGCGAGAAATTTGGGAGAAAATAGATTTCTGGAAGCATAAACCTAGCGATACAAGTGAAATGAGTCCAGTTCAGCAAACTTGGTCATCTCTAGTAATTCCAGAATGTGGAATATTGAGGGGAAATTTTTCTTAGTAACCCGTTTTCCTTCTTCACATTAATTGTTTTCGACACAGTTTTTTAATGTATTTGTTTGTAAGTGGATCTTTTCTCCAAATTATTCAGATAAGACTATATCACAAATATCTGAAAGAACAAAAATGAACCAACGCTGCTCAAAGAAACTCTAAAATCTCAAGCACAGATAAATAAGTACAAAGCATCAGCTCTCTCCACCAACTATATATTGGGAACGGCATTAGAAGCCACAATCTCTTGTAAACACATAGTTTTTACACTATGTGTAAAAGAAGGCACATAGTTTTCTTCTCTTTGAGTTTAAACAATATCAATGCTATTTTGCATCCTAAATCATTCAAATGCATATAATTTCAGTGCCTAGAGATGTTAGGTGTAATTATTCACATTTGCAAGAAACAAGAAGACATCTTTTGGTTATAAATTAGCAATAATAGTACATGCAATTTAGCACTTATTTATACTAGTGCATTTCCAAAGTGTTTAAAGAGTACTTTTCAAAGCACTTCCGTAGCATATATACTTGTTCCCAATTAAGGAAAAGTTGGCATATGTGATTATATTGACCCTGTGGTACAATAGCCATCTCTAGCCATGGACCACCTCTGTGGGTGGCACACATACCCCGTCCCATCCAACCACATATGTCCTATGCTCCATGTTAATTCCCAAAAGCCTATGTAATGAGAAGACATTGCATTTTTTTACTTCAAAATATGCGTTTATATCTATTATGCTAGTAAAAATGATTCCACTATTTTTATTTAGCAAGCATTTGTTGAGTGGAGGTGTACCCTTTCTAGTTTGACATTTAATTGGCCAACACTGCCATTGATTTTCTTTTTCCCTTGTACTCTGACTGTAAGATCAAGATTTGTAAGTCACAGAGAGGCTTTCTACCAAGAGGAGGGATCTTTTCCTACCTGAGTGAATTCTCTACCTAAATTGGAAGCCAATTAGCGGCCTTTCCTAGTTCCATTTTACCAACCTTTCCTGGTATACAGGGTTCATACATCGGGACTCCCAAAAGAGCCCACTAATAGCCAGACTTCCGGGAAGATAAACAGAGCAGCAAGGCTCAGAAAAGCCGACTCAGAGACATGAATATGAGTTTATTCCTGTGGGAAAAGCTTCTTCCATAAAAGATAGGCAGAATGTGCTTGCTGTCAAATCCATCAAAACCATGCCACGTAAAGCTATAGGAAAAAAAAAAAAAAAACTCTGGTAAAAACTGAAGAGACATTTGCAAAGAGACCTGTTTTATGGGCATGGCCTACTTGTGATTTTTTTTTTTTCCATCATCACTCAGCAAGCACAGAAAATTTACAGAATGGGGGTTAGAACTGGTGCCAGATAACATTCTAGTGGTCAAAGCTGCTCCGTCATCACCTTGATTTCTTACTAAATTATTTTCCTCTTTTTGACTCACATCTCTTTTTATAGTATTCAAGACAATTTTCTAGTCCATGTGAATTTGTTCAAGTTTTTCTCCTATGTAAACATTTTACATAGGAGAAACATTACATATCCGTGTAAACATTTTTACATGTTCATCCAAATTTTTCCCTTCGCCTGCACCCCTACAGAGCTCTCTTTGAAGTGGAGAACTTGGCAGGTCCTTGCTAGCAAAGCAGCATGCTTCCTCCTGGGGTTGGAGATGTGTGTGTGTTTAACCTCCTCCTAACTGGCCTGTCTGCCAATAGTATAATTTTAAACCAGTTCCATTTCCCTCCAGTGGGTATATTTATCTCCACAAAGACCACCCATCTTTGTTCTGCTTCACTATTTACGGTTTATTTTCTGCTGGCCTCTGTCTGATGGAGGATGATCCCTCTAAAAGGACCATGGAGCTAGCCAGCTGTCAGTATTCCCTGTCTTTGACATTGACATAGGGATCTTTAGGTGAGTCGTGTAACCCTTGGTAATTTCTCACTGCTTCTGTACTCAAACAGGGATGATCACCTGGTCTGCCCACCTATTTTGTGCTATCGGAGGGAAAACTTTTTTTTAATGTTGTCTGCATCGTGTTGATATTATTTCCTGCCTGCTGTTTGGATTGGATGACATAGAGATGGAAATGAACACGCTAAAAAATAGTGTCCTTATTTTGCATCTGTGCCTGATTATTAATTCCCCCAACTGCTTAACTTTTGCCTGTGCCATTTCTCATTTTAACTTGATGGCCTGTCCAGGGCATGAATCCTGCTTCACCTAAATCTTACCCATTCATCTAAGGCAAATCAGCTGCCTTACCTTTCATGCTTTCTTTCGACCTCTTACTTTTAAATCTTGCAGCAGGATTTGTTATTAGGAAAACTTAATATTCTGTGTTCTTTGAGGGTAACGGGCAACTCTGCAGAAAACTTAGATAACAGATAACAGTATTGAACACTATTTATCCAGACTTTAAAAATCAGATGTTTATTATTAAATTATGCATTTATTTAGCAAAATATGCTATCATCATTCTTTTGGTGGATGGAGAATATAAGAATTTGACTAATGCTGGCAGCCTCTTGGAAAGATGCTGCGTCAAATAAGCCAAAACCGAGACCTAACCTAGATTGGGGATTGATTAGCTACAGGATACAGAGTTCTAAATCAAAATTTTAGAAGTTTAAGTGAATCATTTTAACTTTAATTTCTGAATGAGGCCAAACCCAAAAAATAAGTTCCAATGCGTGTTGTTAAAGAGGGAATTCTCATTATCCTTCAGCTATCTCTCTCCCTAAAACTGAACAGAAGCCAACAATCACGGTGAAGCAGTCTCTTGATGTTTTTAAACCTGTTACTAAATCTTTTAGACCTCAGAATTGAAAATGTGGATGATATTGGTTTTAGAGTTTCTATTCTTAATAAGAATTAATAAAATAAAATTATTATATTATGAAATTATTCAAATAATAATTTAAATATCTCACACGTACCCAAAATGGAGAACTGCTATATCACCGCTGAATCATAATTCTTAGCAGTCTTACAAAGCATTGCCATGTGTGAAACAGAAGTGCGAGAGAAGTAGATGGTTGTGTTAATTTCCAAGTGAGAGATGGGTAGCATGAGTGTAGCACCTCCGGAGGCTATGGTTACCTCGAAGTAGACCTGCTTAGAAACCATTTGAATTTATCAAACAGTAATCAAAATTTTTTCAGAAGTAGAATTATTTCTACTTTGAAAAAAATACTGAAACAGTTCCTGATGTTGCCCAACTAGGAAAAGATCCATCCTTTGGGAGTCCATAAGCTGGTGGACCTATAGATAGAGACTATTCTAAGTTATCCCTACACCACCCTGGGGTGATAGAGCCTAAGGTCATGTCTCTTTCAACAAATATTCCTGAAGGGTCCACTATGTGCCATGCACTGTACTGGGCATTGAGTAAAATACCGTAAGTAAAATAGATAGGGTGGTCCTTGCTTTCTTATAGTTTTCTGTCTAGTGACGGAGACAAAGAATAAACAAGTAAGCCAATTAATAGATGTATTTGCAAATTATGGTAAGTGCAGTGAAGAAAATGAAAAAGGCACATTGGGAGAGAGTGGTGGGTGTTGTAAAAGGTAGCAGATGATTAGACCTGAAGTGCGAGAGAGATCTAGCTTTGTGAAGGGCAACAGAGAAGCGGGGAGGGATACAGAACAAAAAAAGACAGCCTAGGTGGGTGCTTGGAGAACAAGAAATATTGGTATAGTCACAGAACTTACAGAAGGACCTGTGGCCAGAGACAAATCAAGTAGTGCCTTGTAAGCCACAATACGAAGTCTGAGTTTGTATTTACAATATTAAAAGTGCTAAGTGCAAAAGGCAATGTTGTTTTCAAAAGAGAAGTAGCAGGATCCTTAAATGTGTTTTAAAAGTCTGTCTGAAAGCAGTCGATAGTAGAGGTAAGAAGACCAGAAAGAAGGACTCAAGGTGAGCTGACGGAGGGTTGGACCACGGTGGCTGTGGCAATGGAGGGAAGTGGATGGATTGGAAGTGGTTCTGTCAAGGAAGCATCGGGACATGCTTAGTAGGGTGAGGGAGATGAGTGTCAAGGGCGATTTCCAGCTTTCTGGTTTGACAGAACATGTGAATTATGGCCCAATTTGCTGAGATGGGAAGGAGGGAGAGAGACAGGTGATTTTTTTATCTGTTCTATAAGAGATTCATGACAGTTATTAAGAGTTCAGCATGCCAGCATGTTAAGTTTGAAATGCCTGTAAGACAGTTGAGTGAAATGTTAAGTAGATACTTGGATATTCAGTTAGCAAATTTTTATTTAATACCTACTATGTGTCATACACTATTCTATTATGATAGAGGATAAGTGATTATGGATCTCGAGGAAGTTTGGGCTGGGTATAAAATCAACTTAGAGCTGCTATGAGCACCAGCTTCATTACAGAAGGCATGTTCTGTAATGAAGCCAGAACATGCCTTCCCTTCTCTGCCTCCCTAATAGACCATCTCCTGAGACACATCAGGATAAGATGACAGTTACCAAGTGCTCCTAAAGAAGGAACTTTATATACTATCCATCCAACAAATTGTGGATTAAATGGCACCTGAGTGACTGGAATCAGTTGACTTTTTTTTTTTAATAATCAATGTGCAAAGAATATTACAATGTATTTATAATAGCGAAATATTGATACAATCTAAATGACTAACACAGAAAGAGAGATTAAATAGCATACATTTGTAAAAAGGAATGTTAAGCAGCCATTGTAAATAATAGTTTTGAAACATATTAAATGGCATGAGATAATATTTCAAATGTATAAGTGAAAAGTAGGCTACTGGAACACACTTAGAGCATATCTTAGTTTTCTTTAAAGATTGAAAGTAATATGTGCATAGAAGAAATATAAAGGAAATGAGTCAAAATGTCAATTAGGCTTATCAATATGTGGTAAGATTTAAAGCGGCTTTCATGTTTTCTCTATGCTTTTAAGTAGTTTTTAAATGTTTTTATAATGAACCTACCCTCAATTATTGGTAAGAAAGAGGACCATGATGGGAGGCACTTTGGGGAAATATGTGGAATAAGTAGATACGACCCATACCCTTAAGTTAAATGTATGGAATAGGTATATGAAAAACAGGCTTGTTACTTCCCCTTAAGTCACTGAAAGGATCAGTGCTTCCATTATTTATAACCAGTGTTTCATATGGAGAGAATTCATGGGGAAAACGAGCCAGAGATCTGGGATGTTCTCAACAAGAGAAGACAAATAAGAGAATGTGAGAAATTGTCACTGTTAATTAACATCTATGGCGCACTAAATGTGTGTCAGGAGCTCTTTTAAGTATTTTACGTTCTTTTTTTTTTTTTCTGTGGTACGTGGGCCTCTCACTGTTGTGGCCTCTCCAGTTGCCGAGCACAGGCTCTGGACGCGCAGGCTCGGCAGCCATGGCTCACAGGCCTAGCCGCTCCGCGGCATGTGGGATCCTCCCGGACCGGGGCATGAACCCGTATCCCCTGCATTGGCAGGCAGACTCTCAACCACTGCGCCACCAGGGAAGCCCTTATTTTACGTTCTTAAAGAAAGACAATTAGAGAATGTTAAATGTATGCTGTATTAATTTGGATTAAACACTATCCCTTTCTCTTTAAATGTTCTGATGTAAAACAAGAAATTAGAAAAATTTAATTACTAAACAAACAAATACATACATGCAAATATAAGTGTGTGTGTGTATGTGTGTTCCATCTTCATGTAAAGTTAATTAAGTGAGATAAAGTTAAAAATTAATTAAAACTTTTGTCACTAATTCTAGCCCCAGTGATAAGGTGGAAGAATGGCTGTCACCTGTCTGTCTGTTGATTTATCATTAATTAAAGCCCAGCTGGCAAGGCGTCCTTGAAGCTGAAGTGGTGAGACTGCAGTTGCCATGGGTGCAGAGAGTAAGATCTGTAGAGTCACTAAATCCATTCCATTCTTATTCCAACCTATATACTAGCAGCTATACAATCCAAATCCCTTTGTTAAAGCAGATTGAAAGACCTACAGAAGTAACAAACATCACTCCTCAAAATAATTGTTTCAGGATCTCAAGGACATTTCAGAGCTATCTAGAAATCCCTGAATATTCTTTGTGCTCTTTATTAGAATTCAGCAGCCTTAAGATCTCATTGTGCTAACCAAATCTCCTTTTCTGAGAAATATTGGAGTATTGAGCTTGTGGTTGGGGGGCTACATCAATAAATCACATTTTCTGGTAGCCAACCCCCCCCGCCCCATCCTTTTACTTAAAAATTAGTATCACTGCCCTACAAGCAATTGCACCAAATGGAGAGACTGTCCACTGTGTTGTATGAGGACGTTTGCTTTAAAGCAAGGTCAGGGCTTCCCTGGTGGCGCAGTGGTTGCGCGTCCGCCTGCCGATGCAGGGGAACCGGGTTCGCGCCCCGGTCTGGGAGGATCCCACGTGCCGCGGAGCGGCTGGGCCCGTGAGCCGTGGCCGCTGGGCCTGCACGTCCGGAGCCTGTGCTCCGCAACGGGAGAGGCCGCAGCAGTGAGAGGCCCGCGTACCACAAAAAAAAAAAGAATATTACATTTTAAAAAGCTTTAAAGGGCTTCCCTGGTGGCGCAGTGGTTGCGCGTCCGCCTGCCGATGCAGGGGAACCGGGTTCGCGCCCCGGTCTGGGAGGATCCCACGTGCCGCGGAGCGGCTGGGCCCGTGAGCCATGGCCGCTGGGCC
Source organism: Physeter macrocephalus (assembly GCF_002837175.3). NCBI lineage: Eukaryota > Metazoa > Chordata > Mammalia > Artiodactyla > Physeteridae > Physeter > Physeter macrocephalus. The sequence goes on along the minus strand of NC_041224.1, from coordinate 26,771,892 downwards.
TGCGCGTCCGGAGCCTGTGCTCCGCAACGGGAGAGGCCGCAGCAGAGGGAGGCCCGCATACCACAAAAAAATAAATAAATAAATAAATAAAATAAAGCAAGGTCAGCTGACTCTAGTCTGGAGGTGGAGGAGTGAACGTTCTAGAATGTATCGATAAAAGAACATAATTCCAATTCAGATATATCCATGAGATAGAATCCAGTCTGCATCTGAGAGGAACAGAATTATAATACAACTCTTTAGGGGCAAGTGGGGCAAAGTAGACAACACGGAAGAGCCATTATCTTTGTCAACCACTTTGTAACTCCATCCTGACGGTGCCTTTTGCCTTATTTTTCTATACTTCCTTTATATAGCTCTTCATGCTGTCAAAGCATTCAGTCTCTATAGTGACCTGTCAAATGACCTCCATTTTAGGACTGTAAATTTTGTGACTACTAAGCTTTATTAATTACTACCCCCCTCTTCACAAAGGAGTAAGGTGAAAACAGAGATAGATTTGCACAAATCTTGTGCTGGTTTTGGACAAATAAGCTTAACATTATGTTTTAATGAGTTTAGGTGTATTTGTAAAATATATCATATTTCCAGTTTGGAAGTGGAAAGTTTTTTAAAATTGGGTGAGAAATTAAATACGTGTGGTTTCTGGTACTAATATATTCTTTTGTTGCCCAGCTCTCCTGACCTCATCTTCTTTGATTAAAGTTTAAAATGCACACATTTCCAAATGAAATAGACCAATATTATTGCTGAGAAAAGATGCCTAGGTCATTGAATTGACAAATGTGCAGTTTTACCTCATCCTCTGATGTTGTAACTGAAAACATTCAAGGGGATGCTGAGAAGTGTTGCTTCTCAGCCTTTACAGCAACAGAGCATGTGCCAAATCCAAAGCCTGGTTCTCCTTGACTTGTGCTCCTCCGGGAAGAGAAGCTGGCCTGTAACCCAGGCCAGGCATACTTCCGGGATGTTTTCTGTCACTATCAACGTCTGCTAATCTATCCGTCACATTGTGGATATCCTCCTTATGCTCAAAGATGCGACTAAGAGCACGTAGATAGCTGAAGCTTTTTAATCAAGTTGGTTCTAGAAATATGACATGGAAGGAGTGAGCTGCTCTGGTGTTTCTTTATGCTTCAAGATATTTCTGGGGGCTTCCCTGGTGACGCAGTGGTTGGGAGTCCGCCTGCCGATGCAGGGGACACGGGTTCGTGCCCCGGTCCGGGAAGATCCCACATGCCGCGGAGCGGCTGGGCCCGTGAGCCATGGCCACTGAGCCTGCGCGTCCGGAGCCTGTGCTCCGCGATGGGAGAGGCCACGGCAGTGAGAGGCCCGCGTACCGAAAAAAAAAAAAAAAAAAGAAAGAGAAGAAATACAGAGTCTCAGGATTATTCTATTGGCAATCCCTGGTTCAAGAGAATCCTAGTTCACATACAAATAAATATGTAAATATGTGTATATTTACATATGTATGTATACATATTATAGTTGTCTACAAACATTACCTAACGTACTTAAAGACAGTGTTTTTCAACTGATGTGACCCATTAGTGAGTTGTGAAATCAATGCTGTGGGTTGCAACTTTCTCTTTTATTTTTAAATGAAAGATACCATAGGATAAAATTTCTCTTAGCCTGTCATATTAAAAGGCAAGTATGGCTTAGTGATACGTTTGTTTCAGTTTGTGTGTATTTGGTCGGTTGTGTATTATGTCACAATGTGAAATAAAATTTAAAGCCAATATCATAGGAAGTTTATGTCCTCTTGATAATAAAGGGTCATGCTTTTTAAAATTCCTCTCTAAATAGGAATTCTAATTTCCAAAGCTCTGTGTGGGTGCATGCACGCACATGTGCAAAACAAGAGATTGTGTGGGCTTTTACTTACACACTTGTGTGTATGTGTGTTTGTTTCTACAATAGGAACAATAATTGATTAAAAAATTAATATTTTACTGCAGAGTTCCAATAGTCCTCACCATGACTTCCAATCCTATCCACTTAGAAGCAGTAGAACATTCTCTTCTCTTGCTCAGTGGTAACATTATGGAAATTTGTTAATGAACAGTGTGTTATGAAAAGTCAACTCACTCCCAAAAAAGAAATGTAGTCAAGGATTGAGAAAAAAAGGACCATGTTTATTGATTGATTATAGTTTTTATTCCTGGGCAACTAACTAAACAAGAGTAGTGTTTCTGTTTCTTATATAAAGAAATTCCCAAGTCTCTTGGTAGAACTCCTAGGATGAACAGTTGACTTGTGAAACTATAAAATTCCTTGTGTTGTCCTTACCTAGGGGATATAGTCACATGTCTCTGACTTTCCAAATTAAAACTAAAGTTTACAAAAAGAACATAGGCCCTTCCTGAGGCTATACAGATAATTCCAGAACAAAATTTACGATATCTAGAAAACAGGCCACATTGCTTAACACGGATGCTTAATTTGTACTTTCAACATATATTTATAGGTAAAGCTTTATTGTGAACAGTATGTTCATCAGATCAAATGCATGGATGTAATTAAATTTCTGTTTGTTGAGGTTTTATAGCTCTTATTAAAAATAAATGTAGGGCTTCCCTGGTGGCGCAGTGGTTGAGAGTCCGCCTGCCGATGCAGGGGACACGGGTTCGTGCCCCGGTCCGGGAGGATCCCACATGCCGCGGAGCGGCTGGGCCCGTGAGCCATGGCCGCTGAGCCTGCGCGTCCGGAGCCTGTGCTCTGCAACGGGAGAGGCCACAACAGTGCGAAGCCCGCATACCGGGGGAAAAAAATGTAAATAAAGCTTGTTTGGAGATGTATGCCTTTTTTAACATTTAACTAGAAAATCATAAGAAGTTACCTATTTCAATGATGAAGCAGAAGTACTCTTTTTCTGTTCTTTAAGATACTAGAGGAGAAATGAAGCCACTAGACCAGATTCAAGTGATAAATACAAGTAAGCATGATCATTAAAAAAATGGCTTTAGAACAAACTCTGCTGTCTTAGAATTTGATGATTTAAGAGTGCTTAGCCCCAGGTCTGTTTTCATTGTTCATGAGTTTACATCCAGATTCTTTAGATCTCTTTTCTTAGGCTTCAACTATTTTTGCCAAACTTAATCTCTTACTCCTTTGCAGCTCCAGCTCTCTTTGCAGATCTGAGTCCTACTGGTTCTTTGAAGCCCCACACCAGTCTCCCTGTGACTCCAAAGCCTCTCCTGGTTACCAAAGCCTTAAATAACACCCTCTTGAATTCCTAAGCCACAAGCTATCTGCTTCAATCAACTGACAATAAGAATATACTTTGTGTATTGTTAGTTATTATTGCTTTTTAAAATTTAGAGGCTCTTAAAAATAGATTATTTGCTTCCTGTGAGCAGAGACCATCTTCACTGGGTTCAGAGATGTTACTAATCAATAACTTTAAATATATCCCAAAGTTATGTCTACAAAAGACCAATAATGAGATGAAAACTTAAAAGAGAACAAGGAAAAAAATGAGTGATAAACTATAGGCTTATAATCTCAAAATATCATAAAAATCCTCATATTAAGATCTATGAATGATTAACATAATTAATATAGCATTTTATCATTTTACACCAGATATTTGGAGTTAGAACACGAGGGGTTTTTTTTCCATTCTCATATTTGTCTTCTATTGCCTCTTCTACATAGTATACCAATATTCCAATTATTTAGGTATTATTTAGGATGACTCTGGCTGCAAATAACAGAAAACCCCGCTGAAATTGGCATCAACGATAAGGGCGTTTATTGGCTTAATACATTGGAAATCTAGGGGTTGGACATGTTTTATATTTTTCTTAATGGGCTGGCTCTGCTCCATTTGCCTGTAATTCATTTGGCTCTGCCCTCTCGTGTGTGCTGGCTTCCTCCTTGGATTAGTCTTGATAGAGCAACAATAGCTTCATGACCAATGTTTGCACAGGACAAATTGTCCAAAGGGAAAAGAGAAAGGGGCATTTTCATAACCTTTCCCAAAACATCAAGAAAGCCCTCTCCTAAGATGATTCTGCAGTGATGTCTATGCACCATTTTGCCAAGTTAGGTTAGGTGACCCTTCCTGCAAACACAACTGAACCAATCACTCTTGGAGCTGTGGGTGTGTTCAAATTCACCTGAGACACCTGAGCTAAGTGGGAAATAAGAAGGGACCTCAGCAAAACTGGAGTTCTCTTGGGACGAAGAAATGAGAGAAAAGATGCTAAATAGACAATCAACAACCTTCACTCCAACTTTCAAAAAAAAAAATCTCTTCTTCCCAAGTAGATCCAAAGCATACCTTTCTAATGACCATCTCTGTTGTTTAGTATGAATATATATTGACTTTGTTAAATATAAGTTTCTCCCTGGGCAGAGGCTATGTTTCCCACAATAAGTTCATAGGTATATTAATGGGGAAAACTAACTAGTAAATATTTAATTATTTTGGAAGAATCCATTTCATATGACATCAAAAATAATTTTTCCTCTGTATTCTGCAAACCTGAACTAGTTCCAGGAGCATGGTGATTCACCAAGAATACTGATGCTGATTCTCTCCATTTCTATATATTTTCTTTTAGAAAAAGGCTATACTTTGCAGGTCATTTAATATTCTGGTGCAGAAGACCTTTCAAAGGTGCTCTATATTTAAAAGTGTTAAAGAAAATTTAGCTCACTGATTACTAATGGTGGTATTATCTCTCACTATTGCCATGATGGCTTTTGGCAGTAAGGAAATTTCATTTTTATCATTTTATTCACAAGGAATACAATAAGAAAATACCTTTTCTTGTAAGCATTGACTTAAAATATCTAATATTCCCATCATTAGATATTTGAGTGAGAATTATTATGTTTGGGGTAGAGTTTATTTTTTTCTCCTGGAAACAAAAGCACTCTCATAGTTTTCAGCTAGAGATTTTATCTTCACTTCTCCTAAAATAATACTACAGTATATTAAATCTTGATTTATAAAGTCTATCCTATGTCACATAGATTTATTCCATATTTGTTTAGTCATTTTTCCCTGAACATCAGAGGCACCTCAAAGGAAGTAGATTCCTATTGAATATTCTCTCAGATATGTTGACTTTTAATGGCTTAGTTATATTGATTCAATTAAATTAACTGGTGACAATAATGATATTTCTATTGATTCCTTCATTTTTCTTTTCTTGAATTACCACTTTATTAAAATGCATTTGTGATCAGTAATTTTCTAAGAATCCTTGTCCTAGAATAGTGTGAATATCAAAACCCTATAAATCAGATTGACTTAAAGAATCAATAGTTTTTGTTAATCACTAGACAAAAGGTCAATACACATAATTAAAAAAAAAGTCTATGAATTCACTGAATTCGACAATGGCAATAACAAATACACATACATACATGCAAACACGCGTGTTTGTGTATATGTAAACCAAATAGACAAATGTATGGAAAAGAGAAAGGAATGATTAAGAAACATATGAAAAGATATTAAACAGCCTAACAATAAAAAGTAATAGCAATGAAATCAACTATGAGCTATTTTCTAAAAGTGTAAGAATAATCTGTCCCGAAACATATAGTTTGAAGGGATTGACTATACACCTGTGATATGAAACAGTAATACACTATGGCAAATACTCCTCCTTTTTTCAATTTTATTTTATTTATTTATTTATTTATTTAAATAAATCTTTATTGGAGTATAATTGCTTCACAGTACTGTGTTAGTTTCTGTTGTACACCAAAGTGAATCAGTCATATGCATACATATGTCTCCATATCCCCTCCCTCTTGAGCATCTCTTCCATCCTCCCTATCCCACCCCTCTAGGTCGTTGCAAAGCACCGAGCTGATGTCCCTGTGCTATGCTGCCGCTTCCCACTAGCTAACTGTTTCACATTCGGTAGTGTATATATGTCGATGCTACTCTCAGTTCGCCCTAGCTTCCCCCTCCCACCCCATGGCCTCAAGTCCATTCTCTATGTCTACATCTTTATTCCTGCCCTGCAACTAGGTTCATCAGTACCTTTTTTTTTTTTTAGATTCCATATATATGCGTTAACATGCACCATACACAAAAATAAACTCCAAATGGATTAAAGACCTAAGTATAAGACCAGATACTATAAAGCTCTTAGAGGAAAACATAGGAAAAACACTCTTTGACATAAACCACAGCAAGATCTTTTTTGACCCAACTCCTAGAGTAATGGAAATAAAAATAAACAAATGGTACTTAATTAAACTTAAAAGCTTTTGCACAGCAAAGGAAACCATAAACAAGATGAAAAGACAACCCTCAGAGTGGGAGAAAATATTTGCAAATGAAACAACGGACAAAGGATTAATACTCCTCCTTTTTTAAGCATAAAATGAAAGCAATACAGAGTGAAATAGAAGGTAGGGTTCTTGTCCTTATTTTCCCGCCATTGAATCGGTTACAAGATGGTTACATTTTATATAGTTGAAAACTTGTAAAGAATTCCTCCATAATGAAGAAGCAGAAGTTTGTAAACTTGGCCCCTTGTAGAATGGAATTGTTGGAGCCCCAGGACTTTCTCTCCATTTATTGATGGATTCAGATGCCTACACTCTACCTGTAAGCACCTCCAATAAAGTGTTGTTAGCCGCTGAATGATATTGACAGAGCCATCAGCAATCTGAAGATTTTCATTTTGAACTGTGGCATCCTGAAATAAGTTGAAGCAGAAATAATATCTCTGTGTTGAAAGATTTCAAATTCCTTTTATTGATAGGTAAAGTACAGGACTAGAGACGAGTGACTGAAGGATGATTTGAGAGGGCACAAATAACCAGTGGACTGCTGCCTGCAATTGTGGAAGGGAAAAACAAGAGGGAAGAGAAACCAGCTGTGCTCTATGCTGTTTTGGTGTATTAAGCTTCAATTCACCTTAGGCTCTTTATCTACTTTTCATCAGGTTTGCCTTTCTGCTTTATTCTCTTCAGAGCTCTAGGAGGAATTATCAGCAGCACAACCCTTTGGCAACACTTAGTGGGAAACCCTGGGAGGTTGGCAGTCTGAGTCAGTGTTTACCGTGACATCTTCCTGCCTGGACCAAAGATAGCATTCATCATCATTTAAGTAGACACACGATGCTGCTAGACAAAACCTCAGCCATGGATTACATCAGTGTGCCATTGGGAGCCAGCCTTTGTCCCAATGTCTACATGGAGTAGGAATCTCAAAGCTGGATCTTAAGACTCTTGCTAGAACTTCCAGGAAAATTAATGCACTAAGTCAATTGGTTAATTATCTGTATCATTGACCTTGGTGCCTTAATGAGAAAAGAGAACTCATACACTGCATGGCTGTAAACAATTATAACATGGCGTCCATTGTGTAATTGACAAACTTTGGTACGTCTAAATAATGTGGAATGAAATAAGCCAACCCCATTCAGAACAAGTGCCTCCCCTTTTTCTTCCTTTATTTCATACATTTCTTGTTCCCCTGACATTTGCCTTACTCAGTTTCCCTAAGATCAGTACAATGTGTCTTCTAACTTCGTCTTTTGATTAAAACTGCCTTCGTGGAACAAAGCTACTCAGATAGCGTTCTCTGTCTCCTGATTGGCAGACAGTCCTCTGAATGTTTATAAACTTCCTAAAAGCTGAAGTTCTCTTTGGTTGGCACGGATCTTTGCTTCACAGTGACAGGAGCTAGCTAATTTCTGATTGCTTCGTAACACGGTTCCTGCCATCCTTCGTCTCAGTCTGCGCATAACATACAAATTCATCACTGAAGCCAAATCCCAAAGGCATAATACTCCATGAAACCAGGTGAAATAAGAGGATATAGAGGATGATGCCACGCCCAACACACCCAGCCTACAGTAAAGCAGGTATCAGTGAGTGTTGGCTGGACTCAGGGACCTTACTGGGCAGCCATCCACGGCTCACCCTGGGCCTCAGCCCCAGCTCAGCCACAGGGCCCACCAACACACAGGAGAATTGCCATTGTCACAGAAGTTTCTTCCAGTGGTTGCATAAATCTCCATGTTTATCTTCCCCTCCTCACCAAAAATAAGATTATCAATATCAGATGCCAAGTGTTTTCCTAGCTATAAATGTCCATTGGAAAACCACACAGAGAGGACAAATTATATTCTTGAAAAGAAAGTACTGTTTTTATTAGGAACAGCCAGGTTTGTATCATCTTTACCATTGCTCTCCTAATTCTTAGCCTTTTTGCCCTGGCACATCCAGACCTCCTCTTTATCCCTGCAAACATGGGCTTCTAGGAGTCATCTGCTACCGTCCTTCGGATTCTCCACAGGGTACAGACTGACACTTGGGGAAGAGATTCTGCTACTGTTACTTGGTTTGGTATCTGATTGTGTAGGAAGAGCCAGCCATTTCATTTGTTCCTTCATTGCATCCATTCATTTGTTTGATAGATTAGTTATGTATTCACTAAATAGCCCATACCTTGTATGAGCCATGCTTAACTTACAAGATGCAAGGAATTCAGATGGATAAAATTTACAGTCTGGGGCTTCCCTGGTGGCGCAGTGGTTGAGAGTCCACCTGCCGATGCAGGGGACACGGGTTCGCGCCCCGGTCCGGGAAGATCCCACATGCCGCGGAGCGGTTGGGCCCGTCAGCCGTGGCCGCTGAGCCTGCGCGTCCGGAGCCTGTGAAACGGGGGAGGCCACAACAGTGAGAGGCCCACGTACCCCAAAAAAAAAAAAAAAAAAAAAAAAAAATTTACAGTCTGATATGGGAGATGGTCATTAAATATAATTACAAAAGCAGAGAATTAATGATGCCTATGATTCGAGCTGTAAGGGAGAAGCACAGGGTGCTGTGAGCACACAGCCACCTCATCGCAGGACTCAGGAAGATTTCCCAGGGGAACTGACGTGTAAGCTGAGTCCTGAGGCTCTATAGAACTTGTCCAGGCAGAGGCAGTAAAAGGCCAAGAGTGTTTGTAGCAGAAAGAACAGTGTCTGTAACAGTGTTGAGGAGAGAAAGGGCTCTATGTGTGGGAGGAGCAGAAAAAAAAATTCCGGCAAGGCATCTTGAATAAGAAAGATCGACAAGATAAGGCTAATGATGTTGGCAAAGGTCACGTCATGCATGACTTTGTAGGGCTTGTTAAGGAGTTTGGATTTATCGTGACAGCCATGGGAAGCCATAGAGGAATTTTAAGCTGGGTGTAATACGATGTAATGAGCATTGTAAAAGATCGCTCAGTGCTTTATGGAATATGAGTTGGGGTGGTGGGAATTAGAAGGCTGCAGACCAGTTCTGTCAATAGTGTTAGTATTGTGATGACCTGAATTAAATAACAGTAGAAATGAAAAGAAGTAGAGAGCTTCCACAAATATCTACAGGAATTGGAATTGATTGGCTGAAATTGATGATTTGGGGATATGGGCGGGGAGGTGTAAAAGATGGCTCTCAGGTTCTGACATAAGCAGTTGAAGGGGTGGTGGTGTCATTTTATAGTTTCAGGAATACATGAGAAGGAATGAATCTGAAGAAAAAGATTATACATTAATTTTTTGATAGGATAAATCTGAAGGACTTGTGTGAATTCAAAGTGGACTTGACAACTAGGTAGTCAGAGGTCTATGTTGCGATGGTTAATTTTACGTGTCCATTTCTCTGGGCCACAGGATGCCCAGATATTTGGTCAAACGTTATTCTGGGTGTGTCTGTGAGGATGTTTTTGGATGAGGTTAACACTTGAATTGGTAAACTGAGCAAAGCATTCCCCTCTTGAATGTGAATGGGCCTCATCCAATCAGTTGAAAGTCTGAATAGAACAAAAAGGCTGACTCTCCCACAAGTAAGAGGGAACTCCTCCTGACTGTTGAGCTGGAACTGGGTCTTTTCCTGCCTTTAGACTCAAACTAAAACATCAGATCTTCTTGGGTCTGGAAACTGTTGGCTTTCAAACTAGACCATTGGCTCTTCTGGTCTTCAGGCCTTCAGACTTGGACTGGAACAGAAAGAACAGGAGAACCATCCCATCAGTTCTCCTGGGTCTCCAGAATCAACTGCAGATTGTGGGACTCCTCAGACTCCATAATTGCATGAGCCAATTACTTATTTTTAAAAAATCCTCTGTCTTCAATATAGATATAGATATAGGTGGCTGTATTTCTCTGGAGAACCCTAATACAAAAAATATCTGATTGGTGATGTGAATTTGAAAAGTCTGGACATATAAGTAAAAAATGAAGCCATTGAAACTGATGAGATGACCTAAAATTGGGAGAGAGAAAAGAGATTGTGAAACTGAGCTCTGAGATCCAAACTTAGAGGTTGGCTAGTGAAAAATGGTCCAACAAAGGAGACAGAGAAGGAATGACTAGAGAGGTAGGAGGCAAACTAGGAGACTAGGGCATCATGGAAAGTAGGAGGGTACTGCAAGAAAGGGGTGAACAGGTGTATTCAGTGAATTTAAGGAGGTGACCGGGCACTACTCACTGGGTTAAGTACTTTGAAAGTCAGTGCTTGTAATGGTATCTACTCATGAGTCGTGCTAGCAGTGGCCAAATGGAAGTTCAAGGCATGGCTTAGAGGTGACGAAGGAGAGACATTGAGCAGGAAATTCATCTGAGAATTTGGTGTAAGAGAGAAAAGAATTTGAAAAAAGAGGAAGAGGATGGTAGAGGAGGAAAAATAATTTCCCCTCTACCCTTCTAGGTTCTTGGCTGGGACCTTTGTAACAAAAAGACAGATTAACAGAAGGAGATCAAATTTAGTGACATGTATACCTCCTGTATGCATGGGAGAGGCCCAGGAAAACTGAGTAACTCCCCAAAATAGTCCAAGCCATCATCTTAAATACTATCTTTAGGTAACGGCAAAGAAAAGATGTTGTGGGGTGGAGGAGGCCTATTAATGGGTGGTGACCGGGAAAAGCACAGTAACAAGTAAGAAGGGCAGACCTAGGTCACTGCCTTCTCCATTGACAAGAGTTTCTAGAGATTTGTTCATCTTTCTCTTCCCACTACAGAGAGGAAGACACGCTTACAAACTGAGATTTCCCTTATCATTGTAGATGTTTCCCACAAAAGGATAACTTCTACTCACTTTTCAAAGCCTTCCCTGTTTCTGCTTTCTTTAAAATAAACACCCTAAAATAATCCTTATGCCAAAAAAGGCATTTTCTGAGATGATGAATTCTGCTCCCCTTCAAAGAAAGGCAGCTAATGGCAGGAGAAAGTGACACATAGAACCCATTTCCCTTCTGTGCATGGTTTCTGCAATTGTGTGGTTAGTCAAACTGTGTAACTATTTTAAATAGAAATAGGCATGAGCCTGCCAACAGAGGGTCAGTGTGTCTTCACTAGGCAAAAATATAAGACCCAGCTGGAAGGGAGAAGGAGGAGGAGGATTAAAAGTGTCAAACAGAAGGAGACTGTCTCGTATAATATTTATTTGTGACAGGTAAGTCAGTCCTTCATATCACCTGAACCGTGGAGAATTGTGCTATTGTATTAATTACTCTCTTTAGTGACTCTCTGAGCTTTGGACGATTTAAATTCCAGTATGAGAGGCACTAATTGATCTGGTATTGTGGATGTAATGAATTAGTATTTCACACTGTGAGGCCACCTGAAAGAGTTCTAAATGGTAAACCACAGACTAGCAGCACCCCATGCTTTTAGAGTTCATTCAGCCATTCTTTCCTATTAGTAACGCAGCAACTCTGGGGTCATATAAAAATTCAGAAAGGAAGAAAAGGAAAGTGGGTGTCAGTAGGACACTTCGGGAAGATGAATGTGTTTTGCTGTGGGACTGTTTGTGATATACTTTTTTTTTGCACATTGACAATACAACCCCACTAGTTCACATCTGAAAGGGAAATCATGTGTCCTTTAAAAATTTCAAATCAAAGCTGCTTTGAATGGGACTTTTTAAAAGCCGTAGTTTCCACAGAAACTCTGTTTGGCAAATTGACAGGGATCTCATCAGGTACCTTCACACTTGGTCATGTCTGCCCGCCTGACCCGGGGTCCCACATACATAAGAGGTATAAATCAACACGCTCGTGGCAAAACATTTCAAAGCTCCAACACAATTGTTCATGAAAACCTAATCAAACAACAGAAGGGCACTGTATGCTGCACGATGTATCCTCCTAGAAGAGGCAAAGCCAAGTTCTCCAGCAAGAGGACTGAGCCTGGAGATCAGTCTCTGAAGGGGAAGGCACCAGACCAGGAGTTGATGTCAGAAAAAAACACATATCAAAGGGCCCCCTATTTTACATGTCTCAAAACCTTACTGTTCCAATCCTTCTAATTTCTTTTTAATAATATTATAAATCATCATGCCAATACTTTACTTGAAAATTTCTTGAGTTGGATAACACAGTCAAGAAGAAAGAGTGTCTCTGGGCACATCTACACCAACCCCACTGCATCCTAAACATCTGTTTCCAGACCTTTGTACAGACTAACCCTACCTCAAATCTCTGCATTCTTACTTAAATTCTGCCTTGGCTAGGCTTCCAAGAAAGCAAGGCCTGAGGCGAAAACTTCTATGTAATGTTTTATTAGGGAGTACAATTCCAGGAAAGCAGGATTAAGGGGAAAAAAGGAGTGACAAGGGGGAGAAGTGAGACCCCACCCAAGGGAAGCTTATCATTACCAAGCTGGCCACTCCTGGGGATCCAGTGTCACTGATGGCTTGATCTCATGGGACTGACATCCAAGGAGCTTATACGAACCTCAGACCATGTGTCTGGGGAAGGAGGGAGGTAGAATTTATCTACCAGCTCCCACTTTCCATTGGTGAAAACTCCCTTTATGGGATAACTGCCCCACACTTCTGAGTTGCACAAACGTGGCACTGGGCAGGTCTCAAGGCCTCTCTTGATTCCATTCTTAGAAAAATAGAAGGCCAAGGGCACCAGGCAAGAGTGCCGGTGCAATGGCAGAAGGTGAAGCTGGGTTGTGCCTCTGTGAAACTGGCCAGAACCCAGGCAGGGCTGGTTACACAGCAGTGGGTAGGTCAGAGCCAGTGGCCCAGATCCCAAAAACAGTGACTGTCAGACTCATCACTCATGCCCTTGTATTGTGTTGAATTCTGCGTTACAACTGGGGCTTCATTGCTGTAAAACAGGATGCCCTGAGAGGGGATATAAAACCAATCACTCTCAGAGTTCCCTTCAAGGTGGTAGCCAGACTCAATCTCTGAGGACTTAAAGTTAAAAAGGTGGATAAAACATAGTACCATCCCCTCTCCTGCGGTTTGTTTTGAAACCATGGCTGCTACTCCTCCTCCACCACCCCTTCTAGATTGCCCTTCTGCTTGGCCAGCCCTGGGGCTCACCTGTGTTGCTTACCGGAAGGGCTGACCAGACCTGCATCCCCGAGGGGCTGCTTGTCTTCTCCTTGTTGTCCATTTCTCATTGTCATCACTCAACACCAAAGCACCAAGAGACTCCAGAAAATGCCCTGGATCCCAGACACGTTCTCCCTGCCTCTTCATGCAGCAGCCTCCACCTCCTGATGACAGGATCGAGCTGCCAGTTGACAATAACTGCTTTATTGGCCTCTGGCCCATGGACCTGAGAGACCAAGTGCCCCTGCAGAGGTGTCACACCCCCCAGTCCTGGAAACCAGAACTTCTAATCTGGTAGAAACTAAGAGTTGCAGGGACAGGAAACACAAATTCCGTAACTTGGTCATTGAATGATGGTGCGAGGGGCCAATCCCATTTCGTCCCTTTGGTTCCCAGGCTCATGTATTTTAGCTACTGAGAATGTATCAGACTCTTAGTATGAAAGGCACATACTAACATATAGGATCACACACTGACTCGTAGGATGTCCTCCATGAGCTGGTGCCTTAGCTGAGCCTCTACCAGGCCTATCTGTTGCTCCATAGGACCAGCTCTTTCTGGGTGATGAGTCGTGTGGAAAAATGAGAGGACTCTCTTGCCATGGGCCCATTACTGCACTTCCTTTGTTGTAAAATGTGTCTGAGATGATTGTATGGGATAGATCGACAGGTTGAGGCCTTGAGAAGAGGGAAGGTGGACCATAGATGGAGAATGTCTGGGTTCCGAGGAGGACAACCTGCAGTCTCCATCAGGATGGAGAGGGTCTGGTGTAAGTGACCTGCACAAGTGTCTGATGGGGCTCCTTGGGGAACAGTGCATGTGAGGGCTCAGCCTCGGTCTCTGCTGCTGGGAGGCTGGGTATTCAGCAGTAGCCATGGATCAGTCTAGTCCTCCTGCCCCTCTGGTGTTTGAGAGCCTCCGCCTCAAAGATCTTCATGCTTTGTGCCCACTCATGTGCCCGTCCACATGTCTTCACCTGACCGTCTTGTCCTTTCTTCCAGTCTTCTTCCTTCTAAACCCCAGACCAGCCAACTAATTCACTTGTCACTACCAAGAGTCCATAGATATCTGTATCTCAGGCCTCTTCTCCACCAGTACAACAGGAACAACTAAGTGTACTGCCGGAAGTTCTGTCTTCTGGGGTTACGCTTGATTGGGGCTGAAATGTAGCACTAGCCCAATTTTGGCCAGCACCAATATATAGTACTCACCTATCAATGAACTATAAACAAGTCCCAACACATTCAGCTGCTCACAAGCAATCCCCTCCCCACCCACCATGATACCTGATGTTATAGGTGTACACTGAAGGACAGACATCAGTCCTTCCGAAGCAGATGACAAGGTAGACTGGGCCACCTGTTCATGTAATTTATTCATGTCTTCTGGATCCGCTTAGGCCTGATTCCAAATCAAGAGGCTTCCAAAATGCCATCAGGAGGGTGTGTTTTCAAGGGTCGCTACCAACTGTCTCATCCTGGGTCCTCCAGAAAGCAGAACCTGGAATTGAAACAGTAATAATAAAATAAATAAAAACATATATGTTACTACTGTATTTGGGAGTACAGTGCAAGGGAAGCAAGACGAGGGAAAGAGGGGGGAAGCAGAGAAAAAGAGAGCACCTCTCCAGAATGTGTTAGCAAGCAGACTACTGTTGGGTATTCAGCATGATTGATTACTCAGTCTCCTGGGAGTGTCTTTCAAAGGGCTGCATGAATAGTTTCATCTTTGGACAATCCATCTGTTTGGAGTAGGGGGTAAGAATTTATCTGCCAGCTCCCATATCCAGTTGATCAAAGATTTGCCCCGTAAGGCACTTTCTCCCAGTCTTCTGGGGTTGCATGTGCTGATCCTTGAATGGATGTCGTGGGCATTTCTCACCTCAGCATCAAAATCAAAGCCCCAGGATGGGGGATAAGAGGTGATGTGGTAGGGACATGGGGCAAAGTGCTGGTGGTTGAAGCTCCATGAATTTGGTTGGAACTCATGAAGAGTTGTTTGTTGAAGCAACTGCTGGGGAGCAGCCGGTGACCAAAGACCCTGGAAACCAGCAAGGTCAAGAGGATCCCAAGAAGGGGCCTCTTTCCACCTGTCATTTCCCTTCTCCAGATCTTGCTTTTTCTTTCCTGATTTTTGTTTTCTACTAGAGTCTGTATTCTTACCAATAGCCGTCATCTGTAGTGATAGCAACGCACTCTTTCCTCCATCCTTCCTTCCATCCACCAAATATATGCTCTACCATAGACAAAATTTTAAAATAAGCAAAGGGAATGTTGTTTTTGTGGGGGGCTGTGTCGGGTCTTAGTTGCGGCACACGGGCTCTTCGTTGTGGTGTGCGGGCCCTGTAGCTGTGGTGCGCAGGCTCCAGAGCGTGCAGGCTTAGTTGCCCCGCGGCATGTGGGATCCCAGCTCCCCAACCAGGGCTCAAACCCGCATCCCTACATTGGAAGGTGGATTCTTAACCACTGGACCACCAGGGAAGTCCCAGCAAAGGGAATTTTGGCCTTCTTCTCACTTCCCGATTTTTCTGTATTTTCTCTTTTCCTTTTGAGATTGTCTCCCCAAGTATCCTTCAGTTCAATAAAACAGATATTTATTTTAAGCTTATTAAGAGTTTGGCACTGTGCTATGAAATAAGAATATAGGGATTAAAGATGTGGTTCTTGTCCTGATAAGCTTACCTTCTATCAGCAGAGACAATACACAAAAGTGGGACACTTCTCCTAACCTGGAGTACCAACCAAAGTTTCCTGGAAAAGATGACTCCTGAGCTGAGTTGTAAAGGATGAGTAGGAGGTCAATTCAGCAAAGAACAATAGGAGAGCGAATCGTCTGATCAAGGCACAGAGTATGAAATGAACTGCAATCTGTTCTGTCTCACTTTCCCATAAAATGTGATGCAGTGACTGGCTGGTGGGTAGTAGATCATGGGAGAGCTTTCACATCATAACAAGGGAACAGGCGTTTATTCAGTAAGTGTCGTCAATCCATAGTAAAATTTTAAACAGAAAGGGTAGCAATCAGAGTTACTTCTTAGATACATTATTCTGGCTGAAGAGTAAAGGATCAATTTATAGCAGCAGGGAGATTAATACTAGTGTTACTACAGTTGACCAAGCAAAGGATGATGCAGGTCTGAATCAGTAATGTAGTTACAGAGGGTTAAAAGTAAAGAATTAGGTTAGAATACGTTTAAGTGGTAACATCAGCAAGATTTCATAATCAATTATAGAGATGGAGGTAAGCACAGTTATGCTGGATAACTTGAAGGTTTCACACTTGGGTTTCTAAGAGGACATGGTACAATTAGCTGGGATTGAGAATATAGGAAGAGATATAGGTTTGGCAGAAAAGATTATGCAGTTAGTTCTGGATAGAGTAAGATTGACATGTCCATGGAACATCCAAGTGAACGTTCGTCTAGAAGGAAGCTAGGGCTAGAAATGTTGGGAATCATCTGTATGGATTTGGTGGTTAAAAATATAAGGATCGGGGGCTTCCCTGGTGGCGCAGTGGTTGCGCGTCCGCCTGCCGATGCAGGGGAACCGGGTTCGCGCCCCGGTCCGGGAGGATCCCACGTGCCGCGGAGCGGCTGGGCCCGTGAGCCATGGCCGCTGAGCCTGCACGTCCGGAGCCTGTGCTCCGCAACGGGAGAGGCCACAGCAGGGGGAGGCCCGCGTACCACAAATAAATAAATAAATAAATAAATAAATAAGGATCGGGGCTTCCCTGGTGGTGCAGTGGTTGAGAGTCTGCCTGCTGATGCAGGGGACACGGGTTCGAGCCCTGGTCTGGGAGGATACCACATGCCACGGAGCAGCTGGCCCCATGAGCCACAACTGCTGAGCCTGCGCGTCTGGAGCCTGTGCTCCGCAACAAGAGAGGCCACGATAGTGAGAGGCCCGCGCACCGTGTTGAAGAGTGGCCCCCTCTCGCCACAACTAGAGAAAGCCCTCGCGCAGAAACGAAGACCCAACACAGCCAAAAATAAATAAATAAAATTTTAAAAAATAAAAAAATATATATAAGGATATATGCGATCACCTAAGGTAATTCTCTGACTTGAGGGGGTGAATGGACCACAAATATATTCTTAACTAGGTCAAATGTATAAGGAATGGGCAAACAAAAAGAAACTCACAAAGAGAAAAAGATGGAATATGGAGAGAAATAAAAACAGGACGCACCGAAGAGTTTTGAAGGTCAGGAGAGAGTAGAGCTGCTGATCATGAGCAAGAAGAGAAATGCTTGGTTCTCTGAGAAGAAAGGAAGATAAGTAGGGGCCCAAGTCCAGATGTGGATAAATTTGATATTGGGGTTGTCAGCTGGATGGCCCCAATTTTCTGCATGAACTAGGGAGTAGTGAAGGTTCTGAGGGACATGAGGGTTGAGTGGGTGGCTTGATGAGAAAAGGGCAGGTGTGGTTTAGTCTCTATGTTAATAGGACAAAGAGGTAGCGTGGTAAATCAAAGGTTGATGAACAGTCTTGAGATCAAGCTGCTGTTGTAAATCCTGACTTAGGGTGTCATTGCACCATTTCCACAGCGGGGAACAGCAGCTGGCAAACAGGAGGGATGAAATCAAAACATGAGGCGGATCCAGCGCTGAGATCTGGCAGGCAAGGGGCACTAGAGAATGAGGTTACAAAGTAGTTGAAGCAGTTGGTCCAGGTTAGTAAGGAAGGAGTTTGAGGCCAGTATGAATTTAGGAAAAAAATCTAAGAAACCATGAAATAAAAGTATGAGACCAAAGAGAAGTTGTAATAGGCGTGAGGTTGTGAGAGAATTGGAATTTTAGACTGTGGTCAGAAAATCGAATAAGAGTTTAAGATCATTCTTAACTGGACATGCCCCCCTGCAATGCCACACCCCTCTTCCCTTACCACACCCCACCCCCAGCCCTATTAGTGCCAGCCCAAATTCCTCTTTTTTTCTTCATGAAGTTGTATTCATCCTGTATCTCATGCTTCTGAAACCCAGCGAAATGAATTAGGCTAATCTGCTGAATTAATTCATGATAAGATATTGATGGCTGATGAATGCTTGATACGTTATCCATCCCAGAAAATACACTCCTGATGATAATGACTTAAAACAATTGGTCTAAACTAGGGAAGTAGCAGAGTCACCTGTCGTGCTATTTCAGTAATAAGTGCCCTCTGGGCTCCATCCTAAGAGATTCTGATTCAGTTCCTCTGTCATTAGAACGAAGGGTGGCATCTGAATTTTTGCAAACACCTCCAGTAAAGAGGTAGGTCAGTGGAAAAGCAACTGAGGAATAGATGAGCCTTCTTCTAGCTCTTCACATTGATAACGTCTTCTATATGTAATTAACTTTGGCAGTTACTCTTTCTGTCTCTCCATGAAGCTTTGCTATGCCCCATCTTCCAGTTTTGTATCCAGCCCTCACCCAATTTGTAGTAACCTAGGCAACTTTGTCCTTTTCTTCTGGACACATTGAAACATGTGAACTAAGCAGAGCAAATCCAAGTCTTTTTCTGAGATTCAGAAATAGATTGGAAGCCATTGCTTACAGTGGTGTTGCTAATTTGGTGTAAATCTCAGGTCATTGATGGCCATCCTCCCAGGTGTCCTTAGGACTCTGCCTACAGAATGAAACCAAGCAGAGGTAAGCAAAAATGGCATTTAAGTCCCTATTTCTGTCACTGATTTTGGCTCCTGAAATTCTTCCTTCAATCCCGTGTGCTACCCAGTATCCTTCCCAGCTATGGGATCCAGAAACATCAATTTCAGTCACTTGCAACTGAAAAAGCCCTCATTGATTCATATATGGAAGGGACATTCTTCCTAATATTCACATCAACCTGTCATTCATTTCTCTGGGTTCATCTGTATTAGGAGGAAAGACTCTTACAATTACATGACTTACACAAGAGCAGGATAGAGTAGCCCCTCATTAATGTGATTGACCAACAAGAGGGAAATTAGGCAGAAGGTCTAGATTTGTAGAATGTATTTTATGAGAAGTATTATTATGTTCAAGAACAAAACCAACTGGAACTAGCGTAAGAGTGCCCTGCGGACCTGTTTTTAATGAATGAATAGAAAGGCTGTGTGGCATTATAGTGAATCTAGAAACTTGCCTTTTTTTTTTTAACATCTTTATTGGAGTATAATTGATCTACGGTGGTGTGTTATTTCTGCTTTATAACAAAGTGAATCAGCCATAAATATACATATATCCCCATATCTCCTCCCTCTTGAGTCTCCCTCCCTCCCACACTCCCTATCCCACCCCTCTAGGTGGTCACAAAGCACCAAGCTGATCTCCCTGTGCTATGCGGCTGCTTCCCACTAGCTATCGATTTTACATTTGGTAGTGTATATATGTCCATGCCACTCTCTCACTTTGTCCCAGCTTACCCTTCCTCCTACCCGTGTCCTCAAGTCCATTCTCTTTGTCTGCGTCTTTATTCCTGTCCTGCCCCTAGGTTCTTCAGAACCTTTTTTTTTTTTTTGAAACTTGCCTTCGTAATCTTGGTTTTGCCACTATCCAGAGACATAATCTTGGATAAACCTTCTGAACTCTCTATATTTAGTTTCAGCTGTAAAATATAAATTATGTGATTCTAGATTTTTTAAAAATCAGCTTTAAATTATTAAATATAAATTATATAAATATTAAATAATTTTTAAATGTTTAAAGTTGCATAATAGTTTGGTCCCCATGCGAATGCTATCTCTTATATCTTTTTATATTTTTTAAATTTGCTAAGCAAACCTTTGTGATACACATGCCATACACTTCAGCCTGGTTCCAGTCTGAATGTTCACAAATTACGGTCTGAATCAGTGAGCTTGGGATGGACCCAAGTGAACAGGTGGGATTAGCACTGTCACAGGGGGAACTGGGAGAAATCTCTATCAACAGCCAAAAGCTGTAAACTCACCATTGCTTCTTATTCTTCCTTAGGGCAGAGCTATAGAGGAGACGCTCTGGATTTCCCTTTAAATTGTCCCTGTGAGATAATTAAACACAGATCCTTTATTTCCTAGGAAGTCTCCCATATGGGTAAAAGATGTGAAAGATCAAGGCAACATATGTGAAAATGTGTCAAGTAAAAAAGAAAACTCGCATATTTGAACATCTTAAAAAATCAGGATAAAAAAGAGAGTGCCAAGGGAGTCATGAAAAGTTAGCTCTAGGCCAGAGACATGTTGCTTTTAATTTCTATACAGTAGAAGAAATTTTAGCGTATGAATCACATTTCATTAAAAGGTATACCTTTAAAGATTTATATTATCAAAATTGAATGGGGGAGACAGCAGAAGGTAGTTTAAACTGTCTGAGACATGCTGATTTAGCATTTATTCAGTAAACAGGATCGACTACTGGCTGCAAAATATATATAGAACATCTCTTTAAACACAAATATGGTGTAGATTTCAAAGGAATATGAAACAAAGGAGAGAAAAATAACCACCCATTTTTTTTTATAGTCGCCCACCTTTTAAGACTGTTCTCAGTCAAGGCTTATTTTGTGGTGTTTGCCTAAGCAAATGTCTCTAAGCAAGTCACTTGAGGCATTAATACGTATGCGAGTAAAGGCATAAAACCTGAAAGTGAGAAATTCTCCTATAACTTTTCTTTTTTTTTTTTTAAGTTACTCTATATTAAAAAATTTTTTTTGTTGAAGTATAGCTGATTTACAATATTGTGTTAGTTTCAGGTGTACAGCACAGTGATTCAGATAGATATATATGTTCTTTTTTAGATTCTTTTCCATTGTACCCCATTTTTGGGAAAGAGCCCAGCATAGTAGCAGCAAAACTAGAGAAGGGTCAAGAAGTTTGGGGCATGGAGGATGCACCCCACTTGCTTGGGCACAGTGATAGCTGGGGTCAAATTCACTGGGAAGATTTGAAAGGAATCTTAAGTAAATGCACTGACCTGAGAGAGGAAACCATCCCACCTGGAAGGGCCAGGGAGGTGAGAATGAGAGGTGTCTCAGTGCCTCTCTGCACGATGTCCAAGCACACACATGCATGGACAGACAGCTCAAGCGTCAGGGGACTGTCCTGCTTCCAAAACCTTAGTCAATTGTAAGCTTCCAGAACTTAAACCAAGCCTTAGAAAAGGGAGAGAAATTATGAGTTAATTGAGATTTAAATGAGAGCTGCCCTGGCAAAATGGCAGCTTAAAAAAAAAGCAAGTTAAAGAACAATAAAGACATATTTCTTGCACACTTGAGTTATGAACTGAAATTTATATTGTCCCACTTATTCCTCTGAATATTAATCACCTATTTCCTTGTCTGTCTAACTAGATTATAAGTGCCTTGACTAGAGCATAGGATCTGGCTAATAATGAGTGATTGATAAATTTATGGGAAAAGAATAAATAAATGAATACATGTTTCTGAACCAAAAATGAGTCATCATTAAGAATCCTGAGAATTTCAGTCAGGTGGGGAGAGAGACAAGGATACAAGTCACTATGGAGCAGTGGGTTCTAGTGGAGACACATATACAGGGCAATGGGAATACCAGAGGGAACAAGTAAAATTCTTGCTAGGAATCCAGGAAGGCTTAATGGAGGAGGTGACATTTGAGCTTAGCTGTGAAGGTAGAAAACAGGTCTCGATAACCAATAGGATCTCACATCTGGCTTAGTTAATGAAATCGCCCAATTGTAATTTGGATAGACACCATCTCTGCTGAGGGACAACGAGAAAAAAAACAAAGATGGATGGAGGAGGGCACTGAGGGTGGATCCCAGGAAGAGGCATTTGGAAACTGCCTTACAAGATAGTGTGCATTTGACCGAGTATGAGTTGTTCTGTCTTCGTTCACCTTTTTATCACTACCTCCACTGGGTCATCTCTTTAAAACCTACATTTGTATCTGGGTGACAGTTCACAAACTGTGTTCCTGTGACCCTCCCATGTCATAAAATGTTGTAAAGTTAAAGGAGTAGGTTAGATATTCAGTTGCCAGAAGTATTTAGGCTAGTTTTGCCCTATTTTCTCTGCCATTGTCTTTTCCTACATAGTCAATTAAGCAACTACTACGTATGATTAGTGTGGAGTGAAGAATAAAAATTCTTAGTCTGCACAGGGTCTGTCTATCTGTCCTTTGGTTTCGCTCTTTCCTTTCTCTCCTTCCTGTCCTTCCTCCTGCCTCTGTCCCCCTTGCTTTGTGTGGCACCATGAAGCATTCTACTAGCAAGCATGACTCCCAGCTCTGCTGGTCCAAAGAGGATGATCAGGACCACCCAGCCCAGTGGTTCTCACACTTCAGTGTTCATCACATTCATCTGAGATTTTTTTTTTTTTAAAGGAGATACTCACGGCTTCGTCTCAAGGCTTCGTTGAATTCAAATACTCGGGGATGGAACCCAGGCATTGGTATTTTTAAATGCTTCCTTAAGAGATTCTGAAGTACAATCAGGCTGAGAATCACTGATCTAAACTTTCTCTTCATACCTTAATTCCTTCTGTAAAATGCAGTCATTGGTCTGAATGATATTTAAGAAAACTGTCAACTTCCCAGTGTATGACATCCCTTCCGAAGGCCCATATTGGTGGATCCCTGGGGGAAGATCTGGTCAGGACTGGGAGTTACAGAGGACGAGAGGGTGAAGCTGGTTGCCAGTAAGATGGGAAGGGAGGGAGGGGTGGATTCTGACAACTTTTCCATCCACCTTTAGGCCTGATATTTCTTTTTTTTTTTTTTTTTTTTTTT
>NC_041224.1:26737635-26748144 GCF_002837175.3 Physeter macrocephalus | reverse complement strand
GGACGCGCAGGCCCAGCGGCCATGGCTCACGGGCCCAGCCGCTCCGCGGCATGTGGGATCCTCCCAGACCGGGGCGCGAACCCAGTTCCCCTGCATCGGCAGGCGGACGCGCAACCGCTGCGCCACCAGGGAAGCCCCGGCCTGATATTTCTGATAGCAGAGAATTTTGTGTTTCTGTTCTGCTTTGTCTTCTGGGTTGTTTTTTTTTAATGGTTCCAACATATGCATTTTATTTTTGTTTTTTTTTTAATTTTTTTTTTTATAATCGAGTATAGTTGATTTACAATGTGTTAGTTTCAGATGTACAGCAAAGTGATTTAGTTATACATATACATATATCTATTCTTTTTCAGATTCTTTTCCCATATAGGTTATTACAGACTGTTGAGTAGAGTTCCCTGTGCTTTTGTTTTATTTTGTTTTTCTCAAGAAGGATAACCCACACTTCCTTTGATGAAAGTGCCTTTTAAGTCATATATTTGGACACCTGATATGACAAATACTCTGGACCTTTTGCTTATTGTTTGTTTTGTCTTAATATAGAGTCTAGAACCAAACAGCCATTCTGTAGTGCTTCCCGATCCCACCCCAATTCTGTGCATGTGAATATCTGGCAAGAATAAGATAGAAGATTCTTGAAGGCACTTATTCTGGATATTTTTAATAAGAGGATAAAGCCGCAGTGCTTCTCGATGTTGCCAGATCAGCAGTACAGCTCGGTGACTCTACAGATCGATTCCCTTACTGACCTAAGTACGTGTTTTTTTGAAAACGGAGGGAAACACTTCAAAAGCCGAGGAGCTCAAACATCTGTGGCCTCCACTATTTGCAAGGGTTTCTGTGCCTGACACCCTTTTCTAGAACCTACACATCAACACAGCTCTAATTAGTTCCACTTGTCAATGGGCATGAAGTTAGGGTTATCACAGACTGCGAGTAACTGTTCCACGTGGGGCTTTGCAGGTTTCAAGAAGCAACACGTCTTCTTAATCCAACTCTACTCTTCTTGAGTCAAAGCAGAAACACTAAGAAATCAAGTGAATCCATCGAAGAAAGCATTTTGGAAAAATTTACCCACTTACCAAAAAAGCCAGTCTTCCGTGTCCTTCTCCCTTTGCCAATAAACAGTACCGATTATTGGCAATAAACGGGAAGCCCACATAGTGGTAGTGTTATGTTTTACTCAGCATCTCATCTTGAATGCTCTACTTTCTGGGGGAGGATGTATTCACCTTCCTTTGCCTTCCTGCGGCCACACAATTCAGGTTCTTCATGATGTCAGCTCAGTAAATCTGAAGTTTCCCAGTCATCACGCCTCATCATCTGTGATGAATCGGGCCGGACCCCTAATTTATTTGAGGAGAGAGCAGCAGTCATGGGTGGAGATGGATGACAGAACTCCAACCACGACTCCCCCTAAGTTGTGTGGCCCCAAAGTGTGTCATTAAACGCTCTGATTTTAAATTTATTTAGTAAATCTAAAGGGCCACTGTGAGGGTCGTGAGTGAGAGTCTCTGGATATGTTTTATCAACTTTAATATCCTACACATGTTTAAGGTACAGTTCTTATCTTTTTTCAGAAAAACTAAGAAATCTCCTTTTATGAGGGGTTTTCACAGTTTCTGATTAGTAAGAACTTCTTTCAGTTGGCAGAAAGTATATGTTATGGGCTAAATGGTGTCCCTTTAAAAGATATTGAAGTGGTAACCCGCCATATCTGTGGAAATAGGGCTTTTGTAGGTGATCACGTTAAGAGGAGGACATTAGGGTGAACCCTCATCCAAAAGGACTGTGTTCTTATAAAAGAGGGAAACTTAAACACAGAGACATGACATAAAGAGAGAAGACAACATGAAGACACAGGGAGATGACAGCCGCCTACAAGCCAAGAAATGCCCGAGGCCACCAGCAGCTGGGGGGACACCAGGTGTTCCCTCTCAGTCCTCAGGAAAAACCCACCTCGCCGACACTTTGATCTCAGACTTCCAGCCTCCAGAACTGCAAGACAATAAATTTCTGTTGTTTAAGCTACTCTGTTTGTGGTATTTTGTTTCGGCAGCCCCAGGAAACTAATACGTTATTATTTCCGGAAGACTTGAAGTGCCCTGCAGCTGAAGTTCTAAGCGAGAATCTTTTCAGTCTCCAGCAGGGGTTGTATCTCAAGCAAAATAAGAACTGGAGGTCATGATCTCAAACTTGATGCCTTCGGATCAATGTTTCTGGGGTTTTAAAGCTCCCAGCTAAGGTTGAGAACCATTGGGAAAGTGTAGGTTCTGAAGTCAGCCATAAGTGAGCTGAAACCACTGCTCCACCATTTAATGGTCATGCTACTTTGGGCTTGAATTTATTTCCTCATTTGTAAAACAAGATCAATAATACTACGTACTTCATAGTGTTTTCTGTGAACATTAAAAGAGATAAATGCATGTAAAATGTTTGTACCATGTTGTTATCAAGAATAAAAATGTCCTTTGAACAGGGATCTACTGTATAGCACAGGGAACTATATTCAATATCTTATAATAACCTATAATGGAATAGAATCTGAAAAAGTATATATATATATATATATACACATGTATATGTGTGTGTATATATATATTTATATATATACATAAAACTGAATAACTTTGCTGTACACCTGAAACTAACACAACATTATAAATAAACTATACTTCAATTAAAAACAATTTCCTTCAGACTGTTTACTTAGGGATTTCTGGTCATGTTGGGTGTTTAGAAGAGGCAATATAAAGGACCCTAAGCTATCCCATGACAAAAGCACACAGTTGGCCGACAGAAAACTTAGGTCTTTACGATGAGAAGTCTTCAGTCACACCTTGTGACTCATCTGGGAGGGAAAAAAAATCCCTATCAAGGGTTGCTTCTTCTAAAAAGAAGTTATAGAGCAGAAACCCTTGAAATATTTCTGCATTTTTCAGTCTGCTATGACAAGTTTTCTATACTCTGTGATTCAACTCAAAGAATGGAAATCAAGTTAGCAGAAAACAAATGGCCTAACCTTATTTTCAAGAGGTCACAGGGAAGTAAGGAGAGGATCGGGGAAATACATTTCTGTACCGATCAGGGAGTCTGCCAGCTCACTTGAAAAGTGCTACAGGAATAAGAAGCATTCTACAATTAAGCAAAGTGAAATCATAAACATAGTGAATTTAACCCATCTACACCCTCTTCCCCTACAGGAAATATTTTCTACTCCTTTTGGTCTTTATTTGCCTATAAGGATTATGTTATTAAAACACACACACACACACACACACACACACACACACACACACACACACACACATTAAAAGAAAGGCTATAGAGTAATCTACCCCCCCCATTTTCATAGCAAACTCGTCATCTCAGAAAACTATTTTCGAGTTTTCAAGTGAGTGATTTGTGACACCTATTTTGTAGAGAGAAAGCACGGACAAAACGGGGCAAGAAATACATTATGTGGATTGTGTTATAACTTTAGCATGTGTTAAATATTCAGTTATAAGAAGTTCCCCCTTGCATTTGTAATTATAAACTGACATATTCATTTAAACACTGTCAACAAGAAGTCAGAATTCTCACTTTTTAATGCTTCAGTGGGAAGAAAGCCCTTAAGGTTTGATATCACACATTTAAAAAAAAAATTCTCATTTTAAAGGTTATAGCAAGGCTTTCTTTGAAAATGAATTACACTATTACACTATTTCCTGGTCCAATAATGTCAGCCTAATAGCTAGGATACACTTGTTTTTATGCTATACTAATTTGAACAATTTTCATTTTCTCTTTTTATTTAATACTTTACAAAACACAACATGCTTCCAATAAAATAGAGGAATTAGAAAAAAACAATGGCTGGTTAAAAATGAAATCCAGATCTTTCTGTTTTCCCAATTTTCCTAAAATTCAAGCTTTATAAACAAGACAAATGGTCAAACAAGCTTGTTTCCAAGAAGCCTCCCCTTTAAACATAAGATACCCAGACAGGGAGGTGTATAAAGATTACTGTGTGTGTGCAGCAGTGATTCTGTAATTAATTTGTTTTGAGCTTTGTGAAAAGCATGCTTTGTCCTTATATAAAGAGAGGGCTTTGTAGTTGTTGCCAGTTATTTTATCATAACCCTCAATCGGCTGAGCCTGTTATATTCTTTTTTCCTAGATTGAGTTACTGTACTTAGTGCTACATTCTTTTTGCTTTTTTTAACCCCCTTTCGTAAGGTGACTATCCAGAGAAGCATGTGCTGAGAGATGGCACGGCAGTGCTAACAAACCTTAGAGCTTTCTTTTCTGTTTTAAAAGCCATGCCTTTCCAAACAGTTATGGACTGTCCTAATATTTGAAATAATAAGACACTTTGGCCAGTGAACTGCCAAAATTGGACCATCGATGGTCTCTACCACTAGATTAGAAAATTGCTTAACATTGCCTAACTGTAATTGAAAAGGATGGATATGATTTTTTTTTTTTTTTTTTTTTTTTTTTGCGGTACGCAGGCTTCTCACTGTTGTGGCCTCTCCCGTTGCGCCGCAGGCTCAGCGGCCATGGCTCACGGGGGGCCTAGCCGCTCCACCGCATGTGGGATCCTCCTGGACCGGGGCATGAACCCATGTCCCCTGCATCGGCAGGTGGACTCCCAACCACTGCGCCACCAGGGAAGCCCCAGATATGATTTAAAGGAAAAAAAAATGCAGTTGAAATTATGCCAAAAATGATTAGGGTAAGCCTCAAGGGAGTGAAAAATGAGACAAATTTTTAGACCCCTGTTTTTGAAAGAAGTTTCCAGCAGCTTACAAATAATGATTTAAAAAAAAAAGAAAGAAATCATGATTTCATAAATAAGGGCATTATCTATAACCATGTAGATAGGTGGACATATTTAGAAATACAAGATCAGAGACAAACTTCAAAATAGGACCCTTCATTTGTTTTTTTAACTATATCTCCTAAGAGGATTACTAAAGGGATGAAATAACATGAGGAGCTCATAGTTTACTGATTACAAAAAAAAAAAAAAAATACATGGAGAGAACTTAGAAAATAGAAAAGATATGAAGAAAATAAAATTAAAATGATTGAAATTATGTTAATAACTGTATTTTTGTGTATTTCTTTCCAGCTTTTGTATTCCTGTACATAAGTGTGATTGTTGGTAGTCAAAAACCTGAAGCTTCTCAATGTGTTTTGTCTGGTCCTCACAGTGTGTTATGAAACATACATGAAATCTTATACACTGTGTGTGTGTATAATCTTAAGTCAAATGAAGTGCAAGAACTGACATTTGGGCTCCACTCTCCCATGGCAAGAATAGATTGGGTGGGACTCCTGCCCTCAGAGGGCTCCTCTCTCCTGCTAGCCCCACTCCTCACTCTGAGTGCTCTTCCTTAATGTGACGCTGAATTTCCATCGCCAGTAATTACACATCTTTACAGTAGAGATATATTTTTCTGTGCCTGGTCTTCAATAAGAGTGGGGAAAAAAGAAAGATGGGCAATGGAGGAAGGAAAGATAATTGCAAAAGAAAAAGCTAGACCAAGCAGGCTGAATGTTTTTGGAAAATCTGGAGAAAGAAAGATTGTTGCATTTTCGTAGGGGTCTTTTTTGCTAGCTTTACTCACTGTGATACCTCTGTGGACTTTTGGCAATTAAGTTTACAATCCCTGGTAGCAAAACAAAATATTGATAATACATGATAGACAACATGTTATGCCCTGCCTTTTTCTCTTATTTTATTTTGAAAGTCTTTCAAAGTTATTCCACCAAAACACGGTTTTAATGGCTTCATAATATACCATCTTATAACATTGTATGCATATATATTTTAATATACCTTAAATTGCTGGACATTTAGGTTGCCTCTAATAGTTTATTAATATAATTAGTACTGCGATGAATATCCTTCTATGTAAATCTTAAAAACAAAAACTTTTAGAAGTGAAATTTCTGAGTCAAATAGTAGGAATATTTTTAAAATTTTTGACACGTAATTCCAAATTGCCTTCTGGACAACAATTTAAACATTCACCAGCCATATAGCTATGTATAAGTGGGCCCTTTTAATTGTACCTCATTTGGCCATTACATATAGTCATTTAAAGGTATTTACCAGTTTGATGGGTAAAGCACTGTATTTTATTTTAACTTACATTTCTTTGATTCTTTCAGAAATTTTATATGCATATTTTCATTTGAATTTCTTCTTTGGTACATTTTCTGTTTTGGGCATTTGCCCACATTTTTTTCTATCATTGTATCTACAGAGTTTTGCTCTGTTATAAATGCATATATGTTTCTTAACACATTTTTGACTGGAGATATATTACAGCCACAGGCGCTAGTTTCTGCAGAAACCCCCAGTCAATAATGTGTTAATTTGTCTTTCATATTCTAATGTTACGTATGATGTTTTTAATAAGTGGATTTTTATGGACTCAAATGTAAAACTTTTCTTCATATTTTTTATAACTGCTTTTACTTAAAATTTTTCCTTTATAATTACTTAAAAACAGAGAAATTATCAAGACAAAGATTTGTCTCCCCTATATTTTCCTCCAGTTTTCTATGGTTTCACTTTTTATATCTAGTTCTTCAATCTGTCTGGTATTTATTTTGGTTTCTGATACAAATTGAGGGTCTAATATTTTTACCTCCATAGAGGTCCCACAGTTTTTTCAAAAGACATTAGTTCAGTAATTATTCCAGTCTCTCTGTTACGTTTTCACCATCATCTATTAGTTTTTCTATTCAAGGAATAATATAATACTGAGGGCCAAATTCTGTTCCAGTGATGCCTTTGTTAAATTTTGTGCCATTGTTTTGTGCCATTCTGTCATTGTTGTTGTCTAGATATGTTTTCTTTCCTTCCTACTTTTTCCCCTTTGGGAATATCTCCTTCATAATTGTACTTACATGCATGTAAGTTTTGATTTATACACGGCAAACAGTAATTCCCCTCTGGACTCCGGGAAACGCTTGTATGGTTTTTGTTGCCTACACGCTCAGAGACTTTTGATCCTTTTGTAAGCTCTTGTAGAGTATGTATAAATGATCCATAGATGAGGGTTAGAGCTGGGGTTGTCTTCTCCTATAAAGGAGCAATTCAGGGTGGATGTTTACAAAGGAAAGTACAAAGGCAACTGAGTGGTCATTAGTTATATTACTATAGAGTTATTTAGAAAGGACACTGAAAGAAGTGGTTTCTAAAGGGAGGTGAATGGATATTCAGTGAATCTTCAGTGATCTAAGAATAAAATGATGGTTTCTGCCTTCTGCCTTGATCTATAAATTAAATATGTTCACGGGAAAGTTTTATTTAAATCACAATGCTCATTAATTGCCCAGTTGAATTACATTTATGATTTGAAAAACGCTTTGCCCTTCTTTCTGATGGTCATTAGAAGATGCCCCTTAGGTTTGGAATGAGAGGGTGACCGGAAAACCAGACCACTTGGTTTCAAATCTTGCCTCTGCCGGCTACTCACTACAGTCATCATTTACCCTCTCTGAGCTTTAGTTTCCTCACCTGTAAAACGGAGATAAAAATAGAGTTTGCCTCATAGGTTGTTATGAGGATTGAGTGACTTAATTTTTGTACATCCTTTAGAACAGTGGCTGGGACATAGTAAGTGCTATGGGTTTATTAAATCAATATTCTTTTCTATTTTCACGTCTAGGCCCTTCTACTTATAGCTATGCCAACTGTTTAGTGATTTAAAACACTGCTCAAGCACACTAGGGGAAATTAACTACATTAGGAACCCTTCAAAATATTTTATAATCTAAATGATCTTTTGGGGAATACATTTGGATTTTCATATATTGAGATATCTTAAATTGTAGCAAATCTACAGCGGTGTTTTGTTTTCCTTTGGCTATTGTAGAATAAAGTAGGAACTAGAGGAAGCAATTAGAGAGGTGTCACAGGCAAGGACTAATTTCCAAACTTGCCAGTCAACAAAGAATTATTTTCAATGAACTCGAGTCCCACTTTTTAAAGCATGAGTGTAATTATAAATGATTTTTTAAATTTCTCATTAAATGGTGACTTTAAGAATGTTTGGCATCCGGTGGCTAAGTTAATTGATTTTAATTTTTTATGTTTTACTAGAATAGCTTATTTTTTAATTAATTAATTAATTAATTTTTGGCTGTATTGGGTCTTCGTTGCTTTCTCTAGTTGTGGCGAGTGCGGGCTACTCTTCGTTGCGGTGCATAGGCTTCTCATTGCAGTGGCTTCTCTTGTTGTGGAGCACAGGCTCTAGGCGTGTGGGCTCCAGTAGTTGTGGCACACAGGCTCAGTAGTTGTGGCTCGTGGGCTTAGTTGCTCCGCAGCATGTGGGATCTTCCTGGACCAGGGCTCGAACCTGTATCCCCTGCATTGGCAGGTGGATTCTTAACCACTGTGCCACCAGGGAAGTCCCGAATAGCTTATTTTTTATCTTTTCATCAACAGTATAAATGGACATAATTTCTATTTGCCTTAGATCATATATGGCTTGGTTCAATACAGGTCCTAAAACTATTCTTTCAAAGTCTGTAGAATTTGTTTTTTATTGTTGTTGAATACTTTTCACCAGTATTCCTCAGACTGTGAAAAGCAGACCAACGCAGGTCTGTGGCTTGTTTGTTTTTTAACAATTAGGAGTAAGAGTTTGGATATGCATAGCAATTTTACAGAGTAATTTTATATCTATTAATCCAATAATTTTT
This sequence comes from Physeter macrocephalus, assembly GCF_002837175.3. Taxonomy (NCBI): domain Eukaryota; kingdom Metazoa; phylum Chordata; class Mammalia; order Artiodactyla; family Physeteridae; genus Physeter; species Physeter macrocephalus. The sequence continues at coordinate 26,739,435 of NC_041224.1, read as the reverse complement.
AAAATTGGGGTTTATACTTTGTATGATTTTGCTTTATTTTTTTCTAGTAGTTCAATTTTATTGTATTTTACAAAAATACTGGTCTACAACATATTGGAAATTTAAAAAGAAAAAGAAAGAAACATGGTGCTTCAGCATGGTGAAAAGCCTTACCTAGTAGACAAATGGGAAAATGCTTTGGCATGCTAATGGATCATTTGATTGCCAAATAAACACTTTATACAATCAATCAATCATCAATCAGTATTTTTTGTAGTTACTACTTTGAATTAAATTAACAAGTTATTAAGTATTTAAATCTGTGTCTTCAAGTAAATTTGTTGCACACTTAATTCCACTTAGGTCTGCTGTTTATAAGTTGGGGATAATACTGGGCAGCTTATCTTTTTCTCTGATCCCTAGGCGGAATTCCTGGTTAGGCAGTCCTTCATAAGCAGAAGTTGACATTGTTTCATTGACTGGAAACTTGACACTTGTGTTTGACTTTCCTCTAAAACTCAGTTTTCCCTCTTAAAAAGCAGTGAGGAGTCCTGTCTTGAAGCACACAAACACCAGAGTAATCTGAAATTGCCATTGAAAGAAAAAACAAAACTGAAAAAAAGATCATAGGATCAACGTTGCAGGTTTTATTTCCTGGCCTGAGCTACAGGGACTGTCTGAACAATACATCTTTTTTCTGGGCATCCCTTTGTCCCGCTTGCTGGGAGCTGTGAGTGCTAACAAAGCAGACTGGAAATTAAAAGAAGGACATTACACAGTTTTAAAAATCACATCTTCTGTGGCAGTACAGGAGTTAAAGCTTGATTTTTTTTTTTTTTTTTTCCCCACTGTATGGCCAAATTTGGCCTGTGATGCCTTTGAATGGCATGAAAAGCTGCTGGCTGGGTGTGAGTCTTCTCCCCTCTCTTCCTTTCTCACTTTAAAATATGCCTGGCAGAGAGTCAGCCCTCCCCTCCCCCTGCTTTAATCCATTTTGCCCTCCTGTTCAGCTGACTAAGAAAGACTCCAAATGAGAAAAAGCATTACTTCCCAATTGTTAAGAGGGCTTTTACACCAGTAGAAAATACTCAGTACATATGTAGACCCTGAATAACACATTTGGTCTTTCCCTCTACTTAGCAGGTTTTGTAGCTCTCTCTTCAGAGACCCTTTAGAATTTTTTTAGTTTCCATAATAGCAATTTTTTTTTTAGTGTCCCATAATAGCAATTCTCCAATCATTGATGAGGCACCAAAACACATATCTTTGTTCATAGACTTTTCATTGTGTCAGGTGTTGGGAGCTAAACACAAAAGCACTTGAAATTCCATTAAAGTTACATTCATTTCTTAAAAAAAAAGAAAACCCCACCGTCTTTGGAAGTTGGTCTCTGTAGACCTTGCTAATGTAAGGATATGTACAAGATACATTTTACGTAACTGAAGATTAATGGTTAACTGTTTCAGGTGCAGATCTTGTACAGTAGGAGCTGATGCTTGCTGGGTGCAAAAACAAGAGGACACAGCAGCTGTGTTATCTGCCAAGTCACTCTGTATAAAATAAATATAATATAGAGACGCTCCCAAATTTTACAAAATGTCAGCTTTGGTGCTTCTGAACATATCAATGTTACCAACACTTAAAAATGCAGGGGCTTCCCTGGTGGCGCAGTGGTTGCGCGTCCGCCTACCGATGCAGGGGAACCGGGTTCGTGCCCCGGTCTGGGAAGATCCCACATGCCGCGGAGCGGCTGGGCCCGTGAGCCATGGCCGCTGAGCCTGCGCGTCCGGAGCCTGTGCCCCGCAACGGGAGAGGCCACGG
>NC_041224.1:26734612-26737552 GCF_002837175.3 Physeter macrocephalus | reverse complement strand
GGCCCGCATACCACAAAAAAAAAAAAAAAAAAAAAAAATGCAGTCAACTTGCCAGTCTTGAGACAAGAAGGGTGCCTGGCACTTTCTAATTTCCAACATTGGAAGATACAGGCATTCTCGCATCATATCACTGCTTTGTTGAGAAAGCAGCCTCAAATGGGGCTTTTTATATTTAACATAACACATAAGACAGTAAAGATGCTTTAAGAACATTTCAGTAAATGCATTTTGATGCCTGGTTGTCAGGGAGGAAGAAAACTTTCCTCTACCCTTCTAGGTTCTTCTGGCTGGTCCAAGAATTAAATTAACATGAAATAGATTAACAGGAGAAAATAGAATTTAATTCTGCATGTATGGGAATTACATGTACACGAGAGGGTCAGAGACAGAAAGGTAAAATGAGGCTTATATGTCATCCTGAGCTAGGGAATGGGATGGGGCCTGGGGCTTCCAAGGACAGGAGGGCCATTCACAGGATGATAAGAAGAGCCCATGACTGGTAATTAGATGTTTGCCCTGCCATATAGATGAGGCCACGTAGATAAAATGTATCTCTGGTAATAATTATTTTTCTAGGAAAAGTCCCCAATTTAAATTCTTCTAGGTAGTTGAAGGACGGGCAGTAGTGTCTCCTTAGCTTGTGGGGTCTTGATTGCCTTTAACTCAAAATAATCCACATCCTAGGGAGGCCTGTTCTGAACCCCGACATAGCCAATGACATTAGGGTGCCTTTACAGACCTCCATAAATGAAAAATAATCATCACAGTGATGTTGCTCTTTTTATTTAAAAGTCAAATCAATAGCTAGTGGGAAGCAGCCGCATAGCACAGGGAGATCAGCTCAGTGCTTTGTGACCACCTAGAGGGGTGGGATAAGGAGGGTGGGAGGGAGGGAGGCGCAAGAGGGAAGAGATATGGGGATATATGTATACGTATAGCCGATTCACTTTGTTATAAAGCAGAAACTAACACACCATTGTAAAGCAATTATACTCCAATAAAGATGTTAGAAAAAAAAAGTCAATCTAGCATACGGTTGCCAGATTTAGCAAGTAAAAAGGACTTATTTGCTAAATAAGTCGTGAACTAACACAGGACTTAAAATGTCAGTTCAGATAAAAAGCAAATAATTTTTTAGTATATGTATGTCCTATGCAATATTTGGAGGGGGCATACTTATACTAAAAATTTCATCCTTGTGTCTCAAATCCAAATTTAACAGAGAGTACGACATTTATCTGGTGACCCCTGTCTATCATCATTGCTATGAAAACAGTGAAAAGCTGGATCCAGTTTCCAGGGTCAAGAACAAGAGCTACAGTCTCTGAGTTCATTCCATCTGCCAACTTGAAAACTCTGGCACATCACCAAGACCATGGAAGCTTCTTCTACAGAAGTAGAATGTACTTCCAATCAGTCATTTCAGTTAATCAAAGGGAGAGAGAGCACCAACATCCGAATTATAGGGGTCCCAGAAGAGGAAGAGAAAAAGAAAGGGACTGAGAAAATATTTGAAGAGATTATAGTTGAAACCTTCCCTAATATGGGAAAGGAAATAGTTAATCAAGTCCAGGAAGCACAGAGAGTCTCATATAGGATAAATCAAAGGAGAAACACGCCAAGACACATATTAATCAAACTATCAAAAATTAAATACAAAGAAAAAATATTAAAAGCAGCAAGGGAAAAACAACAAATAACATACAAGGCAATCCCCATAAGGTTAACAGCTGATCTTTCAGCAGAAACTCTGCAAGCCAGAAGGGAGTGGTAGGACATATTTAAAGTGATGAAAGGGAAAAACGTACAACCAAGATTACCCACCAAGGATCGCATTCAGATTTGAGGGAAAATTAAAACCTTTACAGATGAGCAAAAGCTAAGAGAATTCAGCACCACCAAACCAGCTTTACAACAAATGCTAAAGGATCTTCTCTAGGCAGGAAACACAAGAGAAGGAAAAGACCTACAATAACTAACTCAAAACAATTATGAAAATGGTAATAGGAACATACATATGGATAATTACCTTAAATGTAAATGGATTAAATGCTCCAACTGAGAGACATAGATTGGCTGAATGGATACAAAAACAAAACTCGTATATATTCTGTCTACAAGAGACCCACTTCAGACCTAGGGACACATCCAGACTGAAAGTGAGGGGATGGAAAAAGATGCACCACCGAACCAGCTTTACAACAAACGCTAAAGGATCTTCTCTAGGCAGGAAACACAAGAGAAGGAAAAGACCTACAATAACTAACTCAAAACAATTATGAAAATGGTAATAGGAACATACATATGGATAATTACCTTAAATGTAAATGGATTAAATGCTCCAACTGAGAGACATAGATTGGCTGAATGGATACAAAAACAAAACTCGTATATATTCTGTCTACAAGAGACCCACTTCAGACCTAGGGACACATCCAGACTGAAAGTGAGGGGATGGAAAAAGATATTCCATGCAAATGGAAATCAAAAGAAAGCTGGAGTAGCAATTCTCATATCAGACAAAATAGACTTTAAAATAAAGACTATTACCAGAGACAGAGAAGGGCACTACATAATGATCAAGGGATCAATCCAAGAAGAAAATATAAAAATTATAAATATATATGTACCCAACATAGGAGCACCTCAATACATAAGGCAATCGTATCAAGTCTCTTTTCCGACCACAGCGCCGTGAGACTAGATATCAATTACAGGAAAAAATCTGTAAAATATACAAACACATGGAAGCTAAACAATACACTACTTAATAACCAAAAGATCACTGAAGAAATCAAAGAGGAAATCAAAAATACATAGAAACAAATGACAATGAAAACACGACTACCCAAAACCTATGGGAGGCAGCAAAAGCAGTTCTAAGAGGGAAGTTTATAGCAATACAATCCTACCTTAAGAAACAAGAAACATCTCAAACAA
>NC_041224.1:26732173-26733903 GCF_002837175.3 Physeter macrocephalus | reverse complement strand
AGAATTAGAAATGAAAAAGGAGAAGTAACAACTGACACTGAAGAAATACAAAGGATCATGAGAGATTACTACAAACAACTATATGACAATAAAATGGACAACCTGGAAGAAATGGACAAATTCGTAGGAAAGCACAACCTTCTAAGGCTGAACCAGGAAAAGATAAAAAATATAAACAGACCAATCACAAGCACTGAAATTGAAACTGATTAAAAATCTTCCAACAAACAAAAGTCCAGGACCAGAGGCTTCACAGGCGAATTCTATCAAACATTTAGAGAAGAGTTAACACCTATCCTTCTCAAACTCTTCCAAAATATAGCAGAGAGAGGAACACTCCCAAACTCATTCTACGAGGCCACCATCACCCTGATACCAAAACCAGACAAAGATGTCACAAAGAAGGAGAACTACAGGCCAATATCACTGATGAACATAGATGCAAAAATCCTCAACAAAATACTAGCAAACAGAAGCCAAGAGCACATTAAAAGGATCAAACACCATGAGGAAGTGGGGTTTATCCTAGGAATGCAAGGATTCTTCAATATATGCAAATCAATGAATGTAATACACCATATTAACAAATTGAAGAATAAAAACCATTTGATCATCTCAATAGATGCAGAAAAAGCTTTTGACAAAATTCAATACCCATTTATGATAAAAACCGCACAGAAAGTAGGCATAGAGGGAACTTTTCTCAACATAATAAAGGCCATATATGACAATCCCACAGCCCACATCGTCCTGAATGGTGAAAAACTGAAACCATTTCCACTAAGATCAGAAACAAGACAAGGTTGCCCACTCTCACCACTATTATTCAACATTGTTTTGGAAGTTTTAGCCATTGCAATCAGAGAGGAAAAAGAAATAAAAGGAATCCAAACTGGAAAAGAAGTAAAGCTGTCACTGTTTGCAGATGATATGATACTATACATAGAGAATCCTAAAGATGCTACCAGAAGACTGCTAGAGCTAATCAATGAATTTGGTAAAGTAGCAGGATACAAAATTAATGCACAGAAATCTCTTGCATTCCTATACACTAATGATGAAAAATCCGAAAGAGAAATTAAGGCAACACTCCCATTTACCATTGCAACAAAAAGAATAAAATACCTAGGAATAAACCTATCTAAGGAGACAAAGGACCTGTATGCAGAAAATTATAAGACACTAATGAAAGAAATTAAAGATGATACAAACAGATGGAGAGATATACCATGTTCTTGGATTGGAAGAATCAACATTGTGAAAATGAGTCTACTACCCAAAGCAATCTACAGATTTCAGTGCAATCCCTATCAAACTACCACTGGCATTTTTCACAGAACTAGAACAAAAACTTGCACAATTTGTATGGAAACACAAAAGACCCCGTATAGCCAAAGCAATCTTGAGAAAGAAAAACGGAGCTGAAGGAATCGGCTCCCTGACTTCAGACTATACTACAAAGCTACAGTACTCAAGACAGTATGGTACTGGCACAAAAACAGAAATATAGATAAATGGAACAGGACAGAAAGCCAAGAGATAAACCCACGCACATATGGTCAGCTTATTTTTGAAAAAGGAGGCAAGAATATACAATGGAGAAAAGACAGCCTCTTCAATAAGTGGTGCTGGGAAAACAGGACAGCTACATGTAAAAGAATGAAATTAGAACACTCCCTAACACCATACACAAAAATAAATTCAAAATGGATTAAAGACCTAAATGTAAG
>NC_041224.1:26684478-26731684 GCF_002837175.3 Physeter macrocephalus | reverse complement strand
GGGGGAAGGGTAAGCTGTGACAAAGTGAGAGAGTGGCATGCACTAATATACACTACCAAATGTAAAATCGACAGCTAGTGGGAAGCAGCTGCATAGCACAGGGAGATCAGCTCGTGCTTTGTGACCACCTAGAGGGATGGGATAAGGAGGGTGGGAGGGAGGGAGGGAGATGCAAGAGGGAAGAGATATGGGGACATATGTATATGTATAGCTGATTCCCTTTGTTATAAAGCAGAAACTAACCCACCATTGTAAAGCAATTATACTCCAATAAAGATGTTTAAATAAGGGGGGGGGAGAGAGAGACCTTATCCACTTGAGGAGAAGGAAAGACCTGGAAAAAAAGAAAAATCTAGAACAAGCAGAAGGGGAAAGAATCTTTATCAGGAAATAATAGAATTAGGACTGAGTAAGCTTGAAACAAGATTTTCTAAACTAAAAAAAAACACAACAGGATGGGGGGGGGGAGAGAGAGACCTTATCCACTTGAGGAGAAGGAAAGACCCGGAAAAAAAGAAAAATCTAGAACAAGCAGAAGGGGAAAGAATCTTTATCAGGAAATAATAGAATTAGGACTGAGTAAGCTTGAAACAAGATTTTCTAAACTAAAAAAAAACACAACAGGATAATTGGATTCTCAGGAATCAGAAATTAGAGAGAAACATAGAATGAAAAAAGGACATAAAATGTTATTTTTTCCTTAGCAAGTTTGTGTTATTTCTGTTTGTTTTTTTTGTTTTCTTAAAAATTCCTGACTATCAGGAAGTTAGACATTTTCTTGGGAGATGAATTTCCTGAGACATCATACCTGTCTTTCTGAAGCTCTGTTCAGTAGTTGGTCTAACTTCGGAATGATGGCGAATGCTTGTTTTCTTTCTTTGGCTACTTCACACACAGGTGCTTCTTGTTTCTCTATAACAGAAGATCTTCACCTTTGGCTTCAAGGCCATGACCCTCAATCCATGAAAAGTCACCCAGGATGCTGTATGACTGGGGTAAATTTTACACTTGCTGACTCTCTATCAGCATTTCCTGCCTAGGTCTGGTGTGAAATGCAGATTCTTTGGCTCCTGCTCTTGTCTCTTCACTGGGATTCTGTGGCTCAGTTTCTTCACAGGTGACTCTAATCACCATACCCGTGGAAACCACAGTCTCATAAGGTTTGGCGCTGGAGGTTTTATTTGTTTGGATGGAAGAGGTCCAAAGGGGCGGTTGCTTTTTGTTTCGATTTGGATTTTGGTTTTAGTTTCTGTATCTGGGAAGAGGGAAGATATTGCAGATATTTTAGTTATATGAATAGGAAAACTACGAGTCTTGTCCCTGGTAATAGTGGGACAATTTAAGAATGTTGCTTTATATGGATGACATTCTTTTTTAACACATAGGGACCATTCAGAAGAGCCAACCATTGAAGAGTCATTGTAAGCAATAATAATTTCATTTTTTAAAGGCATCAGTTTATCAAAATATGAGGAAAAGAACCCAAAATTAAATCTTGTAATTCATACAGTGACATGGAGGAAAATTATATTTGGGAACAAAGTTTCTCAACACTAAATTTAACCTTTGAGTTTTACATATAGAAAGTTTATTGTTGCTTTTCCTGAGCTAGAGTTGAATAGTTGGCCACGTTTTGAACAGGGCAGTATCTTGTTTGTTCGTTTTTACTGGTCTCCCTCATAGCTGAAGATGAATGAATCTTTCTGATGGCCTTTTTTCTTAGTAGGCAATGGATCCATTTGATGTAAAGCTGTTCAGAATCAGGAACAGAATGCTTCGGGGAGAGAGGAAAAGAAAATTTGCACTATATACAGCATGGAATTAATCTCCAGTGTATGTAAGAAAACACTTGTTCCTCAAAATTAAGAAAGATAAGAGCAAAATCTTCAGCCTGTATTGGACTCAACACAGCCTTTCAAAGATTGTCTATCACCAAATACTTTCAGGAAGTGTATTTCAAAGCGCGTCCTCCTGAACGCTAGGGTTTCCTAGGGGTGCCTTAGAAGAGGAAGCAGGAGCCCCATGCAAACAGTCTTATCCACCCCAACCTGGTCCCAACCCTAGTCCCACCCCAATACAGATGCACCCTACTTGTGTATTCCTCTCTGCTGGAGGAAAGGAGTGCCCTGTGTGGTTGATCACGTGGGGTCCAGTGGGCGTGGCTTCTGGGTACCACACCTCCCCCTGCTGAGGACCAGCCCTGTGAGCACAAATTTGCATGCCCAAATGTCCTCACCTGCATTAACAAAACAGTGGTGCTTCTGGTAACTTTGTAAACAGCTTAGCCACAAGGGCTGAACAAGCTAACACACCTAAAGAAATTAGTCCCAGTAATAAACTTTCACTAGTATCTGTTTCTGCACTTGGACTTGGGACAAGGTTTCATCCAAAGGAAAGTTTCTACTGCCTTTAAAAAGTTTTTGGAAGGACTACTGCTTTAAAACATGATTTAATAATTGAGGAGCATGCTTTTGTCCTTTGGCCAAAAGCCAAGTCCCTCCCCCTTTTCACCCATTAACTCTGAACTCCAAGGATTAAGGATCCATTCCCCCTTCTTCTGCAGATCTGAATCTCAGCAGCAGAGTGGTGGGTTAATAAATAAAAATAATGTCATTGTAGTCACAGAAACTATTTCATTATAATCTTTTGTTTTTTCCTGCTAACTTTCTAAAGGGAGAAACAGCTTATTAATTATCTAAGCATTTGGAACCCTTTGCAGGTACACGTCCCACCAATGCTATTATTATCACCCACATTTGGTGAAGTACTTGGGGATTACAAGTGTCATGTAAATGTTTACACATTATTATACTGTGACCCAAGATCCACAGTGGGACAGCAAAGACAGCCCAGGAAGGAGCATGAAGCCCCAGAGAGGCAATGGTTTTTGTAACAGTTATGAAAGTCTTCTCTTTGCTTAGCATAAGGAGAGTTGTACTTCTGAGGAGAGTCATTTACAGCCATTAGGGAAAGTATGTATGACTGTAAAAGAGACAGCTGAGGGTTTGCTGCATATTTTCAGATAGAAGGGGGTCCTTCAAGAAAAGGGTAACAGGGAAAGGATTTAAAATGTTGTGAGGGGCATTTCGAGTTGACTGGAAGAACTTCCTGACAGTAAAAGAAGCATGCTTCCAACAGCTGTCACCACATCTTTCCCTCTGGAGACTCTCAGGAAGGAAGAGATTCTTTTTCTTGGTAAGCTCAGCCTAAAGGCAAGAAATTGGAACCCATCCTCCTGGCTGACCATTTTAGGTAGTAAGGTCACTGCAGAACATTGAATGGCACTATGTTCTCTTTAAATCTGGACTCTGCTTGTGGGGAATGTCTTGGTTGGTGCCGGTGTGTCCTTAACATCCCCTAACACTCACTTTCTACACTCTTTTCAACCAAGACAAAAAGATCTAGAACAGGCCATGTGTCCAGGCACAACAATCATTGTTTTGTTAGACCAGGGAGGCTGATCTTCCATTTATGGTGATGGTCTGAAAATTACCTTCTAAAGTAAGTGTAGGAAAAAGAGGAATTGGATATAAAGAAAGTAAAGGTCTTATCGAGTAAAGGTCCTATCATGTAAAGCTCATGTGGCATGCAGGTGTCAGGAAAATCTGAATGACCTGGGAGGTCATGGAGACCCTTATGCCAGGTGATTTCAAGGTCTTCTAATGCCAGGATCCTGGGAGGACAGGGTGGGGAGGGGCTTCGGTAGTGGAGTCTTACCTAGAACCTCAGAAAGCAGGAAAGCATATGCTATGAGGCAGTGCTTCCAAAAATAAGAAACCCGTACAGTCACAAAAAAACCTACTTCAGCACACAGACCAGTCTAGAGGAAAACAATTCTGCTCTGGATATTGTTTTCAACATCTGCTGTGCAAGGTTTCAGATGACTGTTGAAAGGATGTTCGGTTTTAAATAAAGGACAAAAGATATACAAGTTGAGGGAGAAAAGCCCACTCCCTTTTCTCTTAATGCTTGGAGAGATTCTACATTTCCCCTTCTTGACGTTCTTTTAAAACACGAGAAAGAAAGAAAGGGGGCGGGGGGGAAGCAGTGTAACAAATTCCCTGCCAGAAAGAAAGCACACAGTAAATTCTAGCTTGTTAGCAGGCGGGTTCCAAATGATTTCCAAAAAACAAATCCTAACAGTCATGTAGTTACAGCCTCTGAGGGAAGCTGTAAGCCCGACGCTGGTGTCCCAGAACCCAAGCCACCAAAAAAAAAAAAAAAAAAAAAAAAAAAAGGCAAAAAAGAAACCTAACCGGTCTTCTGACAGGAATATGAAAGCAAAATCTCACGAGGATGCCCCAGAGGAGGAGAAAGCTGCAGCTTGCAGTAATCTGTAAATGATTGCTGTTAAAGTCTGGAGGCTTCAGGCTTGATCTGTTTGTTCTAAAAGCAAGCCAAGGAGGACGGTGTTAATAAAGAGAGATTTAACTGAGAGCTGTGCTTGGAATAAAGTGGGCTACAAAAAGGTCAAATGTGATCAGTTGGAGCAGATTACAAGGGCTTTAAAAGGTGGTGTGGAGAAATGAGCCGGGGCTGGGGAGTAATCTAGCGCAAGATTGATTAGGCCGTGGGCGTGGAGAAAAACCAGGACAAGTGCTTATCAATCCTAGAAGGAGGAAGAGCCGCTCGTGCAGGCGCCCGGTCGCTCCGGGCCTGAGCCGAGCAGCCGACGGCCGCTTCCTTCCCCCGCATCCCCTCCCCGCGCCCCCTCCTCTCCGGACTGGATCTGCCTTCGGCCGCCCTTTAGACAATGGTCTCCTTAATCTCTGACTTGGATCCACTCAAAGACTGGAAAGTTTTAAGGTAGGCCTGCTTTTCTTTCTCTCTCGTCGCTGTTACCGTTCACGGCCAAGTGCTGCCCCCGCCCGCACCCCAATTACGGCGCGTGGGATGCTGCGTGCAGCGCCAGGGGTGGGTGGCAGGGACCGCCCGGTCTGCTTAGCGGGATGCTCCGTGGTGATGCGGAAACAACTTCCAGCGGATGTGGAAAGAGGGGCGGGAGAAGTCCTCAGTTTCACTCCCTCAGGGGAAGGCGGTGCATTTTAATGAGAGTTTGTCTTACTGGAATGATTCCTGACATTGGCTGACTCAGGGAGCCAGTTATACTTATTATTGCGTTCCATGGGGCGCTGAATCCGTCAGAGGGGATGTGGGAAACTTTCTGAGACTTAAGATAAAAAAGCGAACTTTCCAGAAGACTATTCCTAACCCCTCTTTTAAGAGGGTCTGTGGAAATGCGGTTTCCTCCTGTGACCTCTCCTCCCCACCCCCGGGCCTAATTTGGAAAAGCCGGTCCTATAAAAACTCAGCTGACCTCGGAACGGAATGAGTAGAGTTTCTGAAACAAGGTCGTTCTCTGAATGCTCCTGAAAAGGTGAACTCAGACCTTTCATGATTCAGAGACCCAGAAAAATGAGAACCCAAGGACCTCAAAGTGGCGAAAGTTCATGCATTTCCTCCACTTGGGTCTAAGCTGACTCCTTCCGAGTTCACAGTGCCTTCCTAGGTCTAACTTAACACTGAAGGGTATTTCCCAGCCGAAAGCACTTTGGGCAATTTTTAAAATACAAAAATGTTAAATGGAGGAGTTTTTATGAAAAGTGGTTTAATGCAGTGGCATGTTGTCCCGAATACCTACTCCCAAACATGATTCCATTGGAACTAAACCAAGACCCCGTAAGTCACCTCTTTTTCCTGGCATCTTCTATTAATTGGCTATTACTTATTTCCCTGAGTTCTGCCTTAGTTTTTTTTTTTTTCAAATTGTATTATTTTTTAAATTTATTTTATTGAAGTATAGTTGATTTACAATGTGTTAATTTCTATGGTACAGCAAAGTGATTCAGTTATACATACATATATATTCACATTCTTTTTCATATTCTTTTCCATTATGGTTTAACACAGATACTGAATATAGTTCCCTGTGCTAGACAGTAGGACCTTGTAGTTTATCCATCCCATATATATACTAGTTTGCATCTGGTAATCCCAAACTCCCAATCCCTCCCTCTCCCCTCCCCCTCGGCAACCACAAGTCTATTCTCTATGTCTGTGAGTCTGTTTCTGTTTTGTAGATCAGTTCATTTGTGTCATATTTTAGATTCCACATATAAGTGATATCATATGGTATTTGTCTTTCTCTTTCTGACTTCATAGTAAGATAATCTCTAGGCCCATCCATGTTGCTGCAAATGGCATTATTTTATTCCTTTTTAGGGCTGAGTAGTATTTCATTGTATATATGTACCACATCTTCTTTATCCATTTATCTGTTGATGGGCATTTAGGTTGTTTCCATGTCTTGGCTATTGAAAATAGTGCTGCAATGAACTAATTTGATTATTTTTAAAAGCAACCACATGATACAAAAGAGCAAATAAAAGAAAAATTGGCCACTATCCATCTTATTTTCTTTTTAAAAATTCTTGCATCTTGCTTTCTAGAACTTCACGTGTATACCTGTCATATATTATGTGTCATTTTATGATATGCTCTTTTTCCAGTTAAATATCAAACACATGTCCATGTTTCTGCCTCCCCTTCATAACCATAATTTTAATGACTAAAACAGCATCATGATGTTGATGTACATTGTTTTACTAAATTACCCTGTTGGTTTAAAATTTAGATTGTTTCCAGTCCTTGATTTATATGAATGACGACTCAGAGAGCTATACCTTTCTGCTTTCATTAAATCCCAGGATTTCTAGATGAAAAGGCACGAATGTTTTATGGGCCTGTCAGTGATACTTTCTTCTATTTGTAGGTTTAAATTTTATTTTTAATTGAGAGATGCTAACGTACTTCTGTACATGTCCTTATGATGCAGCTATTATAATAAATTTCATTCTTTAACTGGATTACTAACCTATTTCTAAAATTGAAATATTTCTTAAGGGTGCTTTTAAAAAAATTGTTTTGGGTGATTAACTTATTATTGCACAAGTGGATAAGGTGGGCCCCAGCTCTAAGAATGTGTGTAAGAGTACAAATCTTTAAAAATGTTGCCCTTCAAAGGCCTTTTCAGATAATGATCCCTAGTCTTAACACACTTAAAAGCCAGTGGTAATGTTGCCTTTCGCCTAAATGTGTCTCTAACATAAGTGAAGGTTATTTTATGGCTGGAGTAAATAAAGCTTCACAAACTTGGACTGGGAAGACCTGGGAAAGAGAAACATCTTCCCATTGACCTCTGGGTACACTAAGTTCGTTCTGTCCACACCTCTTCTTGGCAATTGTTATTCCATCATCATTTTAACTGTGTGTAATTCTTTCCTGAGATAAGGAATTATGAAGTGTGTAGTGTTTAGGTGTCGCATTTTAAATTCCTTAATTGTTTATAATCGGGCATCAGCTTGGCTAATTCTGATTCATGGGACCATTCACTCACCGACACTAACGCTCTGTCTGTTACAGACACACCTTGTTTTAATGCTTTGCTTTATTGTGCTTGGAAGATATTGCCTTTTTTTTTTTTTTTTTTTTTAACGGACTGAAAGTTTGGGGCAACCCCGTGTCGAGCAAGCCTTTTGGTGCCATTTTTCCAACAGCGTTTGCTCACTTCGTGTCTCTGTGTCCCATTTTGGTAATTCTCAGAATATCTCAATTTTTTCATCATTATTATACTTACTCTGGTGATCTGTGATCAGTGATCTTTGATGCTACCATTGCAAAAAGATGATGACTCGCTGAAGGCTCAGATGATGGTTAGCATTTTTTAGCAATTAAATATATACATTTTTTAACATCTATATTGGAGTATAATTGCTTTACAATGGTGTGTTAGTTTCTGCCTTATAACAAAGTGAATCAGCTATACATATACATATGTCCCCATATCTCTTCCCCCTTGCATCTCCCTCCCCCCCTGCCTATCCCACCCCTCTAGGTGGTCACAAAGCACCGAGCTGATCTCCTTGTGCTATGTGGCTGCTTCCCACTAGTGGCAATAAAATATTTTTAATTAAGGTATGTACCTTGTTTTTTGTGGGTTTTTTAAAATTTATTTATTTATTTTTGGCTGCGTTGGGTCTTCGTTGCTGCGTGCAGCTTTCTCTAGCTGCGGCGAGCGGGAGCTACTCTTTATTGCGGTGCACGGGCCTCTCATCACGGTGGCCTCTCCCATCATGGTGGTCTCTCCCATTGCAGAGCACAGGCTCCAGGCACGCGGGCTTCAGTAGTTGTGGCACGCAGGCCCGGCAGCTGTGGCTTGCAGGCTCTAGAGCGCAGGCTCAGTAGTTGTGGCACATGGGGCCAGTTGCTCCACAGCATGTGGGATCCTCCCGGACCAGGGATCGAACCTGTGTCCCCTGCATTGGCAGGTGGATTCTTAACCACTGCGCCACCAGGGAAGTCCCTGTACATTGTTTTTTTTAGACATAATGCTATTGCACACTTAATAGACGACAGTATAGCGTAAACATAACTTTTATATGCACTGGGAAACCAAAAAATGTGACTCACTTTACTGCGATTTTCACTTTATTGCAGCAGTCTGGAATCAAAGCCGTAATATCTCTGAGGTGAGCCTGTGTATGTGGGAGAAGGAAAGATATAACATGACCTTCTAAGTGGGATAATCTAGCAGGAGACTGAAGATGTGTATGCTGATGGCATACAGGGTTGTACATGATATGATTTACATCAATAAAATGCTTTTCAAATCCAGAGGTGGGATATCCTATTATAATACTGCTACTGCCTTTGTCTGATAACAGGTGAGCAGAATCCTTGGTATATAACACAGAAAGGCTTTCAAACCTGCCTACCCTGGAATATTTTCAGATGTTTGCTCCAGTTATGTGGCCTGGAGTTCTGCCAAATCTGCTGCTCTTGAAAAGTGATTGCAAGGCACATTTTTTGAATCTGCTTACACCCTAATTTAGTGTTTTAAGATATGATCTGAGGGTGGGATACAAGTTCCGGTCCTAAACCTTTGTCGGGCACTGTATAGTTAGCATCGCTCCCTCCTAGGTCCATTTTGTCAAATGAAAAAAAAATCCAGGTTGGGAATCCTGCGGTTGGCTGTTTTAATTCCTGTCTACCTCAAGGGGCATAAAAGAAACAACTTCTACCAAAAGACATGCCAACAAATTTGCAACTGTAAGACTCCCCTCTTGACCATTAGGAAAGCACAAACACAAAAGCTTCACTCAAGAGAATCAAAATCAGCTAAATCAAGAAAAAATAGTCTTAGTACATAGAAGACGAAAAAGGAAATGACAAGGTAGTAGATGTATGAGTAAAAGAATAAAACAAACCTGCCAATCTGATTCATATAAGATTTCATGTTCATTGATACCACTTGAGGGAAAGCAAGTCATAAAGATGACAAGTTCAACAGGTTGAAAATGGTACCTATTATCTCCCCTAAGACCTGCTTCTTTTCTGGTGTTCACAGGCTTATGAATCACACAACGTAGGTATCCGGCCAGGTACTCAAATTGGAAAGTTGGCATCCTCCCTCATCCCTCATTTTCCCTCCTAATTACATCGAAACTATCACCAGCTCCTGCTGATTTCAACTCCTAAACATCTGCCTCCCCACTTTTCTCCACCTTCCCTTGCTGTAGTCTTGTTTTGCTCAGAACTCCATACTACCTCCTAAATCTCCCTGCTTCAGTTCTTGCTATCGTAGTCTACATCTCACAGAAGAGGAATGAAAACACTTAAAAGCCATAAATTGGATCATGTGATGTTCCTTTTTAAAAGCTCTCCCATTACTCTTCAAGCAAAAGCCAAGATCCTTATCCTAACCCACAAGACCCCATCTGACCTTGCCCTTGACTACCTCTTCAACCTTATTTCCTCCCTCTTTCCCCAGAGCCCACGTTGCTTCAGCCCCTCTGGTCTTCTTTCTCTTCCTCGAACGATCCAAGCTTACTTTGGCTATAGAGTATTTGCAAGGGGCTCTCCCTCTCTCTGCCTGGAAATCTTCTCCCTCAATGTCTGCAGGGCGGGATGCTGCTGTCATTCAAGTCTTAGCTCAGACGTCACCTCCTCAGTGAAGCCTTCCTTGATCCCTCAATTTATTAAAAAAAATTTTTTTTGTTGATGTATAGTTAATTTACAATAAGTGTTAGTTTCAAGGGTACAGAAGTGATTCAGTTATACATATATGTTCTTTTTCAGATTCTTCTCCATTACAGGTTTTTACGAGATATTGAGTATAGTTCCTTGTGCTATATAGTAGGACCTTATTGTTTATCTACTTTACATACAGTAGTGTGTATATGTTAATCCCAACCTCCTAATTTATCTCTCCCTCCCAGATCCCTTAATTTAAAGCCATCCAAAAATCACTCTTCAGCATTTCTCACTGATAGGTTGAATCATATAAAATTGTTAATATTCAACTACTGTAGACCTATAAAAATTTCAGTTTCATATGGTTGAACTAATGTTCTCATTATAGCATTTATCAGTACCTGCTATTTTCATATGTGCTTATTATTTCTCTTTACCATTAGAATGTATAATTGGTGTGGTTAACTGGTATGGTTAACTGGTGCCTAAAATATTTCCTGGCACATTACAGAGAATGAATGAATGAAGGATGAATGAATGAATGACGTGGTCACTGTTTGTTTCGCTCATTGACTTTATACTCTATGAGGCCAGATTGTTCATACTCTAGTGCCAGTATTTACCACAGGAATGGTGGTGGTGTCTTATGTGGAATGAATAAATGGATGAATGAATGAGTGACTTCTAACTCCCAGTTTAGTAATTCTCTCTTCACTTCCTCCTTTCTGTTCCAGTCAGCAAAGTGTCTGGATTTGATAACATGGGAAATTTTTAAATTCTCTGGGAATCTGATAGGTGATGGTTATTCAAGCAGAATTCTTTCTACCCAAGACAGTGATCTAGATCAGGGGTTGGCAAACTTCAATAAAGGGCCAGATAGTACATAGGTCAGTTTTTGCTGCCCATACGGTCTCTGTTGCAGCTACTTAGGTCTGCCATCCTAGCATGAAAGTAGCCACAGGTAATATGTAAATGACTAAGGTTGAGTGTGAACCAATAAAACTTTATTTACAAAAACAGGAAGTGGGTGGGATTTGGCCCAAGGGCCATAGCCTACCTTTCATCTGTTATCTAGGCTAATGATTTGACCAACAAGAAAATAGAAGTCATTTTGACAGATAGCTGGAAGGATGTTTTCAAATCTCATGACAAAGTACATATCATGAACTTACCTCCTTACTGGGAAAAAATATTTTAAAGAGGCTTGGTCATATTTCACAGATCAGAGATGTTTTCAGTCATGAGCACTTGATCTCACAAAGATGATTATAGTCTGGAGGAAATTTATGGCTCCCCAAATTCTTTAAATGTTTGGGTGAGCCTTCAGGCTATAACAAAATACACTTTTGCCTGTTCCCTTAACTGAGTGTGTGAGAAACTCCCATTAATGAGAACAGCACATGTGGATGGAAAAAAATAGACCAAATCCTGACATGTTTCAAGTCAGTGCTTGGCCTCCTTTCTTTCTGTTTCCTTACTTTCTCCAGCTCATTTAGGAGATGTTTCCCTTTCACATGCCTGATAAATCTCCCAAGATGAATTCCAAACTCACGGAGGAAAGCATGCTGTGTGATTTTGAATGAATGCCATGTGTAGATATTCTTCAGCTCACGTTACATGACATCTTGGAGGCACTTGGAGTGAGGAGAGTTTAACGTGGAGCTCTCTTGGTGTCCAGTGAGAGCAGGCTGGCCATCTGAAGATCAGAGATTAGTCTTCTTAGAGGATGATAGAAGAATTATTAATGCTTTCTGTGTGCATTATGCTAAGAGCTCTGTATTTAATATCTCATTTAATCTTTGCAACAACCTTATGAAGTAGGTACTGTCTGGTCATGGCACCTTTCCTTAGTATGTTGGTAACTTAATGAAGCATCTTGCCTTAACTATGCCTCAGATGGGAAAAATTTGCACCACATTGTATTTTTTCCCCACTGGAAAGTTTGAAGAATCATGACCCAGTTACTGCTGGGTTCTTTAGAAAACCTTTGCAGAGCAGGGGGGAAGTAGGCTATGAAAACAGAGTTATATCCAGTAATAATTCTTTAGGTAGAGAATTATATGTTTATAAAAATGAATACAAGACCTGGGCCTTTTAAATAATGTATTATATCAGAATAATCTACTATTTTTCACAAAGTGTGACTAATGTAGCACATTACATAACTAATAATAACAGAGTATTATAAGATCACATAAAAATGTAGAGAAATCCTGTTATCTATAGGTTGGAATGCTACTGCCAAGACTTTTACATCTCCTCCCAGCACTCAAAAAAAACCAAAACATTAAAACACCCTCAGGAGTTGTTTCCACTCCACTGACTCCAATAATCAGCAGAAAAATATTCACTTGACAATTATTTTGTTCCCCCTCCTGAACGGGTCTGTTTCCCTAGTGGGTCGGACCAGCAAGGCCAAACCCAACACATCCAGATCCTGTGAAATCTCTGTTAGGAGAAACACAAGAGAAAATCCCTGTAATTGGGGAACGTCTCCCAGGGGTCAGAGACCACAGGGAAGTTATTTTCCCCAAAATAGAGGAGAATCACCTGGCACTTTTATTCCACTCTTTGGGAAGAGAATCTGACACTTACCTCTCTACATTCCCCAAATATGTGTTCAGACTCAGAGTTCCCGAATGCCAGCATCATATGCTATAGTATAGTATAAGGAGCGGACTCAGTGTGTAGGTTTCACGTCTGTTCCCACATGGAGTCCCTGTGTTTACCTCCCCTTTCTGTTTTAGTGCAACAGGAGAAGGCACCTCAACAGATCAACCAATCACTCTCCTTTCTGCATCTCTGTGTTAAGAAATCTCCACTCCCCAAACACCATATTATTCACCAGGACATGGTTTGTCTCTCTTGTTTACCACTGTGTCTCCAGCAGTGCCCAGCCCTGATGCAGGTTTGACACTTATTTCCTGCAAGGATGTCTCACTAACCCTCTCTCCCTGGCTTCCACCCACCCATCTCCCACCAGGAAGGAAGGTTTTCTTCCCCTAAATGCTCATAGCCCTGAATCTAAACCTTAGAGGCTCCGATGCAAGTGCAGAGTTCCTACTTTGTAATATTTATGTATATCTTAGTTCCATTCCTAGACTGTGAACTCTCAAAAGATAAAGTCGATGCCCCATTCATCTTTGCATCCACTTGCATCCTTAGTATTACCCGACACCGCATTTTGCCCAGCCAGGATTTGAACAGACATCCACACATTCCTCATTTGTAAGATGAGAGATTGAACCAGATTATATCTAAGGATCCCCTTCTGTAAAATTATGTGATCAGTGTGAGAACAAAGAAGCACTCTCCCCCAGGACCCTGAGTCCCACCTCTCAGCCATACCGTGCATCCTTTCCCTATATTGTTGAGTTTTTCTCCCAGCAAAACAATTCTCTTTCTATTGATCCACACATTCTTTCAAGGTTCTTTTACTCCCAGTCCTTCTGTAGAGTTGATGGACTAAACTACAAACCTGTTTTCAGATGTTCTGTCTCGAACTAGGGCAATAATGTAAATCAGCTGTTCCAGGGATGAGTTTTGCTGACACGTACTGACATTAGCAATCATAGGACCAGTCCTGTGGGGCTGAGTATTGCAATTAATCTGGGTTGCAGGTGTTTCAGTTACCCATGGCTTTGGCACGCCCTTTGTTTTTCATTGCACTAGTTTTTCATTCTTACAGAGACACAAATGTCTAAGCCAGAAAGAATTGTAAGAGGCCGCTGGAAACAGCAGTTTTCTCTATTTTGTCATGTTTCCTGGTGAGTAAGTGAAAGATTTTGTAAACTGGAAAATGTTGCCCTCCTTTAAGTTTGGTATGTACAAATGGAACTTGATGCTTCTTCTGAGGCTTGGCACGTGATATTTTTTTCCCACCATGATTATCATGATCGTTATTGACCATAACAACCATTACTGAGTACCCAAAAGCTGGACTGTTCTTTCCTTCTCCTTGAAAACACATGTGCTTCAAAGGTTTGTTCTCACCTAAGCTCCTGAAGGTAACTTTGCCTGATAACCCTATTCACATCGACCGACCACTTGCTTCATTAGAACCTCCTTAACATTTAGTTATCACTATACAGAGATGTAGTTTAAATAACTATTTGGAATGTGGGGTTTTTTTGTCAGGTATCACTGACATATAACATTATGTTAGTTTCTGGTGTACAACATAATGATTCCCTGTTTGCATAGACTGCAAAATGATCACCACAATAAATCTAGTTAACATCGATCACCAAACATAGTTACAAAATTTTTTTCTTAGGATGAGAATTTTTAATTTCATCCTCATGACTTATACATTTTATAGCTGGAAGTTTGTACCTTTTGACTCAGTTCATCTATTTGGCCACCAACCCCCCACCTCTGGCAACCACCAATCTGTTCTCTGCATCTATAAGCAGTTTGAGTTGCGGGCTGAGGTATTTGTTCTTTTAAGATTCTACATATGAGATAATACAGGATTTGTCTTGCTCTGTGTCATTTCACTGAGCATAATGCCCTCCGGGTCCATCCATGCTGTTGCAAATGGCAGGATCTTATTCTTCTTTCTGGCTGAGAATATTCCATTGTGTTTATATACCACATCTGCTTATCCATTCATCTACTGATGGATGCTTAGGTAGTTACCATGTCTTGGCTGTTGTAAATAAGGCTGCCATGACATGGGGGTGCATATATCTTTTCCAGTTAGTGTTTTCATTTTCTTCAGATAAATACCCAGGAGTGGAATTGCTGGATCGTGTGGTAGTTCTGTTTTTTATTTTTTGAAGCACCTCCATGCTGTTCTCCACAGTGGCTGTACCAATTTACATTCCCACCAACAGTGCAGGAGGATTCCCTTTTCTCCACACCCTCGCCAACACTTGTTATTTCTTGCCTTTTTGAAAATAGCCATTCTGACAGGTGTGGGATGATACCGCATTGTGGGTGTGATTGGCATTTCCCTGATGATGAGTGATGTTGAGCACCTTTTTATGTACCTGTTGGCCATCTGCATGTCTTCTCTGGAAAACCGTCTTTTCAGATTCTCCTCCCACTTTTAAATTAGGAGAACTTCCTCAACATTGAGGCCCACTATGGTGGGTATTTAGGTATGTATGAAATCTACACATTTGAATGACACAACAAATGTAGTTCTTTTACGCAAAGATGGAAAGTGAGATTGGGTACTATTAAGTGGCAGTATGCCCCGGGAACCCAAGAATATCTGGATCCTGATGTAGATGACAGCCACCTCTCATGTACAAGTTTCCAGAGGGCCTGAGGATAGAGGGACCAAGATGGGGCCCCATCCGTTTCTCAACCAAGGATTTTAAAAACCATTTGTTTGGGAATCCTGGGGTTGAGAGAGGGGAGCTGGAACATTCTATGATCCTTAGAGAGCCTCCCCTACTGCCAATTCTGCCAAACCCAAACCCTCACGGCCTGAGAGAAACAATGACAAACTGAAGCAAAAGCAGTAGTTTATAATTAAATGTAGCATTGGCTCAAAACCCCTATGTATATATGTACATAAATCTAATGAGTTGGGTTGGACTATGTAGAACACCCATTTTTTTTCCCTGATGTAATCTAGCTTCTTCCAAGTAACTTCTGCTCTGTTTCTCATTGAAACCGCAGCTTTAGTTAGGAATGTTTCTGCTGCAGGTTAATCAAACACTGAATATTTCGTCTCCATTTTACAGGGGTCTAAACCAAGGGTTGGCAAACTTCTTTTGCAAAGGGCCAGTTAGTAAATACTTTTGGCTTTGCTGACAAACCATACGGTATCTGTCACAACTATTCAGCTTTACCATGGTAGCACAGAAACAGCCAGAGACAATATAGAAATGAATGGGCATGGCAGTATTCTGATAAAACTCTATTTACAAAAACAGGCGGTGGGTTGGATTTGGCCCACAGGCCATAGTTTGCCGGTGGCCCATGTATGCTGCACTGAGTTTTGGGCCTTTCAGAGCCAAGGCAGCCTGCACAGCAGTAGGGAAATTAAACCAGAGAAAGCAGCAAGAGAGAATGTTTCCCCAAATGCTATGTGCTGAGCTGGCTTAAGCTGTGCTTGTCTTTCATCCCTGGGAAGAAGAGAAAGTATATGAGGAGTGAGGGAGGGGTGGCTGGACGGTCTCAGACCCAGGGTCACCTTTTACTTTTGCTACATTGAGGCAAGAAGCAAAGCATCCTTTACCTTTAAAGGAAGGTCCGGCACTCTTACCCACCTGTCCTTTATGATGACCCGAAATCTCATCATCCATAGCAGGAGCTCATCCCTTTGGGGAAGGCGGCCAGATGATGAAATGAGACCAAGGAAGGGAAGAAAAGAAAAGAGGGTCTTGAAAAACCAACCCTACAAGGATTATAGGAACCTGGGGAAAGAAGGCAGCTGGGATAATTGATTTTGCCCAAAGCCCAAGAGAGTCAGTCAGAAAGTGACTTCTGGAGAAATCTAACATGACGCCTGGTGCCTCTGGTCTGTATCCAGTGTTGCTGTCTTCATCACCACAGAATTGCCCTCTTTAGGATGTGGCTATGCATTTTATTATTAAACAAATGTAAAGCTCTCTTACGGACTGAAGGCAGGTTGAATACATGCGTGATCACAGCAAGCAGAGAGATTTAGCATCTCATAGAAGCCCACGTTTCTTGCTTATGATGGGTACCTCTTTGCCCCCACCATGATGGGCCATTCATCACAATCACTACAGAACACAAATAGCATTTCTGAAGAGATTTAGGATTAAGAACTGGCCCCAGGCCAAATGAAGTACCACAGCTTTCCTAGCTTCCTCTAGCGAGGGAAGGCTCTTCAGAGAGATCAGTTATAGCTTACTCTGAATTTAGATTAACGTGAGATGACATCCAGGAATTTATGTTTTAAGACTTACTTCCAGTTATGCAGCATGGGGAGTGGGGTGGGAGTCGGACAGAAGTATGCAGGAATTAGAAGTTGGTGAGGATTTCTGTGCCCCAGAGGTTCTGTCTAGAAGACTTGAGTCGGGAGCGCTTGAGGGTGAATTGAGTCCCTTCCTGGTTCTGAGAGCTCTCTCCACTCTTGAATCTCACTTAATAAATTACCACTTCACAATAAATTGCCCTTAAATGACTAGATCGAAAGTGTCAGTTCCTCTTGGCAAAGAGCTAGAATTGTACAAGAGAAGACCACTGGAGAGGGCCGTGGTTTGAGGCAGAATTTCTTTCTTAAAGACTTTAATTACATTTATAACTTCTTCTCAATAGGCAGGAAACCCTCTTGAGTGCCGGCCCTGCCCGGGATCCAATCAGGCTCCCTCCCAGCACGTTGGCTTTGTCTATTTCCTCCCCACCTCCCAACTGTCCCCTCCTGGAGCAGGAGGCAGATTTTACCTGTGGGCACCTGGCATTGGTGATGACAGACAGAAAGCGGCAGGAAGGAACAAGCACTACGCGAGGCATCATTTTCTCAATTAATATTTCCGAAGGAAAGGAAGGGAGGGTCGTTATTTTCATTTTTGAAAGAGGGGTGAGTATGTTTGAGGAAAACAGTGCCTGAGAACTTGGATTTTTATCTAAAATTTAAAAACCAGTAACTGAGTTGGAGAGTAAAGCCCTTTTCCCTGCTTCCCAAACTAGTTTTTGCCTTTCTGTGTTCTCTCATGACAAAAGGCAGGTGGTAAAGGTGGTTTTCCATTTATTGAACATATCTTGAGGAGAGCTCTCAAAACGGAACTAGCGCGTTGTGCTTTTGAATCCTGTTTTTAAGCTCTGTCTGCAATCAGGCAAAGCTCTCTGGAGGATAAAGCTATATTAAGCTTTAAATCTCTAGTTAATTTTTTTGTTTGTTTCCATAAAATTGGTTTCCTTGTCTTTTGCTTTTTCTCTGCAGGTCACCATTCAGTAAATCAGCAGAATCCCCGGTCCTCTCAACGAGCCCATTAGTTAGATGGGGATCAGAGAGAAATATTTTGCTTATAAACTTCAAACACCATAAAGTAGAGAAAGAGAGAGTAAGAATATTTGGAATCCTTGACTCCAAATTCCATAGCATGGGTATTTCGTCCTGGTAATTAGTTTAAGTCCCTTTTGATCATCATTTCTAATTTTTTGGCGGTGTTTTTTCTTTATAAAGACTGTGAATGTTTTTTTAACTTGTCCTCACACCCTTCTCCCACGTAGATCTTTTACTTTCATTGACCCCTGCAACTGAATTTGCTCTGAACTTTAATCTCCAAACTGTAAAATAAAAGTTTGAACCGAATCTTGAGGCGATAAATTTCTGCATTTGCCATTGGTAGGCACAGTGGCTTTTGTTAATGAGAGTTCAGATGAGGAAAAAATAAACCCGTTCTAGAAGGTCGCGGAAAATGCCCTCATGTTCCACAAATCCATTGATTTATATTTTGATTTATCTTTATATCTGATTTTTTAAAAAAATAATTGGAGGCAAATGTAGTTAATTTGTGTTACAAGGTGATTCTGAGAGCTGCCTCTCTGTTTCTGACTTTAGATAAACCTCTGTTTTAAAAAGTATTTCCTGAAAACCTAATCTACCTGATTATAGCAATCAAGATGTTTCGGGTATATTGAGTTTATTTTGCAAATGCACAGTTTAATTATGACATTCTTTGTGTCCCTTCCCTGTAATTATTTTTCTCTGCATTATGCACATACTGAATAGCCATCGAGCTGTCTGTAAGGGGGAAAATGAATAAGTGGAAAATTAAATGTCCAGTTAAGTAGCAACAAGCCTCCATGTAGATATGGAAAACAAGTCATATCTTAAAAATAACAGTCCATTCTTCTGAAGAACCTTAGATAAACAAACTTAGTATTACGCTAATCATATAGTACTAATTTGCTGCCTTGCTTTTCCATTAAACTCTCCCCAGGTGACTCCATATAACAGTTGGGTTTAGTAGATTCCAGATTCAGGTAATGGATTAAAGTTAAGCAGATATTCTTTTAAAAAGACAGTATGTAACCAAAGTCTGTACTAGAGTCTTCAGTGTGAAAACCTCTAGTAGAGGAAAGATAAACTATGTTAATTGGCACTCTTCTGCCCCTTCCTTAAGAAAGAAAATCGGGAGTTGGAAAAGGAAATTGGAAGTCTGTAGGTCAGAGTTATGTGGCATCAGGAAATCAAACAGGCAACTTGGAAACTGGTTCTGGAAGTTTCCAGATGGTACACAACAAACATGGCAGATGGTCGAGGAGGAGAGGTTGCATGAAGTGAATGGATGCTTGTCATGAGTCAGAGCTGAAGAGAAGGAATAGACACATCTGTCTATATTAGGTTTTCTTTGTCCTGAATTATGGGCATGAACACTGTTATGGAGTAAGATAATGAGGTTGCTGAGCTTGCTCCGTTCCTCAGCATTTCTTGTTCTTATTTGTTCCTGGGGCCTAACATGTAGGGGGAGAGAGGGCTTCAAAGCAAAATAGACCCGAGTTCAAATCCAGTCTGCCACTTAATAGCTGTGTGACCTTAGGTAGGTACTGACTCTCTGAGGTAGTATTACCCAAGCAAAGTTCATGTGCCCCACGCACAGTGCGACCAAAGAAACCGAAATGTCAGAGTTTGGGGCAGAGAAATGTTTATTGCAGGGCCAAGCAAGGAAAACAGGTGGCTCATGTTCAAACACCCCAAACTCCCCAATGGTTTTGTGGGAATAGTTTTTATAGGCAAAATTTGGGGTGAGGGCTACAGGGTATATGACTTTCTTCTGATTGGTTGGTGGTGAGGTAGCAGGGTGGTGCTCCAGGAATCTTGTCCTCAGCCAGAAGTTGCCATCCTCCACCTGGGTGGAGGTTTTAGTTCTGCAGAAGAACTCAAAGATATATATATTCCTTGAGGAGGAACCAGGACCCTGCCCCATGGCTGCACTATTGTTTCTTGACTGCTCCTCCCTTGTTTCTGCATTCCCTCCCTTCCCTGATTAGCAAATGTTTGAATCTTCCCTTTGGAACTTAGGGAAGGTCAAGGAGGCTGATGAAACCTATTTCCTACAAACAAGAAGCAGGGGACACAGAAAGAAAGGCTTTGGTGCCAGGAGGGCCCCACAGGGTCCTGCTAGGTTTCAGTAGCCTACCTTGAAGGTCTGCTGTTAAACTCACAGGAAATCTTTACAAAACCTCTGGCACCTAGTTCTCACTCACTCACTCACTCAACTAGCAAGCTAGTGTGCCTATGAATATCACTTATACAGAAAAACAGGCACTTCTGATCTTACTGGTATTTACTTAGGGGCAAAAAGAATTGCTTAGATAGCATCTGTTCTGAAATTATATTTTGAGA
The DNA here is from genome assembly GCF_002837175.3 of Physeter macrocephalus. Taxonomy (NCBI): domain Eukaryota; kingdom Metazoa; phylum Chordata; class Mammalia; order Artiodactyla; family Physeteridae; genus Physeter; species Physeter macrocephalus. The sequence goes on along the minus strand of NC_041224.1, from coordinate 26,711,373 downwards.
CTGTTATAAGAGAGAAAAATTTGCCACCCCAAAATGTAGCTCTTTGGCATTCAAGATTGAGCTGAAAACAATCAAGGCCCAAGAGACTCGGAAAGAAACTTTGACCTTCCCCCTAACTGCCTAGAAGAATGTAGATGGAGGGTCTGTTCCCAGAATAGAGCTCTCACCAGAGATATCTGCAAAGAATATGGGTGAGGTATGGTGGGGGAAACTCTGCAGGCTCTAGAGATCAGAGACCACCCTGTGTCCCGTTTTCTGTGCAGGCCCAGCAAACATTTGTTTACCAAACATTTGCTTTTCCATCTCCTTGTGAATTGCCTTGTCTCAAAGCCCCACCCCCAACATCCTCTTTTGTCTTTAGCTGAAGATGGTATTTAAAGTGAGGGCTTGGGCCATTTTGGTGAGTTGCTCATTTTTCCTGTGTCTCTCTCATGCATACATGTTATTAAACCTTTGTTTTATCTTCTTCTGTCAACCTGTCTCATGTCAATTTAATTTTTTAGACCAACTGGAAGAACCTAGAAGGGTGGAGAAAAATTTCTTCCTCCCCAACACTATCAAGCAAAATTCTAAGAGGCAATCATATGCCATTGGTTTTGTGTAAATAAGCATTCTTGAGACCTGTAGAAACACATTCAGTGACCCTCACCTCTGTTCTTCCAGAATGCAATAGCCATGTTGCTGGCATGGGCAGACTGATTATATGTACCAGGTGCCAAGAGCAGAGGACTCAAGCAGCCCCAGCTTCCCAACTACTAAAGGTGTACATCCAGAAGGAAGGGTTTCTCCCTAGATGTTACCAAACTCAGGTTCGGCCACTTGCCATTTGAAAGCCAATACTCGAGAGACAGGTGATGATAGAAATGGAAAGATTGCTTTATTCAGGAGGCTGGCAACCTGGGGAGATGGTAGACTTGTGTCCAAAAGCCAACTCCAAAGATTCTGCTTGACCATGAAAGTGTTTAAAGAGAGAATCATTTGGGGAGGGGGTCCGAGTCTTCATTATCTTTTACTGTGTGCAGACTTTCTTTTTACTGGTTGGTAGTGAGGTAGCAGGGAGGTGCTCCAGGAATCCTGTGCTCAGCTGGAAGTTACCATCTTCTCCCTGGGTGGAGGCCCTTGTTCCTACAGAAGAACTCAATGATATTACTATATATATTCCTTGAGGAGGAACCAGGACCCTGCCCCATGGCTGCACTATTGTTCCTGACTACTCCTCCTTAGTTTCTGCATTTCCTCCCTTCCCTGATAAGCAACTGTTTGAATATGCCCTTTCGAACGCAGGGAAAGTCAAAGAAGCCTATTTCCTACAAACAAGAAATTTGTACCCAGAAAGGACTTGTACCCAGAGGGCCCCACAGGGTCGTGCTCCATTTCATAGAGATGAGGTTCAGCTTCCATTGAAGACATGATCACAGAAGATACTTACTTACAGAGGTAGCCTATTTCCCGGGGTCTGCAGAAGGTCCCAGCCTTCATGGAAGGCTTCTTCCATGTGGAGAGTTGAACTTCTTCTGAACCAGGGTCAGCTTGGCCTGCTGGGTAACTGTTTCCTGTGGTAGAGGTGTGCTTGGCTGATACTGTTAATAGCATATCACCATACAGACAAAACAGGAAGCATCCAGCACAGTCACATGGGAGGAGCCCAGATTCGGGCTACTTGTGATTGGGTTGTTTAAGTGGTTGCATAATCCCCACCAAATCCTTGACCTCCCTAAGCTTCTGTATTCTCATCTATAAAATGGAGATAAGACCCCTCCTATATACCTCTCCAGGCTGTTGGGTATTCACTTTATAATAGTACGAAGTATATTCAAAATTACTCCTGATTTGACTTACTTTTGGTTCTATTTTAAATTTTATTTGGATTTTAAAAATTACATTAAAAGGAAAATGTGAGATACTTATGTTTAGCGAAAGGGAACCTTTTGTTTCGATCTGATTTGGTGCAGAGCGTGCATTCTCCAGTTCACACCCACTGTCCCTGGTCTCTTACTTGACCAGTTGACACTACCTTTTCTGGGTCATTCCTGGGCATATTTGAACTTGTACTTCTTCTTTATTCCCACCCCCTTAACACTGCAAATTTCCAAGTACCTATGCATGGTGACTCCCAGTGTCACCTTCTCTCTTGAAAATATTTTGTATATTCCACAACCCACCATGGTATGCTATGGAACTCTAAAAAAGGAAAGTCTATACCTTGTCCCTAACTGGATTCATTTGTCCAACTCTATTCTCAACTTTAATCAACGACTTTATCCGTCTCACTGTTCTTTCACATTAGGAACGATGGGCTTATTTTTTATTCACTTAGTCTGTTGTTATTCAAATGTTTATTACCTAACACGTACCAGGTTCTCTGCTGGAGGAAGAGAATTCAGTGGTGAGAGGAAACAGACCTGGCCCCTGCCTCATGGAGTTAAATGTCTAGTCAGAGAGGAAAACATGAATGAGATAACATGAAAATAAACACAAAATGGCGCCTGTGTGGATACAGAGATATGGAGAGCTATGAGAATTATATTTGGGTCTCTGACTTGGTTAGGGACATCAGGAAAGGCACTCCTGTGGAGTACTTAAGGTGAGATCAGAACATGCTGTAGGGCTTAACTAGCAGGAAAAGGTGCTAAGACACATTCTAGGCCACGTTGAGGGTTTTGTTCTTTCAACCTCAGAGCAGTGGAAACCACTGAGATTTTTCAACAGAGACAGTGCCAGGAAGAGATTTACATTTCCAAAAGTTCAAAAGGAGAACAAGTATGGATGTGGGAAGAGCATTTTGGAGGCTGTTGGAGATGCGCAGGGCAGAGATGACAGTAGCTAGAGCTAAGACAAGAGCAGTGGGAATGGAGATGAGTGGGCAGATTCAAATGAGATTTAGGAAGTAAAATCTAAGGATTTGGAGTGATCTTGCATGTGAGGGTGAGGGAAGAAAAATATCAAGGATGACTTGTAGATTTGTGGCATGGTGGGGGTGTTTTACTGAAGTTGAATCTTGCAAGAGAACCAGATTTGGGGTTGGTTTTGGACAGCTTTGGTCCAACATTGCCTCTAAGATACCTAAGAAGACATCTCAAGCAGTGAGTTGACCCTATGGATCTGGAATTCCAAGGAGACTAGTGGAGAGATCTATATATAGTTCATTTGTGTAGAGGGGGTAATTGGATACATCTGTGATGGTTGAATGCCTATATGTGACATTGGCATGGAAGGAAAGAGGACCTAGGACCGAGGCTTGAAAAATGCCAGTTGTCAATGGCTTAGCTCCTGACTCCACCACACATCTTTAATTGTCATTAAATTATTTCACTTTCTCCTCGGAACCACCTCCTGAGTTAAGGTCCTTCTCAACTTCCTTAGTGCTTTGGCCATAAGTGAGGTCTTCAATCTTTCTTTCTAATGCTTTAGATTCTAGCAGGGCTCACTGCCACTTGCCTTCCTGACTCTGGAGCTTCTCACGGAGCTACTGCAGTTATCTTCTTAGACAAGTGTGATCTTGTTTCTCCCCTACTCAGAAGCCTCAGGGGCTCCCTGTTCTCTCCCAGAACCCTGTTTTTATGTCTGCTGAGCAAGAATCACATTGTATTGTCACTACTTATTCCAAAATCTGTTTCCTCGCTGGCTGGGATGCAACAGACTTTCTGGTAGAGGGGACCAGACTTCACCCACATTTGCATCTCCAAAGCCTGGGAAAGCATTTGGTATCTAGGAAGTGTGCAGTGATGTGAACCCTGAGGCCATCTGACCTTCATTTCCTTCTGTACAAATGTAGATACAGCTCTTTGCCACTTACCTGCCTCGGAGGCACGTTTTTCTACAAGGGAAGGAATCTCCTTACTTTAAGGAGAGGAGTTATATAAACAATGCTTAAAAGAAGTGCTAGGTTCCATGTATATGTGTTAGCATAAGGTATTGGGATAGGGAGGGTAGGACGGAGGGAGACGCAAGAGGGAAGAGATATGGGGATATATGTATATGTATAACTGATTCACTTTATTATAAAGCAGAAACTAACACACCATTGTAAAGCAGTTATACTCCAATGAAGATGTTAAAAAAATTTTTTTTAAAAGGAGTGCTAGGAACACATATGCAATCATGTGACGTCAATAGGCAAAGTTGCTTTACTGGTTTAGGCATGACATTATTTTTACTCAAAATAAAATGCTCTCAAAACCCCATTGGATTACATTCCATAGATTAGTTATGTGTGTTCAGTGAGAAAAAGTTCAAACGTCCATTTGAAGAACCTCAGGGGAAAAAATGTCTCTTTTAGGAATTAACTACCTATACTTGTATGTAGACCTGATTTACTATTTTACTGTTTTTCTGCAATGCAGGTTCTTTTTCTACTCTCTTTTCATATGAGAGAGAGAGAGGGAAAGAGAGAGAGAGAGAACATGTTTTTGAATAAGTTTGGAAACCTAGTCATTTGGAGTTAAGAAAATTATATATTTACTTATTACAGATTTTTATTTTTCATCTTGATTGGAAAGCAACTGGCTGGCCCTAACAGCTTGCCTAGGATTGATGCATTCCAAAGAATCTACTTCTAGTGAAAATTTCTGTACATTTCAAAGATTTTCACTTGTAAGGCAATGATGGATGCAGATAAATCCAAAATGAAATTTTTAGTAATTATTTACTTATTTTGATAAGAACCTAGATACACTGGCCTCTTAAAAATAGGATGTTTTCTTGAGATGTAGCAAAAAGGTCATTAAAAATAACATATGTAATTCTATTCTTCTGTTGTTTCCTTGGGGGAAAAAAAAAATACCACAGTCCAGAAAGCACTTTTTAAAGCTTTTTTCTTTTTCTTTTTTTTTTTTTTTTTTTGGCATAGAAACATAGAGAAAAAATATATAGGTATGACCTGTACCCTCTAGAGTTCTAGTTAAAAATAAATGTAGGGGCTTCCCTGGTGGCGCAGTGGTTGCGCGTCCGCCTGCCGTTGCAGGGGAACCGGGTTCGCGCCCCGGTCTGGGAGGATCCCACATGCCGCGGAGCGGCTGGGCCCGTGAGCCACGGCCGCTGGGCCTGCGCGTCCGGAGCCTGTGCTCCGCAACGGGAGAGGCCACAACAGAGGGAGGCCCGCATACCACAAAAAAAATAAATAAATAAATAAATAAATGTAGAATGAACCTGTAGTTTAAATTACATATTATTAAGTCAAAATCCAATATCTGAGCCCTGTCGCCAAGCATTTTAGTTGCGCTAATTCTGCATTTACAGACTTTCCCAGCACAGTCTTGTGGGATGAGTGGGGAAGAGTAAGGATCAGAGCTATTGCAGGGATGGAAATTGGTTATCGGACTATAATCCCACCGGGTAATAGGAATGGGGAGTCGTGATCCATCTCATGCTTTGACCGTTCAGATTTAGATCTCTCTGCGCCTAATGCTTTTTAGTCTATAAGCAAAAGAAATAAAGTGAGGGACTTAGTTAACTGAGTTGTGTAGGTATATATGTGTGTGTGTGCGTGCATGTGTGTGTTTTCCTACAAACAAAAGAGTGGAGTGCCTGAGTTATGTTAAATGTATGTGAAAACCATCAAACAGTTTTATTCATTTGAAAATACTGAATTAAATGTGGTGGAGATCATAGAATTAATAGTAAATCTTTTTCTAAGTATAGTATCAGCTGCCATTGGAATAATCATACACCAAGCCCTATCCTAAACATTTCACATCTGTTCTCTCGTTTTATCCTTGCAACAGCCCTATGAAGCCTAGGAAGCAGATATCATTACCATCCCCATTTTTATAATGAGAAAAACAAGGCACAAAACTTCCCCAAACTCATCATACCATTAACGTGCACCCTTATTTCAGATCTTTTGACAAATGACGATAATTACATTAAGAAAAAAACCCATATTTTGATATAAATTAAATTATATATATTTATATATACTTTATGTATTATATCACATATAATTATATATAATTAGATAGCTAGACAGATATAGATACAGAGTATTACTAGAGGTATCTAGATCTAGATCTAGGTATTATACAGAGAGAGGCGGATAGCATTGAGGTTCACCACAACTAAGAGATAAAAGTTCATTTTCCCTTCAAATACTATTTTGAATTTGTTCCTCTTATACAAACAATCGCAGTTATTAAAGTTTAAAAGTAGAAAGCTAGCATATTAAAACCCATGTAAGAACTTTATGAAAACACTCTTATCACCTAAATAATGAGCTGTGTTATACAGGTCAAGCACACTTGGGAATGCTATTAATAGCGTGCGATGGTTATTATTTATTTATGTATGTTTTTGGTCAGACAAGACAGAGTTTTCTAGAATTTTCCATCTGCCTCATCTCACATTATTTGTGACCTCTCAGTCATATCCACAGCCCCCTCCCTCAAAGTTCAAACGCATATCTGGAACCTGAGATAGTCCCCCCAAACTCTGAAAAAGAATAAAACTGAACTGAACTGGAGGAGTATTTGAAATCCCCGTCAAACCAGCTTGAGCACACACCTCAGATATTCCCATTTCCTTAACCCCATGTGCCTTTGGGATCATAATTATGCACAGATCATAATTATGCACAGTCTCTAATTGGAGCATTAACACTCTTAATGTTAAGCCTTACTTTTAATAACAATGCCAGTGTAAACCCACTTAAAATAACTCCTATTTTAAGCCGTGTCAGAAATATTTAGTCTCTGTTGCCCAACAGACTGGGAGGGAAGCTCAGCCATAGGAGGTCAGCTCAGATCTGTGCCTGTATGGTCAGGCTGCCAAAATCCATAAGAAAATGTTGAGAACAATGAACTGTAAGTTGAAAGTTTTAACGCTCATGGAAAGCTGTCTCCAGCACTCACCCACACCTCTTTTAGCCTCTGATTACCAGGGAGGAATCAGGGAGAGAGCCTGGGCGGGGCCACCTAATGGAAACATTTCATCAGGCGGTGACCTTTGCATGTGTCATTGTTTGTCCTCTCCGCTTTCTTGGGCATACTGTTTTAATAAGCGTTTGTAATTTTAATCTGCACAAGCATCTTAATAGTTTCCAAAGAGACTCGGATACTCATTTGAGCTGTTTTACAATTGGAAATTGGCATTTATTTGGAGATGGCTCTAATAGGATCATTTGCTTCAACCTCCCTGGGGTTCCCCCTGTATGATTTCAGTGGGTCTCTTTCGGGAAAGATGCCAATGTTTGAAGCTTCCAACGGCGATAGGAAGATTTCTGAGTTCCTATAAAGTTTCATAGTGGTACAGTTAATATTTGCACATGTGTTTAAATATGCCTGGTACTTTTGCTTTGTGGCAGTAAATCCTTTATGAATTATGTCACCTATTTAGATATCGAAAGCATTTGTGTACCTCTCCATTAAGTCATTTGACATAACAACAAAGAGCACAGAGGACATTTACCTAGCTAGAGATTTCATGTAAGTCACTCAATCTATCTAAGCTCCAGTTTCCTTATCTGTAAAATGGTAAACTTAGACCAGATCATCTCTGATATCCGAAGCTCTGATTATATGATGCTTGTAAACCCATCTTCAGGTTATGGAGTAGGTTATTCATACAAAGATATTTTAGTAACGATAATATTATCTACCTCAAATGAGCCATACTCAGCACCAGGAGCCATACTCAGAACTTGAGGTACAGTCTCTAATATTAATCCTTACAGATTCAGATTAAGGGGCCATATAGGCAAACAGAAGCCAGGGTCATCACACCATAAAAGGTTTGGTTTCTAATAAATTAAAACCTCTCATTTGAACACTCATTTATTATTAAAATAAAACAGCTTACTCCTACTTTCGCTGAATAAATTTCATGCAAATGTTTCACTAATACTAATTGGATGGGGAAAAAAATCGGTAGTCTTTCCAGGGTACCCATTTATTTTGAGCTGGTCCTCCTTGGTGGAAGATGATTATTATTGACACTCGACAGGTAAGGAAACCAAAGAGCATGGAGGCTGGTAACCTGTTCAGTTATTCATCCGCCTGTGGCCAAGATGGACTTCACACTGAAAGGACTCATGTTCTCAGTGTTGTGAAATTTAGCAAATAAAAATATAGGACATCCAGTTAAATTTGAACTCCAGAGAGCATCAAATAATTTTTTAGTATTAGTATGTCACAAATGTTGCATGGGACACACGTATACAGAAAAAATTATTAGTCATTTATCTGAATTTCCATTTTAACTGGGTGTCCTGTATTTTAATTAGGCAGCCCTACCTAAGGACAGAATTCCGTGACAGAATCTGGGTCTCTATGCTTTGGTAGATGTATTGCGGATGAGCAGGAGACCCCATTGCTGAGAAGTTTGAAATCCAGATGATGAAACTGATGAAAGAAATAGAGTGAAAATCCACAAGGTCACCCGAGTAGCCTTAGGAAATAAAGGACTCTTGTTTTGCTTCCTTCTTTTGGATTTTTATCTTTGAGATCTAGAATTTGCCCTGCTGTTGGCACAAGGGCAATTTGTGTAAAGTAATCAAGAGAAGCAGAATTACAGAATTTCAGTCTTGGGAAGTGGATGGCTTTAGAATCCATAGATTCAGATCTCTTGCTTTATAGATGAGGACAAACTCTGCACAGTCACAGCTAGTGGGGACTAAAATAAAAAGACCTAACACCCTTCCCGAGGACCTTCCAGGGAAGGGCGAGTGAAGGAACATTCCAGGTGACATGGAACTAATCAGACAGGACTATAGAATCCTCTGGCTTCCCAGAAATTTTAGTGTGATCAAACTATTTTTGTAGATAATTAAGTAGGGAATCCTACTATCCTGACCCATATCCCTGGACCACCATGTGGCATTTTCTTCTCTATTTTACAAACATTTTTATAGTCTCATGAACAGGTGCTACTGTCCACCCATGAGTGTTCAGAAGCTAAATACCTAAATAATGGCTTATCCAGGGATTTTTGCCCTTCTTCCCTCATTTGACTAACCTGCTAAGAATTATTTCATAACTAACACTCTAATCTCTCATTAATGCCTTTTTCTGAAGACAGGGAAAAAAGAAAACAATAAATAGAATGTAAATCATTTATCTTTGCAATCTGACAACAGACCACTTTGGAAAAGCATTAAAGAATAAAAAATGTTTGAAGAAATAGCTAAACAGGGTTTATCCATTATTTTACTAATTCATTATGTCCTTGACCCTAGTACCAAGGATGATCTAGAATAGATGTGGATATGCTAGGCCTTCCTTTAGGCATGGAAGTTATTCAGGTAATTACAGTAATTATTTACTTATTAAAACAGAATTGTTGAAAAGTACTTTTAATTGCAAGTCAGTCTCCATTCCAGGAAACCTGCATCTTTGTTCCTACCTAATCATTGACAAGCCATAGCCATTGATAGGATATATCACATTCTCTCTGAGACTCATTTTAAGATCTATAACATCCTTAGACTTCTAGAGAAGGTTCTTTCCAGAGATGACTTTCTATGAGTTAATGATTTTGAAATTTTGAGTGATTGTAATCAAGCTTGTATACTAGAAGTTTGGGTAGATAGGTAGATAGGTAGAAAGTAGATAGATAGATAGATGGGTAGATAGATAGATATAATTTTTTAATCCTTAATCATTTTATGGAATCTGGATTTAAATATCTTCCAGATTAATTTACCAGAAGTTAATCCAAGGGAATTGTTTTGTCAGACTTGTAGGTACAGCAGGCTTTGGGGCGTCAAGTATGAGGACTTGTTCAGGTACCTTTCCAAGGAAAGCTTTCAAAATGTACTTCTGCATCTCGGCCTTCACCAGCCAACATCCCCAGAGTTAAGAAGCAAAAGGGAGACACCAAGGGGACTGGGACACAGGTGAAGGGCACACGGTGACCCTGGCAGAGCTGAGGTGGTTGACTCTTGGCCCTGAAGAGGTTGATTTCTGTGGATGTGATACATCTGTTCTCATGGAGTCCCCCAACATGTTCAGTAGTTGGTTAATCATTGGAACTGATGTAATAGCGTTTTAAAAATACAACTGCATTTTCTAAAATCCAAAAGGAACCACCTGTATCCGTTGGCCAAGTTCTATTTGTTTCTCTCCAGCAACACTTGTGTGGTGTTCTATCATGTTTACTTCTTTGTCTGCCTCGCTTCAGTGTAGAAAGTTTATTGAACTAAAGTCAGTTGAGGGACAAAGTACAGAAATTTCTGTTGAGAAGTTTTGTAAGACCCGTTTCTTAACAATGCATGGGTGATGTACAATAATGAAAGTCTCTGCACTTGGATACATAAAAGCAATTGTTTAGCCTAGGCTGTGAAAAGATTTCCAGAGGGCAATACAAATTGTGGACTAGTAAAGCCATGGATTTTAAAAAAAAAGATCAACAGGAAGTTATTGTAGAATTACAGTAATAATACAAACAGTATGTATAGCAGATTGTTGGAATCTGCATTCCAGTGTTATCATAGCTATGTTATAGCAATAGTCTTTACTTCAATGCCAGTCTGTTTCCTAAAAGCTTAAAAGATATATTAACATAGTTCACGTAATATGTCACTCCATAATGAAGCCAAGATTGACTCCTCATTTTATGGTATTCTTCCTTGGGTCCTTGAAGGACTTTTTAAATTTAATAGCTTACAATCCACTCCCTTCTTTCCTTTTTTACAGAACTTCCCACTCCTGACGCCCTGTGGGAAAAACTAAGGAAAGAAAATAAAAGGGCTGTGGGAGAAAATCGGTGGAAAACAAGCCCTCTAAACCCAAGAGGCTTTCTTTTCATTTTTCTTTCTTTTACATAGAGAATATTCACATAAAGAAAATAAGAGATTTACAATTCCCATAATTTGGCTAGAAGAAGCACACAAGTACATACTTCCTGTGTGTTAGTCATTTGGGGTTGCCTAGCTGCAAAACACAAATATATTGCAAAACTGTTTTTTCATCACTATCATCCACATCTGTCAAGGAATCTACTCCCTTAATTTGTTTCTCAATGTTTCTCAAAAACAATAGACGTCACCATATCAAATTCCAAATTTCTGATGACTCCAACCTTGTTTAACTCTACGTTTGATCCCCTATCTAGCTTCAATGTTGGGCTTGTCTGAGGCTGCATGAGAGAAAATTGCCTAAAATAAACTAAAAGTACTAGAAATGGGCAGTGGTGATATACAGGAAAAAAGAAACAAGTTCTTCCAGAAGCCAATAGAACAAAGAAAGAAATGTTGTTCTATGCAGAGACGAATTAAATCCCCAATTGCAAATTTCAAGTATGTTAGCATTATTCTAGAACAAACTGCTCCAGTGTTGACTTCTGATGGTATAATGAGTATTCTGAGATACTTGAATATGATCCCAGATTCTCTGGTGTTTACATCCTCAGGGTTGGCTAAGGGTCATGGCTAACACAAAGGGTAGCAAAGGCACTTCTGGAACGGGATTCACAGAGCCACTTCTGTCTTCCTGTGCCATGTGGTTGGCACAGGCCGATGTGCACAGCTCCCTGCAAAGACCCTCAGCCCAAAGAGGTGATGCAGTACATCCTAAAGGGAGGTGTTGAAAGAGAATGAGAATGTGATAAGCTTAGTTTTCTTGGACGTTTCCTGTCCACAGGATAGGGATATGGAGAAGCTCTTCATTCCACCACGTATAAGGGCACCCCTGATGTTGCACTTGAAGTCTGACATCTACCTGGGCAACCTGTCCTGTATCAGTCACCCCAAGAAAAGTTAGCACAGTGCCTGGCACATGGTGGGTATTTAATGAATATTTGCTGAGCGAGCAGCACTTGGAGGTGATTTGTACAAATGGGTTCAGCACAGGGATTCTAGAGCTACTGGCACATAGATGCAAATGTGCTTGGGGCCTCTTGTAAGATCCCCAGACATGGGGATCACCCCTAGCACAAGAATCTTTGCAGAAACGAGGAAATAGTCAAGGTTCTTCTTTTGCAGTTTCTCCTTGGACCTCAACTTGTTCTTCTTCTTCTTTTTTTTTTTTTTTTTTTAAATAATTATTCATTTGGCTGTATTGGGTCTTAGGTGCGGCACGCGGGATCTTGCGGCGCACAGGCTCTTCCTTGCAGCGTGCGGGCTTCTCTCTAGTTGTGGCTCACAGGCTCCAGAGCGTGCGGGCTTAGTTGCCCTGCGGCATGTGGGATCTTAGTTCCCTGACCAGGGATCAGACCCGCGTCCCCTGCATTGGAAGGTGGATTCTTAACCGCTGGACCACCATGGAAGTCCTGGACCTCAACTTCTTGACGAATGCCATTTTAAGAGTAGAACAAAGCAGAGGGTAACCCTTTGTAGGAGTAATTATAGCTTTGTGATGGGCGTGTGGGTGAATCGGTTCAATGAAACGTTTATGACCAATGAGTTGACTAAACATAGTATGATTCAGGATCAAGGACCCAACCTGATTTCAGTATCTTCTCCCTAGTTTCCTTGATTATAGTCTTAAAGTTACTTCTCTCCTCCCTGATGCCTTGTTTCTAAAGTGGAAATACCATAAATAAACAATCTCTGAAAACCTGCATTCAATGCCCTAGAAGTGGAGGGAAAAGAAGGCGCAATTCAAATTTAACCTGTCACTAAAAACAGTAAAGAATGAGATGCCTCGGTTATAAAAACTAGGTTTCTCAACTATCTAGGAATCACCCCAGGACACCATTTTGCAGTTCTGCATGTCAGATGTATCAACTGGCAATTTTTGAAGTTTTTGAGCCTAATACACACACAGAAGGGTATAAATAGATATGTTAAAATGTGAGTTCTATGAGGCAAAAGTTTTAGCAGACAGAAAAAAATGAAGCCCCTTCATGCTTTGAGGGTCTGTCCTCATGCATAAAGCTTTTGTGTGATGCTTTATGTTTACGGTTTGTCTTTTCTCCAAAGAGCATTATGTCTTTTCAGAATTATGGCATGTAGCCTATTCTAATCAACCTCGTTAATGTAAATGAAGCAATAGCAGACATAATTCAAAACCACCAATAATTTCAAAGGGCATTTGTGCTTGATTTTGGAATGTACATGGTATTTTCCCTTACCAATTGTGTTCATTAGACTGATGTTTAAGTTGAACTCCTTTTCCAGAGCACACAGCAACCAACAGTATAAAAAAACTGCCAAGATATCTCTTAGGGCCAGAATGAGGCCAAACCAAGAGAAAGAACTCTCCTTAAATAAGGTATGAAGTGGGTAATTAGAAGCAGGAAGCATTATCTCATTTATTTTCATACTGTCCCTTGAAACTAGGTAGGAATATAATCAAGGATTTTGAATCATGAAGATCAAGGGACACATAGGAACAGAACTGTATTAGGCTGAGGGGTAGGTTGGGATGTACAGGACCACCTGGCAGGTGCCATGCCCATGCCATGCAACATGTGTTACCTGATTTTAATTCTTACAACAACGTGAAGTTATTATCCTCATTTTAAAGAGGATTCCAAGAACCGGAGAGGTTGATCAACATACCGAGCACACACACCTAGCGGGTGGCAGGGCTAGGAGTTCTACCCAATTTTTTACTTGACCCCCAAGCCTTTCCTCTTTCCATAGGAACCAGGAAGCTCACTGGACATCTTAAACATCACATGGAAGACAAAGATTTAGTTTTATGTGGATTCAAATAAAATTATAGCATTCATTAGCAGCACAAAAGGAAACCTAGTATATTTATGGTGCAGATTCCTAATAGGCAGACTGTTCAGAATGCTTTTATCCTGCGTCCTCTCCAGAAGCCTTGTCTCCATGATTAGCCAATGTATCTGCCCAGACTTGACGCCTTAGAATCACCTTTGTTCCTTCTCCTCCCTCGTCTCCAACTACATCAAATCAGTAACAAAATAGTGTCTCTCTTACCTTCTTAATGTCTCTCACATTTGCATTTCCCCACCCTTTGTTTCCCTTATATAGGAGGCTGGAGTATAAGTCAAAGATGAGATGCCTGGTCTATTGCATCATCCTCCTGACTTTGCTTTGTATCTTGAAACTACATATACCTTGTAACAAGGTTCATTTTTAAATGCTTGAGTCCTTACCAGGCATCAGACCCTGAGATTGTATGCCAGGGTAGGCAATACAGGTGTAGCCCCATCCTATTGGAACTTATGATCTAGTGGGGGAAATAGACAAAGACATGCAAACAAATTCATAATTATAAGACCATAGAGCTTTAAAGGATATAAATAGAGTGCTGGGATAGAGGACAGTGAGGAACCTACTTAAATAAGGTGGCCTGGGAAGACCTCTCTTAAGAGGTGATATTTAAGCTGAGATGGAGCTGATCTTGTAAAAGGTCAATGGTGAGATTGCCAGGAAAGTCAACAACAGGTGAAAAGTCCCAAGACGTAAATGAACTTGTCTGGCTGCAGAGTGACATGAGGTAGAAAAAGTGAGCAGGCATCCAGTCCTACAAGGCCTTCTAGTTCATGTCAAAGAGCTTGTGTTTTTCTTCCACGTGAGATGGAGGCCATTGCCAATAAAGGTAGTTGTGTGATGAGATTTATATTTTAGGTTCTGTAAGAAAAGCAGGTGTGATTGAAGTGTAAAGAGCAAGGAAAAATGTGAAGCAAGGTGAGGCCAGAGGTGGAGCTGGGGCAAGACCGTGCAGGGTGCATTAAATTGTTGGACTTTTATTATCCTCAGAGCCACAGGAAGCTACAAAAGTATTTTAAATAGAAGGTGACTTGAAAAGATTTGCTATGACAGAGAAAAAGGACAGAGGTAGACAAGAGAGGAAGTATAGAAAGACCAGTTAGGCTGCTTCGGGTGTTCATGCAAGAGATAACAATGGCTTAGACTAAGGCAGTGGAGAAAAGGGGACAAATTTAAGGTAATTAAACTTTAAAATTTGTATTTATTTTTAATATTTTTTTCTTTTGTAATCAGAGAACTTAAAGTAATATCTACCCTCTTAGCAAAATTTTTCCAACTTTATTGAGATTTAATTTTCATAGAACATAGTATAAGTTTAAGGTGTACCGTGTGTTGATTTGATACAGTTTTATACTACAAAATGATTACCACTGTAGCTAGCTAACACCTGCATCATGTCACATAATTACCATTTCTTTCTTGTGGTGAGAACATTTAAGATCTACTCTCATAGCAACTTTCCAGCATATAATACAATATTATTAATTGTAATCACCATGCTGTACATTAGATCCCCAGAACTTACTCATCTTATAACCAGATAGTATTGTTACCTATGGGCCCTATATTGTGCAGTAAATCTCCGTCATCTTGCATAACTGAAACTTTGTACCTTTTGACTGATACCTCCCCACCCCCCCACCCCCAGCCCCTGGTAACCATCATTCTACTCTCCTGTTCTGTTATTTTTAACTATTTTAGATTCCACATGTAAGTGGGATCATGCAGCATTTGTCTTTCTGTATCTGGTTTATTTCACTTAACATAATACCTTCTGGGCCCCTTACGATTGCGCGACAAATAGCAGGATTTCCTTCCTTTTTACCTTGAAGTAGAGTTGATTTACAGTGTCGTATCAGTTTCAGGTGTACAGCAAAGTGATTAGGTTCTTGTTTTTTTCAGATTTTTTTTCCATTATAGATTATTATGAGATATTAAATATAGTTCCCTGTGCTATATAGCGGGACCTTGTTGTTTATCTATTTTTATATATATACAGTAGTGTGTATCTGTTCATCTCAAACTCCTAATTTATCCCTCCCCCCCTTTCCCCTTTGGTAACCATAAGTTTGTTTTCTATGTCTGTGAGTCTATTTCTGTTTTGTAAATAAGTTCACTTGTACCATTCTTTCAGATTCCACATATAAGTGATATCATATGATATTTGTCTTTCTCTGTCTGACTTGCTTCACTTAGTAGGATAATATCTAGGTCCATCAATGTTGCTGCAAATGGCATTATTTCATTCTTTTTCATGGCTGAGCAGTACTACACCTTCTGTATCCATTCATCTGTCGCTGGACGTTTAAGTTGCTTCCATTCATCTGTCGATGGACATTTAAGTTGCTTCCATGTTATGGCTATTGTAAATAGTGCTGCTGTGAACATTTGGGTGCATGTATCTTTTCAAATTAGAGTTTTTGTCCTTTCTGGATATATGTCCAGGAGTGGGACTGCTGGATCAAATGGCAACTCTATTTTTAATTTTTTCAGGAAGCGCTGTACTGTGTTCCACAGTGGCTGTATCAATCTACATTCCCACCAGCAGTGTAGGAGGGTTCCCTTTTCTCCACACCCTCTCCAGCATTTATTATTGTAGACTTCTGACCAGAGTGAGGTAGTACCTCATCATCATTTTGATTTGCCTTTCTCAATTAGTGATGTTGAGCATCTTTTCATGTGCCTGTTGGCCATCTGTATCTCTTCTTTGAAGAAATGTCTCTTAGGACTTCCTTCTTTTTTAAGGCTTAATAATATTCCATTGTATGCATATACCGCATTTTCTTTAAGGTAATTTTAAAAAGTAAAACGGACAGAACCAGCTAATGGATTGGATGGGGCAGGGAGTGGAGGAGGTGAGACAAAGGGTAGAATCAAGGATGACCTCTAGGTTTCTGTACAGAATTAGGAAGAGGGTAGTGCTGTTTATGAAGATGTGAAAAATCGGGGCATCATTTGAGGAGGATGCATGGAAGATCAAGAGAACAACTTTGGACATGTTAAATTTGAGGTAGCTCTTACATAACTCAGGCATCCACACAGATGTGGCATCTATACAGCGGTATCCATAAGAGTGGAATATAGATTGTGAAAGAAAAATCAAGCAGAAGGAAATAAACCAAGCCATGGGAATGCATGGGGTCAAGTACGGTGAGCCTACAGAGAAAGAAGAAAAGGGAGAGAGAGGTAACTGGAAGAGCCCCATCACTTAGAGGTGGGATAGAGAACAAAGAAGCAGCAGAGGAAAGTAGCCAGAGAGACAAGGAGAAAATCAGGAAAGGGTGGAGTTCCAGAAACTGATAGAAAACATTGTTTCAAGGGGGAGTAATCAATACCAGAGTTAAATGCTGCTGAGAAACTAGAGCTGAAACTAGCAGTGTGACCATTAGATGTGACAGCACTGAGGCAGATAATGCCCAGGGGAGTGGTGGCTGGGAGAAGCCATTCGGGGGTGGACTGAAATGGGGGGAGAGGACAGAAACACAATGTGTGCAAGCAAAGCACTGCTTAAAATCCTTATTTAATTCTGTTACTTCTTTAGTGAGAAACTTTGCATGGCTCCCTACATACTGCCTGTAACGTAAACCCCAAATTTTCTAGCCTCATTGCCAACTTGTCTTCCATCTGAATACTCCATTCCGGTCAAACTGAACTAATCCTATTACTTTCTTTCCTCTCCACCTCTGCCCACATATATTCCTTCACCAGGAATTCCCTGCTCACTTCTTTGTGTCCCAGCTCCTACATGGAGGTTTTCATGATTGCCCTGATCTTTCCATCCTCTGAATTCTCATAGCACATTCTGTCTGTAACCCCTGGTGTGACATTTATCAAATACTGCTTTTATTCATTTTATCTTTCATGTCTTCTCTTACCCAAGGGTCGGGACTGCAATGGACATTGCTTTTAGCATTTTCCCAACGCAAAATCTTACATGTACTGGTACACGGTATTAATTGTCTGAGTGGTGGTGACATTTTCCATTCACTTCTTCCTAACTTTGGAGTTGGCATCAAGGAGAACAGACTTACCCACACACCTCCCTAGATGCCTTCTGGAGGAAAATTACTGACAGTGTAGTTTTCCTACACTGAAGTGTAGTGACAAGACCCTGATCCAGTGAACTACATTTTGTTTTGCTGTTAATAACTTTTCTTTTTACTTTAGAATAGTTTTAGATTTATAGAAAAATTGCAAAGATAGTACAGTACAGAGTTTCCATATACCCCACATCTAGTTTCCACTATTATTAACATTTTATATTAGTAAGGCACATTTGTTACAATTCATGAACCAATATTGATACATGTTATTATTATTATTGCCTAATGTTCATACTTTATTCAGATTTCCTTAGTTTTTACCTAATGTCCTTTCTCTGGTCCAGGGCCCAATCCAGGATGTCATATTACATTCAATCATCATGTCTAAGGAGACTAAGGAGTCTTTTCTTGGCTATGAAAGTTTCTCAGATGTTCTTGTTTTTGTTGACCTTGATAGTGTTGAGGGGTACTGGTCAGGTATTTTGTAGAATGTCCCTCAATTTGGATTTGTCTGATATTTTTCTCATGACTGGGCTTGTGGGTTTTTGGAGGACGAACAGAGAGATAAAGTGCCACCATTCTCGTCACATCATATCAAGGGTGCGTACTATCCACATGGCTTGTCACTGTTGATGTTGACCTTGATCTCTTGGTGTCTGTCATGTTTCTCCACTGAAAAGTTGTTTATTTTCCCCCCTTTCCATACTTGTGCTCTTTGAAAAGAAGTCACAATGTGCAGCCCACACTTAAGGAGTGGAGGAGATGTCTGCTCTGTAAACATTCATGTGCTGGGTTTTGTGTGGGTGTAAATTTTCATGTCAGTTGTATAAATACCTAGGAGCATGATTGTTAGGTCATAAGCTAATTAGCTTTGTAAGAAACTGCCAAACAATCTGTCAAAGTTACTGTACCATTTTGTATTCCCATCAGCAACGAATGAGAGTTTCTGTTGCTTCACATCCCACCAGGAATTGGAATCGTCAGTTCTTTAGATTTTAGTCATTCTAAAATATGTGTAGTGGTATCTCATATTTTTTCAATTGGTATTTCCCAAATGACAAATGATATTGGGCATCTTTTCGTATACTTATTTGCCATATGTATATCTCCTTCGATAAGGTGTCTATTCAGATCTTTTGCCTGTTAATAGTGTTGCTTGTTTTGGTGCTGAATTGTAAGAGTTCTTTGTGTATTTTGATTACAAGTTCTTTATCAGATATATGTTCTTCAAATATTTTTTCCCAACTGTTGGCTTGCCTGTTCATTCTCTTAATAATACCTTTCTCAAACCAGAAGTTTTTAATTCTATTAAAGTCAAAATTATCCACTTTTTCTCTCAGATTGTGATTTTCATGTTGTAGCAAAAAAAAATCCTCATCACCAAACCTAAAGTCGTATAGATTTTCTTCTGTTTTCTTTTAGAAGTTTCATAGTTTTGTATTTGAGTTAATTTTTAATGGAAGGTATAGGTTTGTGTCTAGATTCATTTTTGTGTATATGAATATCCAAATTTTCGAGCACCATTTGTTGAAAAAGCTATTCTTTCTCTATTGAATTGCCTTTGCATCTTAAAAAAAACCAGTCTGTTAACAATATTTGCATGGATCTATGTCTGGGCTTTCTATTCTGTTTCATTGATCTATATGTCTGTTTTTTCACCAGTGCTGTACTATCTTGATTATTGTAGCTTAATTATAAGTCTTGACATTGGGTAGTATGAATCTAACAACTTTTTCTTCTTCAATATTATTTTGGCTATTAAAGAACTTTTGCCTTTCATTATAAATTTTAGAATCAGTTTGTTTATATTCACAAAATAACTTGCTGGGATTCTGACTGAAATTGCATTAAATCTGTAGATCAATTTGGTAACAATTTATGTCATAACAATATTGCGAATTTCAAACCATGGATACAGACTGTCTATTGATATAAAACTTTGATTTCTTTCATCAGTGTTTTATACACAGGCCTATATTTGTTTTGTTAGGTCTATACTGAAGTATTTCATTTTGTTTTGTGTTATTGCAAATAATTTTTCTTTAATTTCAAATGTTCATCATTCATTGCTGGTATAGAGGGAAAAATGACTTTTGTGTACTGATCTTGTGTCCTGCAATCTTCCATGCTTTTTGATTGGCTCCAGGAAATTTTTGTAGATGCTTTTTGATTTTACTACATGGACAATCATGTCATCTGTGAATAGGGATGGTTTTATTTCTTCCCTTCTATTCTGTATACCTTTTATTTCTTTTTATTGTCTTTTTCCATTAGCTGATACTTGTAGTGTTATGTTGAATTGGAATGGTGAGAGAGGGTATCCTTGCCTTGTTTCTAATCTTAGGGGAAAGGTGTCCAGTATTTCACAATTAAGAGTAATGTTAACTGTAGGGGTTTTTTTGGGTAGATGTTCTTTATCGAGTTGAGGAAGTTTTCCTGTATTCATATTTTTTGAGAGGGTTTTTTTTTAAGCATGAATGGGTGTTAGAATTTTGAAATGCTTTTTCTGCATCAGTTGATATGATCATATGATTTTCCTGCTTTAGCTTGTTGAAATGGTGGAATACATTGATTATTTATTTATTTTTAAAATGTTGAACCAGCCTTGCATAACTGGAATGAGTCCACTTAGTCATGGTGTATAGTATTTTTATACATTGTTGGATTCAATTTACTAATAATTTTGTTAAGGATTTTTGCCTTTGTATTCATGAGAAATATTGATCTGCAGTATTCCTTTCTTATACTGTGTTTATCTGGCTTAGATATTAGGATATTGCTGACCTCCTGGAATGAGTTAGGAAGTGTTTCCTCTGTTTCTATTTTCTGGAGGATAATTGAAGACTTGGCATTATTTCTTTCATAAATACTGGGTAGAATTCACCTATGGAGTTGCCTGGACCTAATTTTTTTTTTAAAGATTTAAAATTGTTGATTAAATTTCACAAATGATGACCCATCTTTAACTTCTGATATTGGCAATTTGTGTCCTCTCTTTTAATTCTTACTTGGCTAGAGGTTTATGAATTTTATTGATCTTTTCAAAGAACCAGCTTTGGTTTCATTGATTTTCTTTATTGTTTTTCCTATTTTCAATCATTGATTTCTGCAGAAAATTGCAGAAAATTTGCAATCAGAATTGTCTTGGAAACTCAGGAAAGCACAGCTGCTATTTATTGCTCACCTCTCCCACAAGGACTTCCCTTTGAGAAAGAGCCTTGTAACTATTCATTAGTTCTCAGAGCTTCGTGTTAGATGGATGAATGACCAGAATTTTCATTCCATTTTTGTAGACAAGAGTGAGAAACAGCAAGGTTTTAATTATTTGCTCAAGGACAGGATTGGGTCTTCTAATTCCAGTTCCTTTTCACTGCCTACGCAGTTTCATAGCCTGTAATATTTAAATTACTGCTTAAATGTTTTATTTAATGATGAGTGGCTTTTGCCATCATAGATGGGAAACAGCTTTGGCCACTTTCTTGCTTGACTAACTGGAGTCTCTGAGAGGGTAGGCTTATTCTTAGAGGGCCTCAAATGAGAAATCTGTTTTAAACATGTTTCCAAGTGTAAATGAGCTTTCCTAAAAGGAGGAAGAAGGAAAACACAGCCCCCGTTTCCTGTCCATTAGCCTTCAGCTCATTGCTCCAAAGAAAATGGGAGCTGTTTTTGTAAATAACCCTATGTTATCGTGATAATATCTGTGGAAACTCCCTAAAATTTTTAAATAAAATAAAATAACAAAACACAACACACACACAGAGTTGTAGCTAAAAGCCTGCCGTGCATCTCTGAGCTATTTCTTCCAAAAGAAAGGCAGTGCCTTGGGAAGAGGTGTCAAAGAGGGATTCTAAAAGCAGAAGATAAAACTGGATACCATCTACGCATTTGGTTCAGAGATGAGCAAATCATTAATTCAATAGAGCAAGTCAAGATGTCATTGCATCCATGTGTCTCAATTTCCCCATCTGTAAAATGGTTCATTGACCTGAGTCCCCTTTTATTGTAGACATTTGTGATTTGAACTATCCTTCCATGATTCCTGAGTTCAAACAAGAGCAGACATTTCCTCTGACAATGTTTGGGACCACTTACAGCAAGGATTTCGTCCCTCCTCCTCTTCTATGCAGACCTGGCATTTTCATGATTAATTATATGTAGCATGGTCCTTTCCTTTTCCAGTGTTTCAGTGTTGTTTGCCAGCTTCTTCATGCTTTCCAGGACCTGGTTGTTCCTGGAGCTTTTTTGCTGACAGTGAGATTTTTCCATTCGCTGCCCAGACTCTTTCACAGATGTTCCCTGTATCAACAGAGCAGCAGCTGATGCCTGGTCAGTGAGAGTCTAAGGAATTTGCTGGTGTCTTTTCATCTTGGCAAATATCGTTCAGATAAGCAAATGACTTTCCAAAAAAATCCCAGAAGAATTTGTGTATGTGATAGTTTCCCTGTCACCTTCTTTTCAAGAACTTGTCTTCCTTTTGATGTTTTTATCACTGGGGATAAAGATTTAGAAGGGATCCATAAATTGCAGGAGAAAGCAGTAATTGCCTTCTGAGTTGAGTGTAATATGTGAAGCCAGTGTGAAACCCTGAATGGTCCAGATCTGTAACGGATGCTTTAGACCTTGAGTTTACACTTATCGCAAAGCAGAAAGACCCCCTTGTAGGTATGCCTGCAAGCAGAGTGCGGTATATTATGAATCTCAAGATCAAGCTCTGTTTTGCTGAAATGAGTTTTGAAAACAATCTAAAGAAAAGTTATGTTTTCCTAAAATAAAAATTGAGTTTGGGCACCAAACTGTTGTACATGCTGTTTAAATGAGATTTGAGCACTTCCAAGTGATTGCAGGTTTTGGTTTTCTCTTTGTAATTCCCTCTTGCAATTTCCCATACCTGCTCGCCTAAGGTTGAGAAAGATATATCTGATGTGATTTCTTTTATTACCTACGTGTTGGATGTACAATTTTGATAGCTAAGTCCATTATTAACCTTGAAGAAGGTGGTCTAAAAAAACTAAGCAGTACCTTAATATTTTTATTTGCATGAGAGGTATATATATTATATATAAACAAAAGTGGAAGGTATAGTAATATGTAATAATCAGTTACATATAAAAATATAATTATATATTATATAGAAGTATATATTGTATAAATTTACTTACATATAAATTTATATATCTATGTATAAGTATACCTATATATAGATATATAAATACATATGTAATGCATATAGATATGTATAAACTTATATTTAAATAAATTGTATATAAGTAAATTTATATAGCATATACTCCTATATAATAATATATAATTATATTTATATATAGCATTTTATTACATATATCTTCTATATAGAGATAAATTCATCTATATATAGATATATTGTATCTTCTACTACCTATATCTATATTTATATCTATACCTATATAGATAAGGATATAAAAGTGGAAGAAGCAAAGCAGTGCACGAGGTGCAAAGAAAACTGTATGCTAGTCCTGTCACAAGGATAATTTTAAAATGTCATTTCAATTCTCCCTGATTTCTCATCAGTCTGTAAAATAGCAATGATACCATCTGACCTACTTACTTTTTAAGCTCAAATGAGAAACTGTTCTAGGAAAAAAATACAAATGTGAAGTCCAGGTGTGTCCCTGTGATGCACGTGCGTGAAGAAATGCACCTTTGTTCTACTACAAGCACCTCTCTCTGTAAACATTCACATGATTCGAAGCAAATAGAATGTAAAAAAAAAAAATCGATTCACATTTCTAAAAGGGAGGATGGCTTTCATGTTGGAAAAGCATCATTATAGAATGACATTCAATATCAAGTTCAAGTGAATGCAGAAAGGTTTCCATTTTCAGGAGCATGTTGACTGTAGAAAGCTGAGTGTGTAGTTTAAAGCAGTGGCCCCCCCTCATTGTGCATCAGAATCACCTGGGCCCCACCCCCGGAGATTCTGACTTACTGGGTCTCAGCTGAGACCCAGGTATGGTGTAGTTTTATATCTTTGGAATTCTAATGGGCAGCCAGATTTTACAGCGTGATTTCTGAATTTGAAGATACAGTATTTAACATACATCCAGGAAAAAGTAAATCCGTTAAAATGAATACAGTCAAGTAAATGTTATAAGCATTGAATTTTAACCAGAAGGTAACTATCATAGAACATATATAGGACAGTCTCTTTCCCTCCCACCTCCCTTATCTCTCTCTCTCTCTCTCATTTCTCTTACCCTCAAGGTATATGAGTCCATCAGATAACTGGAGATTACAATTTCCTGCTATATTGTGCATATCAGTTCAGATTAAATCCTTTGGAGGAAATTTCATTTCCCTTTCCTATATGAAATTGCCCTTTTAAACAAGTGCGTTTTAGGTAAAAGCTTTTCTATTTGATCTTTTCAGTACCTCTTTATTGCAATAAAACTAGCGTGGTCCTGAATACGTTTGAATGCTCTTGAGTTATGGGGAGTGAAACCATTTTGTGCATCTCATGTTCGTGCTGACATGCCTTTCCCCTTTCTATACAGCAAGCTTTAAAATTAGCAACATTGCCTTGAATATTGAGGTGGGATTGTTTTATGTAGCACTCTCTTTAAAAGCATGACATGTGAAACTGAAAAACTGCTAAAGATTAGGAATGTTGCTTTTCACCAGAAGATGCTTCATGGAAAATTAAAGTTTGGCTTCAGTTTATGAATGGGATTAAGACAGAAGTCTTTAATTAAAGCAGTTCAGAGCCACCCATAACAGAAGGCAGGCTGTGGCAGGAGTTCTGTTTTTTCTGCTCCCAGGGAGGCTCCCATGGTGTTGCAGGATTTTGCTGGTCTCTTCCCTGTAGAGTAGAAGGGAAAGTGTTTGTTTTGGCTTTCGTGTGCCCTGGGTCATCCTCCCAAGCCAGCTGGGAAGACCGAGAAGCGACATCAAAAGATTCCCTATTCCTATTCTTGCCTCTATCAACCAAGTAAACTGAAAAAGCCACTTCGTTTGTCTCTGTCCAGTTTCTTCAACCATCTAGAAAATGGTGATTATAGCCCGGGTTTGAGGGGGAGCTGGAAAGGGGATGCCACCATGTTTTTGGTGGCGTCTGAGTCCCGTGTCTAAGGAGTAACCCCCTTCTGCAAGTCCATGCCTGTGGCCTGCTCTCACATGGTCTCAAAGAGTGATTGCCCAGGGATGGGGGGAAGGGGAAAAATCATGAAAATAACCTCTCTGTCTGCTACAGACTGAATGTTTGTGTCCCCCCCCACCCCGAGTCATATGTTGAAGCCCTAATCTCCAATGTGATGATATTTGGAGGCAGGGCCTTTGGGAGGTGAGTAGGCTTCAATGTGGTCATGAGGGTGGACCCCCATGATGGAGTTAGTGCCTTTATAAGAAAGGGAACAGACCAGAGCTTGTTCTCTTTCCACTAAGTGAGGACACAGCAAGAAAGGAGCTATGAGAGGCTCTCACCAGACACTGAATCTGCTGGTGCTTCGATCTTGGACTTCCAGCCTCCAGAACCATGAGAAGTAAATTTCTTTTTTTGTAAGCCACCCAGTCTCTTTACAGCAGCCTGAGCTGTCTGAAACAGTCTCTATCCTTGACTCCCCCTTATTCTTCTGTATTACTACAGTCCTTAATTACAGACAACAAAATCTGCTTGGGCTAGTTTTTTTACCCTGTATTTTTTTTTTTTAATAATTTCAAACTTGCAGAAAAATCCTAAGACTAGTTCAAATAATATCATATATCCTTTTCTCAGATTTCCACTCTCTTAACATTTTGCCATATTTGTTTTATTGTTCTTACCATACATATTTCTTTCCTGAATCATCTGAGAATAAATTACAAATCTGATGCCCTTTACTCCTGAGATCTTCAGTGTATATTTCCTAAAAATAAGAATATTCTGATACCAAAAAAACCCAAGAATATTCTGTTACTTAATCATAGTACAGTTATCAAAATCAGAAAGTTATTGTGAAACAGTACTATAATACAATCCACCTCATCCAAGGTTGTCTAATTCCTCAAATTGTCCACTATATATATAAATATATATATTATATATATGATGTTATATATATGTTGTTATGTTATGTTATATATGTTATATATGATGTTATAGATATGATATATATATATCATATCTATAACATCATATATATTATTAAATATATATTTATACATGTTTATATACACGTCTAAAGAAATTGATCTATTTAAGCTATACACACACACACTTGCACGCACACACACACGGCTTTTTTTTTTTTTTTTGCGTTACGCGGGCTTCTCACTGTTGTGGCCTCTCCCGTTGCGGAGCACAGGCTCCAGACGCGCAGGCTCGGCGGCCATGGCTCACGGGCCCAGCCGCTCCGCGGCATGTGGCATCTTCCCGCAACCGGGCACGAACCCATGTCCCCTGCATCGGCAGGCGGACTCTCAACCACTGTGCCACCAGGTAAGCCCCACACACGGCTTTTTAATTTTTATTTATTTATTGTCTTTTTAAAATTTTTTACTGAATTTTTGAATTTTATTTTATTTTTTATACACCAGGTTCTTATTAGTTATACATTTTATATATATTAGTGTATATATGTCAGTCCCAATCTCCCAATTCATCCCACCACCACCCCAACCCGCCACTTTCCCACCTTGGTGTCCCTACGTTTGTTCTCTACATCTGTGTCTCTATTTCTGCCCTGCAAACCGGTTCATCTGTACCATTTTTCTAGGTTCCACATATATGCGTAAGTATACAATATTTGTTTTTCTCGTTCTGACTTACTTCACTCTGTATGACAGTCTCTAGATCCATCCACGTCTCTACAAATAATCCAGTTTCATTCCTTTTTAAGTTTGAGTAATATTCCATTGTATATATGTACCACATCTTTATCCATTCATCTGTCTATGGGCATTTAGGTTGCTTCCATGACCTGGCTATTGTAAGTAGTGCTGCAATGAACATTGGGATGCATGTGTCTTTTTGAATTATGGTTTTCTCTGGGTATATGCCCAGTAGTGGGATTGCTGGATCATATGGTAATTCTATTTTTAGTTTTTTAAGGAACCTCCATACTGTTCTCCATAGTGGCTGTAACAATGTACATTCCCACCAACAGTGAAAGAGGGTTCCCTTTTCTCCACACCCTCTCTAGCATTTATTGTTTGTAGATTTTTTGATGATGGCCATTCTGACCGGTGTGAGGTGATACCTCATTGCAGTTTTGATTTGCATTTCTC
>NC_041224.1:26682390-26684235 GCF_002837175.3 Physeter macrocephalus | reverse complement strand
TTTATTTCCATTACTCTAGGAGGTGGATCATAAAAGATCTTGCTGTGATTTATGTCAAAGAGTGTTCTTCCTATGTTTTCCTCTAAGAGTTTTATAGCATCTGGCCTTACATTTAGGTCTCTAATCCATTTTGAGTTTATTTTTGTGTATGGTGTTAGGGAGTGTTCTGATTTCATTCTTTTACATGTAGCTGTCCAGTTTTCCCAACTCCACTTATTGAAGAGGTTGTCTTTTCTCCATTGTATATTTTTGCCTCCTTTGTCAAAGATAAGGTGAGCATAGGTGCATGGGTTTATCTCTGGGCTTTCTGTCCTGTTCCGTTGATCTATATTTCTGTTTTTGTGCCAGTACCATACTGTCTTGAGTACTGTAGCTTTGTAGTGTAGTCTGAAGTCAAGGAGCCTGATTCCTCCAGCTCCTTTTTTTTCCCCTCAAGACTGCTTTGGCTATTCAGGGCCTTCTGTGTCTCCATACAAATTTAAAAATTTTTTGTTCTAGTTCTGTAAAAAGTGCCATTGCTAATTTGATAGGAATTGCATTGAATCTTTAGATTGCTTTGGGTAGTATAGTCATTTTCACAATATTGATTCTTCCAATTCAAGACGAGAACATTGTATATCTCTCTATCTGTTTGTATCATCTTTAATTTCTTTCAGCAGTGTCTTATAGTTTTCTGTACTTCTTCTTTTCCAATTTGGATCCCTTTTATTTCTTTTTCTTCTTTGATTGCTCTGGCTAGGACTTCCAAAGCTATGTTGAATAATAGTGGCAAGAGTGGACATCCTTGTCTTGTTTCTGATCTTAGATAAAATGCTTTCAGCGTTTCACCACTAAGAATGTTGTCTGCTGTGGGTTTGTCGTATATGGCCTTTGTTATGTTGAGGTAAGTTTCCTCTCTGCCCACTTTCTGGAGAGTTTTTATCATAAATGGGTGTTGAATTTTGTCAAAAGCTTTTCTGCATCTATTGAGATGATCATATGGTTTTTATTCTTCAATTTGTTAATATGGTGTATCATATTGATGGATTTGCTTATATTGAAGAATCCTTGCATCCCTGGGATAAACCCCACTTGATCATGCTGTATGATCCTTTTACTGTGCTCTTGGATTCTGTTTGCTAGTATGTTGTTGAGAATTTTTGCATCTATATTCATCAGTGATATTGGTCTGTAATTTTCTTTTTTTGTAATATCTTTGTCTGGTTTTGGTATCAGGGTGATGGTGGCCTCATAGAATGAGTTTGCTAGTGTTCCTTCCTCTGCAATTTTTTTTAAGAGTTTGAGAAGATTGGGTGTTAGCTTGTCTCTAAATGTTTCTTAGAATTCAGCTGTGAAGCCATCTGGTCCCTCTTCTCTAAATATTCGATAGAATTCACCTGTGAAGCCATCTGGTCCTGGACTTCTGTTTGTTGGAAGATTTTTAGTCACAGTTTCAATTTCATTACTTGTGATTGGTCTGTTCATATTTTCTGTTTCTTCCTTGTACAGTCTTGGAAGGTTATACCTTTCTAAGAATTTGTCCATTTCTTCCAATTTGTCCATTTTATTGGCATAGAGTTGCTTGTAGTAGTCTCTTAGGATGGTTTGTATTTCTGCGGTATCTGTTGTAACTTCTCCTTTTTCATTTCTAATTTTATTGATTTGAGTCCCCTCCCTTTTTTTCTTCATGAGTCTGGCTAACTGGTTATCAATTTTGTTTATCTTCTCAAAGAACCAGCTTTTAGTTTTATTGATCTTTGCTGTTGTTTTCTTCGTTTCTTTTTCATTTATTTCTGCTCTGTCTTTGTGATTTCTTTCCTTGTACTAACTTTGGGTTTTGTTTGTACTTCTTTCTCTAGTTCCTTT
>NC_041224.1:26681463-26682226 GCF_002837175.3 Physeter macrocephalus | reverse complement strand
TTATTTGAGATTTTTCTTGTTTCTTGAGGTAGGCTTGTATTGCTATAAACTTCCCTCTTAGAACTGCTTTTGCTGCATCCCACAGGTTTTGGATCGTCGTGTTTTCATTGTCATTTGTCTCTAGGTATTTTTTTATTTCCTCTTTGTTTTCTTCAGTGATCTCTTGGTTATTTAGTAACGTATTGTTTAGCCTCCATGTGTTTGTGATTTTTACATTTTTTTCGCTGTAATTGATTTCTAATCTCATAGCATTGTGGTGAGAAAAGATGTGTGATATGATTTCAATTTTCTTAAATTTACCAAGGCTTGATTTGTGACCCAAAATATGATCTCTCCTGGAGAATGTTCTGTGTGCACTTGAGAAGAAAGTGTAATCTGCTGTTTTTGGATGGAATGTCCTATAAATATCAATTAAATCTATCTGGTCTATTGTGTCATTTAAAGCTTGTGCTTCCTTATTTTCTGTCTGGATGGTCTGTCCATTGGTGTAAAAGAGGTGTTAAAGACCCCCACTATTATTGCGTTACTGTCAATTTCCTCTTTTATAGCTGTTAGCATCTGCCTTATGTATTGAGGTGCTCCTATGTTGGGTGCATATATATTTATAATTGTTATATCTTCTTCTTGGATTGATCCCTTGATCACTATGTAGTGTCCTTCCTTGTCTCTTGTAACATTCTTTATTTTAAAGTCTATTTTATCTGATATGAGTATAGGTACTCCAGCTTTCTTTTGATTTCCATTTGCTTGGAATATCTTTTTC
>NC_041224.1:26680634-26681292 GCF_002837175.3 Physeter macrocephalus | reverse complement strand
CATTTAAAGCTTGTGTTTCCTTATTAATTTTCTGTTTTGATGATCTGTCCATTGGTGTAAGTGAAGTGTTAAAGTGCCCCACTATTATTGTGTTACTGTCGATTTCCTCTTTTATAGCTGTTAGCAGTTGCCTTATGTATTGAGGTGCTCCTATGTTGGGTGCATATATATTTATAATTGTTATATCTTCTTCTTGGATTGATCCCTTGATCATTATGTAGTGTCCTTCCTTGTCTCTTGTAACATTCTTTATTTTAAAGTCTATTTTATCTGATATGAGTATTGCTACTCCAGCTTTCTTTTGATTTCCATTTGCATGGAATATCTTTTTCCATCCCCTCACTTTCAGTCTGTATGTGTCCCTAGGTCTGATGTGGGTCTCTTGTAGAGAGAATATAGATGGGTCTTGTTTTCGTAACCATTCAGCAAGCCTGTGTCTTTTGGTTGGAGCATTTAATCCATTTACATTTAAGGTAATTATCGATATGTATGTTCCTGTTACCATTTTCTTAATTGTTATGGGTTTGTATTTGTAGGTTCTTTTCTTCTCTTGTGTTTCCCACTTAGAGAAATTCCTTTAGCTTTTGTTGTAGAGCTGGTTTGGTGGTGCTGAATTCTCTTAGCTTTTGCTTGTCTGTATAGCTTTTGATTTCTCCAT
>NC_041224.1:26650838-26680511 GCF_002837175.3 Physeter macrocephalus | reverse complement strand
CTCCACTTCATTTAGTTGTTTTTCTGGGGTTTTATCTTGTTCCTTCATCTGGTACATAGCCCTCTGCCTTTTCATCTTGTCTGTCTTTCTCTGAATGTGGTTTTTGTTCCACAGGCTGCAGGATTGTAGTTCTTGCTTCTGCTGTCTGCCCTCTGGTGGATGAGGCTGTCTAAGAGGCTTGTGCAAGTTTCCTGATGGGACAAACTGGTGATGCATAGAGCTGGGTGTTGCTCTGGTGGGCAGAGCTCAGTAAAACTTTAATCCGCTGCTCTGCTGATGGGTGGGGCTGGATTCCCTCCCTGCTGGTTGTTTGGCCTGAGGCGAACCAACACTGGAGCCTACCTGGGCTCTTTGGTGGGGCTAATGGCGGACTCTGGGAGGGCTCACACCAAGGAGTACTTCCCAGAACTTCTGCTGCCAGTGTCCTTGTCCCCACGGTGGGACACAGCCACCCCCTGCCTCCACAGGAGACCCTCCAACACTAGCATGTAGGTCTGGTTCAGTCTCCCCTGGAGTCACTGCTCCTTCCCTGGGTCCCGATGCATGTACTACTTTGTGTGTGCCCTCCAAGAGTGGAGTCTCTGTTTCCTCTAGTCCTGTCGAAATCCTGCAATCAAATCCCACTAGCCTTCAAAGTCTGATTCTTTAGGTACTCCCTTTGCCGGAACCCCAGGTTGGGAAGCCTGATGTCGGCCTCAGAACCTTCACTCCAGTGGGTGGATTTCTGTGGTATAAGTGTTCTCCAGTTTGTGAGTCACCCACCCAGCAGTTATGGGATTTGATTTTATTGTGATTGCACCCCTCCTACCATCTCATTGTGGCTTCTCCTTTGTCTTTGGATGTGGGGTATCTTTTTTGGTGAGTTCCAGTGTCTTCCTGTCAATGTTTGTTCAGCAGTTAGTTGTGATTCTGGTGCTCTCGCAAGAGGGAGTGTGCGCATGTCCTTCTACTCCACCATCTTGAAGCATGATTCTTTTTAAAATTATTTCCAGTTATTTTATATTTTTTATCTTTATTGGAGTATAACTGCTTTACAGTGTTTTTTTTTTGTATAACAAAGTGAATCAGCTCTATGTATACATATATCCCCATATCCCCTCCCTCTTGAGCTTCCCTCCCACCCTGCATATCCACCCCTCTAGGTCATTACAAAGCATCAAGCTGATCTTCCTGTGCTATGCAGCAGCTTCCCACTAGCCATCCTTTTTACATTTGGTAGTGTATATATGTCAGTGCTACTCTCTCACTTCATCCCAACTTCCCCTTCCCCCTCTGTGTCCTCAAGTCCATTCTCTACATCTGTGTCTTTATTCCTGCCCTGCCACTAGGTTCATCAGTACCGTTTTTTTAGATTTCATATATGTGCATTAGCATACAGTATTTATTTTTCTCTTTCTGACTTACTTCACTCTGTATGACAAACTGGAGGTCTATCCACCTCACTACAAATAACTCAATTTTGTTCCTTTTTATGGACGAGTAATAGCCCATTTTATATATGTACCACATCTTCTTTATCCAGTCATCTGTTGATGGACATTTAGGTTGTTTCCATAGCGTGACAATTGTAAATAGTGCTTCAGTGAACATTGTGATGCATGTATCTATTTGAATTATGGTTTTCTCGGGGTATATGCCCAGCAGTGGGATTGCTGGGTCATATGGTAGTTCTATTTTTAGTTTTTTAAGGAACCTCCATACTGTTCTCCATAGTGGCTATATCAATTACATTCCCACCAACAGTGCAGGAGGGTTCCTTTTTCTCCACACCCTCTCAGGCATTTATTGTTTGTGGATTTTTTGGATGATAGCCATTCTGACCAGTGTGCGGTGATACCTCATTGTGGTTTTGATTTGCATTTCTCTAATGATTAGTGATGTTGACCATCTTTTCGTGTGTTTGTTGGCAATCTGTATGTCTTCTTTGGAGAAATGTCTGTTTAGGTCTTCCACCCATTTTTGGATTGGGTTTTTTGTTTTTTTGATATCGAGCTGCATGAGCTGCTTGTATCATTTGGAGACTAATCCTTTGTCAGTTGCTTCATTTGCAAATATTTTCTCCCATTCTGAGGGTTGTCTTTTCGTCTTGTGCATGGTTTCCTTTGCTCTGCAAAAGCTTTTAAGTTTCATTCGGTCCCATTTGTTTATTTTTCATTGTATTTCCATTACTCTAGGAAGTGGTTCAAAAAAGATCTTGCTGTGATTTATGTCATAGAGTGTTCGGCCTATGTTTTCCTCTAAGAGTTTTAGAGTATCTGGCCTTACATTTAGGTCTTTAATCCATTTTGAGTTTATTTTTGTGTATGGTGTTAGGGAGTGTTCTAATTTCATTCTTTTCAATGTAGCTGTCCAGTTTTCCCAGCTCCACTTATTGAAGAGGTTGTCTTTTCTCCATTGTATATTCTTGCCTCCTTTGTCAAAGATAAGGTGACCATATGTGTGTGGGTTTATCTCTGGGCTTTCTATCCTGTTCCATTGATCTATATGTCTGTTTTTGAGCCAGTACCATACTGTCTTGATTACTGTAGCTTTGTAGTGTAGTCTGAAGTCAGGGAGCCTGATTCCTCCAGCTCCGTTTTTCTTTCTCAAGATTACATTGGCTATTCGGGGTCGTTTGTGTTTCCGTATAATTTGAAAAATATTTTGTCCTAATTCTGTGAAAAATGCCATTGGTAATTTGATAGGGATTGCACTGAATCTGTAGAGTGCTTTGGGTAGTATAGTCATTTTCACAATGTTGATTCTTCCAATCTAAGAACATGGTATATCTTTCCATCTGTTTGTATCATCTTTGATTGCTTTCATCAGTGTCTTATAGTTTTCTGCATACAGATATTTTGCCTCCTTAGGTAGGTTATTCCTAGGCATTTTATTCTTTTTGTCGCAGTGGTAAATGGGAGTGTTTCCTTGATTTCTCTTTCAGTTTTTTCATCATTAGTGTATAGGAATGCAAGAGATTTCTGTGCATTAATTTTGTATCCTGCTACTTTACCAAATTCATTGATTATGTTTGTAGTTTTCTGGTGCCATCTTTAGGATTCTCTATGTATAGTATCATGTCATTTGCAAACAGTGACCGTTTTACTTCTTCTTTTCAATCTGGATTCCTTTTATTTCTTTTTCTTCTCTGATTGCCGTGGCTAAAACTTCCAAAACAATGTTGAATAATAGTGTTGAGAGTCGACAATCTTGTCTTTTTCCTGATCTTAGAGGAAATGCTTTCAAGTTTTCACCATTGAGAATGATGTTGGCTGTGGGTTTGTCATATATGGCTTTTATTATTGTTGAGATTGGTTCTCTCTATGCCCACTTTCTGGAGAGTTTTTATCATAAATGTGTATTGAATTTTGTCAAAAGCTTTTTCTGCATCTATTGAAATTATCATATGGTTTTTATCCTTCAGTTTGTTAATATGGTGTATCAGATTGATTGAGTTGCATATATTGAAGAATCCTTGCATTCCTGGGATAAACCCCACTTGATCATGGTGTATGATCCTTTTAATGTGCTCTTGGATTCTGTTTGCTAGTATTTTGTGGAGGATTTTTGCATCTATGTTCGTCAGTGATATTGGCCTGTAATTTTCTTTTTTTGGTGATATCTTCGTCTGGTTTTGGTATCAGGGTGATGGTGGCCTCATAGAATGAGTTTGGGAGGGTTTCTCTCTCTGCTATATTTTGGAAGAGTTTGAGAGGGATAGGTGTTAGCTCTTCTCTAAATGTTTGGTAGAATTTGCCTGTGAAGCCACCTGGCCCTGGGCTTTTGTTTGTTGGAAGATTTTTAATCACAGTTTCAATTTCAGTTCTTGTGATTGGTCTGCTCATGTTTTCTCTTTCTTCCTGATTCAGTCTTGGAAGGTTGTACTTTTTGAAGAATTTGTCCATTTCTTCTAGGTTGTCCGTTTTATTGGCATATAGTTGCTTATAGTAGTCTGTCATGATCCTTTGCATTTCTGTGGTGTCAGTTGTTACTTCTCCTTTTTCATTTGTAATTCTGTTGATTTGAGTCTTCTCCCTTCTTTTCCTGATAAGTCTGGCTAATGGTTTATCAATTTGGTTTATCTTCTCAAAGAACCAGCTTTTAGTTTTATTGATCTTTGCTATTGTTTCCTTCATTTCTTTTTCATTTATTTCTCATCTGATCTTCATGATTTCTTTCCTTCTGCTAACTTCGTGGGGGTTTTTTGTTCTTCTTTCTCTAATTGCTTTAGATGTAAGGTTATGTTGTTTATTTGACTTTTTTCTTGTTTCTTCAGGTAGGATTTTATTGCTATAAATTTCCCTCTTAGAATACCTTTTTTTTTTTTTTAAAGTTTTTATTGGGGTATATTTTATTTACAGTGTTGTGTTAGTTTCAGGTATACAGCAAAGTGAATCTGTTATACATATACATATATCCACTCTTTTTTAGATTCTTTTCCCATATAGGCTATTACAGAGTATTGAGTAGAGTTCCCTGTGCTATATAGTAGATTCTTATTAGTTTTCTACTTTATATATAGTAATGTGTATATATCAATCCCAATCTCCTTTTATCTCTCATCCCCCACCCCATTACTCCCTGGTAACCATAAGTTTATTTTCTACATCTGTTACTCTATTTCTGTTTTGTAGATAAGTTCATTTGTAGCCTTTTTGTAGATTCCTCATATAAGCGATATCATATGATATTTGTCTTTCTCTGTCTGAGTTACCTCACTCAGTAAGACAATCTCTGGGTTCATCCATGTTGCTGCAAATGGCATTATTTGGTTCTTTTTCATAGCTGAGTAATATTTCATTGTATATATGTACCACATCTTCTTTATCCATTCCTCTGTTGGTGGACATTTAGGTTGCTTCCATATCCTGGCTATTATAAATAGTGCTGCAGTGAACATTTGGGTGCATGTATCTTTTCGAATTATGGTTTTCTATGGATATATGGCTTTTAAAAATTGGATAACTTAAATAGCAAGGGAAATTATTAAATAATATTAGGTAGTATGATCATCTCCAAAAAAGGTTAGACAGTCACACTGTGAAGCTACATAACTAGGAAAAAAAAGCCCAAGCAAAACACAGGGCAAAAAGAAAACCCAACAGTGCAGCACTGCTCAGTACCTATACTACTTGGGGCTGAGTTCTAGAATGCTGCTATGGCTGCCCATAGAAGTTCTTTGAAAAGTGATTTGCTGATACATGACCATCTGCTTTGATTGTTCACCTCTGAAACCGAGGCCTTCAGAGCCATGTCTGATTGGTAGAACCTGAGTCACATGCCTTTACCCCAGCTACAAGGAAGGATGGGAATGCAAGTTTTCTGTCTCTTTCTGGGGATTTCATAATGTGGAAAATTATCGAAATGTAGGCAGGGTATTTGAGGGTGTTGGACAGCCACAAAAGATGACAGTAGCGACACCACTTACAAACAGTAACAGTTAACATTACTGATCATGCTTTATGTGCTAGGCATTCTTTAATTTTTTAAGTTTTTTGTAAAGAATGTGGCATGCATACCTTAGCATCAGAGAATTCACACTGGGGAGAAAGCATACAAATATGCGGAATGTGGCAAAGCCTTTACTCCATGTTCACGTCTTAAGCAGCGTCAGATAATTCATACTACAGAGAAGCCTTACAAATGTACAGAATGTGGCAAAGCTTTTAAATGGCACAAAAGGTTTACTCGACACCATAGAATTTATACTTGTGAGAAAACATACAAATGTAAAAAATGTGGCAAAGCCTTTTAGGCATTCTTTTAAATACTTTGCTTTTTAATGCACTGAATCCTCACAGCAACCCAGTGAGGAGGGCAGTATTATTGTCCCTAGCTTATAAATAGGGAAACTAAGGCACGGAGATATTTAGTAAGTTACACAGGATTACTAACAGGGCAGAAGCAGGAGCCAAATTCATTCCATTCTTAACCTTTATGTCTTCCTTTTTCAAATACATACTGGAAAATAGTTTGGCAGATTTTAATAAAATTCAGCAATCGCATTCTTGGGCATCTATCCCAGAGAAATGAAAACTTAAGTTCACACAACACATGTTCATAGCAGCTTTTGGGTACCAGACTTTCCCTCCCACCATAAACAACAAATGATGATGGAACAATTAGATGTGTGTATGCAAAAAATGAACTTTGATCCTCATGCTATATTTTTAAAAATTAACTCAAAATATCACAGGTCTAAATATAAAACTTAAAACTACAAAACTTCCAGAGAAGGCATCAGAGTAAGTCCTTGTGGCCCTGTGTAGGCAAAGGTATCTTAGATATGACTCTCAAACCCTGATCCAAAAGTTGATAAATTGGACTTCATTAAAACAAAACATAACAAAACAAAACAAAATTATTCTCTTTGAAAGATATCATTAAGAGAATGAAAAGACAAGCCACAGACTGGGAGAAAACACTCACAAATCATATCTTTGGTAAATGAATTATATCCAGAATATGTAAAGAGCTTTCAAAATTCAACAATAAGAAAACAACCCAATTTTTAAAAATAAGCAAAAGATTTGAACAGACACATCCCCAAGGAAGATATGTGGATGACTAACAAGCACAGAAAAGATTCTCAACATCATTAGTCATTAGAGAAATTAAAACTAGAATGAGCTACCCCTGTACATAGATTAGAATAGCTACAGTTAGACAACTGACAATATCAAGTGTGGGTGAGGATGTGGAGGACCTGGTATGCTCATATACCACCGGTGGGAATGCAAAATAATACAGTCATTTTAGAAAACAGTTTGGTAGTCTCTTTAAAAGTTAAATGTATAGCTACCATCCGATGCAACAGTTCTACTCCTAGGTGTTTACTCAAAAGAAGGGAATTCGCATTTCTGTGCAAAAATGTGTACATTAATGTTCATGGCAGCTTTATTTGTAATACCCCAAACCGGAAACAACTTGGATGTCTTTCAACAGGTGAATGTTTAAACCAACTGAGGTACATCCATACCCTGGAATACTCCTTAGTAACAAAAAGAAATGAACTTTTGATTTATATAAATCACCCGAGGTACATCCATACCATGGAATACTCCTCAGTAACAAAAAGAAACTGTTGATTTACACAACTTGGATGGATCTCAAGGAAATTACGCTGAGTGAAAAAAATCACTTCCAAGAAGTTACAAGCTATATGACTCCATGAATATAAAATTCTTGAGTTGACAAAATTATAGAAATGGAGAACAGATTATTGGTTGCCAGAGCTAGGGACCGGAAGGGGGAACAAGAGAGGTTTGTGATTATAAAAGGACAACACGATGAACCCTTGTAGCAGTGGAACTCTCTGTATCTTGACTGTGGTGATGGATACACAACCCTGGACACATGTGATAAAATTGCATAAAACTAAATATACATATATAACAAGTGCATAAAAAATTGGTGAAATCTGAATAAGATCCATGGATTGTATCAGGATCTATATCATGATTGTGATATCATACTATAAGTTTTGCAAGATGTTAATGTAGGAGGAAAATAGTTAAAGGGTAAGGGATCTCTGTATTAGTTCTTTCTTTCTTTCTTTCTTTTTATTTTTGGCTGCGTTGGGTCTTCGTTGCTGCACGCAGGCTTTCTCTAGTTGCGGCGAGTGGGGGCTACTCTTTGTTGCAGTGCAGGGGCTTCTCATTGCAGTGGCTTCTCTTGTTGTGGAGCAGGGGCTCTAGGCACGCAGGCTTCAGTAGTTGCAGCACACGGGCCCTAGAGTGTGCGGGCTTCAGTAGTAGTGGCGCGTGGGCTCAGTAGTTGTGGCTCATGGGCTCTAGAGTGCAGACTCAGTAGTTGTGGCACACGGGCTCAGCTGCTCTGCGGCATGCAGGATCCTCCTGGGCCAGGGATCGAACCCATGTCCCTTGCATTGGCAGGTGGATTCTTAACCACTGTGCCACCAGGGAAGTCCCTCTGTATTAGTTCTTATAACTAAATATATCTACAATTATTTCAAAATGGAAAGTTTAATTAAATTAAAACATACACATGTATCTCAAGACAGCAGCGTAAGATGAAATCCCCTTATTCAGGTCTTCAATTTCCAAAAGCTGACATTGGAGGCAGGACAGGAGACATATAATTTATTTTTATGGATCCTTTTTTAGGACACAGGGTTAACATTTCCATTTTATTTGGGCACAGGAGGGTTTGTGCACATATGTTACAACTGTTCATCATTATTTTAACTTTGTCTTTTCTCTGTTTATCAGTCCTGGATTCTTAGTTGCAATAATAAGAACAGACTTAAATTATCAGGCTATTGTAAGCAAAAAAAAAAAAAAAGAAAAAGAAAGAAAGAAAGATATTTAGTGAAAGGATCTGGGGAGCTCAGAGAATCTACTAGAAGGCTACAGAACAAGTTTTGGAAATGAGCAGAAACAGAAGCAGCTCTGGAGGCCTAGGAAAGGGAGCCACATAAATAGAGTGGTCTCATGGTAGGGACAGGTGGTTGGAGGCCTGGTGGCTGGGAAGAATGCACGCCAACCTTTTTTTTTTTTTTTTTAAATAAGAAATGATGAGAGATTACATCTATTTATTTATTTATTTTTGGCTGCATTGAGTCTTCGCCGCGGCGAGCGGGCTTCCCATTGCGGGAGGCCTTTCCCGTTGCAGAGCCCGGGTTCCAGGCACGTGGGCTCAGTAGTTATGGCTCGCAGGCTCTAGAGCGCAGGCTCAGCAGCTGTGGTGCACGGGCTCAGTTGCTCCGCGGCATGTGGGATCTTCCCGGACCAGGGCTTGAACCCGTGGCCCCCCGCACTGGCAGGTGGATTCCCAACCACTGCACCACAAGGAAAGCCCACGCCAAGCATTTTTCAGTCGTAAGATCACTTGCTTATGGGCCAAAGTCCAGCCTACAAGGTCTCTCACTGAAGGACTTACGTCGCTTCCTCCTGGCCATACAGAGACAATGAGAGCAAGGATCTGGCCTTCTTGGTCTCCTCAGTGAGGGGCAGACACCTGAACTTAACATTACAGTCAATTTCCCACAGTATAGGAGGGGCAGCTCCCCTAGAGGAAATCAGGAAGCCACTGGGGAGGAGAAATGAATGCTGGGTGACCAGATGGTGATAAACGTCAGTCTCAACAAGGATGTTACAAGGGAGAACAAGACTTACACACGTGCAGAAGTCAAGAGGGAGTGGTATGTCAGAAGGCCTGGGAAGGCAGCTTTTCTACCTTCACAATTCCTTCTTTGTGTAGTTTCTAAAATCCCATCATTTGGGAATATGTTCATGTTAAGCATTAACCCTCATCTGATAGCTCTTTTAAAATGTGCTTTCTCCTGGTAGAGCCAAAATGCCAAATCACTGAAATATTAGTATCAGATTTGCCTGGGGACACTTAGAAGGGCTCTGTGTCAGGGAAAAATCTGGAATGGGGAAGTTAAAAAAGAAGCTTATGTCTGCTCTGATTTTGTCCAGAGCTGTCCCCATCTAAGGAATGATTTAGGGGCAGTGTACCTGTTTTAGGTGTTGTCAGACCCAGGATGTGAAAAACTACAAAGCAAGGCAGAATCGGGAGTCAAGTTATGTA
The DNA here is from genome assembly GCF_002837175.3 of Physeter macrocephalus. NCBI lineage: Eukaryota > Metazoa > Chordata > Mammalia > Artiodactyla > Physeteridae > Physeter > Physeter macrocephalus. Next base: position 26,670,977 of record NC_041224.1, on the reverse strand, counting down.
CATGCTGTGACTAGTAACAAAATGTTCAGCCAAACCTGCAAAGGGCTCCACCTGCATGACCACTTTCTCTAGAAATGAGTGTACAGGGACCAGTCAGCTAAAAGGCCCCAGGTAAATGGATTCAGTTCAAACATAACCCAAATAAACCCCAGGGTCCATGTGGCCTGCTTCTAGCACAATAGCTCATTCAGAAAAACATAGTCCAGGAACCAAGGAGATTTGCTGGCAAAAATAATTCTAGTTCTATTTGCGTTTCCCTCAGACATATTAAATGAACTGTGTTTGGTTCATAACCCACATTTCCCAAAACCTCTTTCTACATTGCTCTGTCCTTTCCTTCTTTACTACACACCAAACCTGAGGACACTGTCTTCCTCTTTCAACTCTCAATCAAAAACCCACTCTCACCCTTTTATATATAAATATTAAAACATCTGAATGCAAATCAGATCTCACCACCCCTCTCCTCACGCCCACCCTAATCTCCTACCCGATTGCCTTGATCTGCTGAAGGTACTTGGAGGACAAGAAGAATAAAGTGCCTTTTTCACCCATAATAATGTTTGGCCCTGTTACAGAAGGATTTAATCACACGTGAGTGGGCAGGAAGTGCGTTCCAGGTGAAGAATTATAGACAAAGTCCAACTGTTAAGCATTGGTGAGTAAGTTCATGTCCCCAACACAACGAGCATGTAACTCGGCCAAGCAGACAAAAGTCCATCTTCACCTGCCTGGCAACTTCACCTTTGGGTCCTAAGTGTAGGTCCACCTGCCTCTCTCCGGTTCCTGAATTGTTCCCACTTTGTGCCCCTGGATTCCAGTCCCAGTGAGAGTCTGTGTGTGATGCGCGAGCTTCCTCTCTTTTCCCAGCACTCACGTGGAGGGTCTTTGGGCCCCCTCTGCACATCAAGATGTCCATCAGGCGTCTAGTCTCCCAGTCACTTCCTCCAGCCTTGTAACTCCAAAGTGCTTTTGGCATCCCCATCTGCAAGTGTGATCAGGTGTAAAAGAGGATGTGATACCAAAGTGACACTGCTGTCACCTAGGATGGACTTCCTGCAGCTGACATGAGTACACACAACAGCAATGCACAGCCTGCTCATCTAAATCCATTGGCACTGGGGGGAGAGCAGAGGCTGGGGGCTTTGATAACAGCAAATACAGTGCCCTGTCACCAGAGACTAACAGAGCATAGAGAGATTTAATCCTTTCAATATCCCTGGCACATAAATCCTACACAGATTGTGACTTTAAAAGGTTTAGCTACCAGACTTAGGTTACAGCCTAAGTTTCTGACACATACAAAGAAAGCAAGCTTCCCATTCATTCCCATGCGCTCCAGAAGGTCTCAACAGAAACGAATCAGGGTGATTAACTTAGACTGAGTTATTCTCCATGACAGCAGTTCCCAAAATTTGTTCCACAGAATACTGGGATCACTGGAGGTGTTCACAGGCACTAATATTCAGCATTAATTCCAACTTTATATTTACTGAGTTCCTACTATGTGCTAGGCATGAGTCTAGCCTAGGAAATCCATTAATGAACAAGAGAGACAAAAATCAGGAAAAATGGTAAGGAGATCTCAGTTTGGGAAAACTAAATCTGAGAGTAATTCTAGTAAGAGAATTTGGAGGAAAAAGGAACAAAATTATTAGACGTCTTTGGTGGGTGGTATCTAATGTTGTCTTCCTAGTTAGTTAATCTTTCCAGAGAACTTAAAATTTCTAAGTTCAAGACAGAGCTATATGAGCCAGGATTCCCACTACCTAGAAGGAGAAAAGGATAAATTTAGTGTTTCAGTGACAACTAAGGTTAGCATGTTAATTATATTTTATTTTAATCCTCACATTAACCCTCTCAGCTCTATTATGTGGGTATTAATCCCATTTTATATACAAAAATTGCATTGGGTTTTCTAACTAGAAAAAAGAAAAAAAACAAGAATAGTAATGTTTTCTTTTTAAAAGCAACCATCTGACCGGCACCAAAACCCGCGATTCATCCACAAGAGTCCTGCACACGCATTTGTAAAAAATCTTTTCTTTGGTTCCTCTGGATACAGAGGTCCTCAAAAGAAAGTATCTGCATAGTGGAACAGAGAAATTAAATGTTTAAAGGCTTGTAATTTAGGAGGAAAAAAATGACTCCCTTTTGACCAAAGGTAAAGAACAAATGCTTTATCGTATTTACTGTTCTGCTCATTGAAAGCATTTGATCAGACAATAAATAATGAAAATAGTCATTCCATTACATACTAATTTTTACTTTATTAGCATTCTTACTTTAACTCTGAATTAATAGATAAAATTCCCCTTCTCCTTATTAAGGCTAACCCCTCTACTTATGCACTGAGTATGAGTTTACATCTATTCTCACTTTCTCAAAGAATTTGCCTCTGAAATATCATTTCTCTGAAGCATCACCAGATTCCCCTTCTTAATTGAATCATTCCTGTTGGCATATAACATTGCTATACTATCTTCCATCTTCAAACAAATGAACAAATAAATAACAGTCGACTGGACTTCTATTTTCACACATGATTGGGAAATTAGTATTGGATTTGCCGTCCCATCATAAACAATTAGACTATTGGGGAAAAATCTATAAATCAAATTTGTTTGGCTATTGGACAACAGGCATCACAGGATTCTAATCCCTCAGAGAAGGGGAGCAAGTGAGGTAAGTCCCATGATTACCCCAGATTTCTACCTGGTGGCACTTTCTGAACTGCAACACAGGAAGGGATACCCAAGCAGAGAAGAGCAGTATCAATGAATGGAGCACAAAAAGATTTGAGTTTGAAGAGGCTTAGGAAGCTGGAAATGAGCTCCAGAAATCCATGAAGTTACCTTGAGTCTTTGGCTGAATTCTAAGCTTCTCACGCGCTGGGTGAATCTCCACAAGGCTGGAATAAGAACAACCAGGGATTCCACAAACTAAAAAATTTACAGAGCTCTCAGAGGATGGGAGATGTTTGAACTCCAACCAGATAGAACAGAGAAACTTTGTCGAACACCCAAACCATTTGAAAGAGATCCCAAAAGGGTTATTTCTCAGTAGCAGGCCTAAACTGGCCCTGAAGTAAAAGCTACTGTACATTCACCCTAATAAAGCTAAAAAACAAATCTCAGAAGGATTAAGCTGCCCCACAAGTAACTTAGCTGCCTGCCAAAACACACTTCATGGAAGACAACAGTGTAATATTAAAAATCCAACATCCCATCAAAAATTACTAGGTGTACTAAGAGGCAGAAAAATGTAGCCAAAAGAAAAATCAGTCAATAAGAAAAGACTCAGAAATAACAGTGATGATGAAATTATCAGGGAAGGACTTTAAAACAGCTATTATAAATATTCTCAAGGATTTAAAGGGAAACATGAATGTAATGAGCAGAGAAATAGAATATATAAAATACAACGGAAGGGAATTTCTAGAATTGAAAAATACTCTTTCTAAATTTTTTTAAAAATCACTAAATGGGCTTATCAACAGATTAGAAACAATTAAAAAAATTAATGAACTTAAAGACATAGCAACAGAAATTATCCAATCAGAAAGAAACTCAGAATAAATGCTGAAAAAAAATGACCAGAGCTCCATTGAGCCATGGACAGATTTCAAGTGGCCTTAAATGTAATTTGGAGTTCCAGAAGGGAAGGAGGGCAGAATAAGTAATTGGTGAAATAATGACTGAAATTGTTCAAAACATGATGAAAACTACAAACCCACGGAGTCAAGAAAATCACAAACACTAAGCAGGGTTGAGAGGGATGTGTGAGGTCTCTCATCATCCAGTAGAGTAGCCCTGGCTTGTTTGAATGATAGAAGGAGTTACAAGAGAAGGAAAACCCCAATGTACAACTACTTCTCAAGATTCTGCTTATGTCCCGTTTTCTAATGGCCCATTGGCGCATCAAGTCACATGACCTGGGCCAGATTCAAAGCCTAGAGAAATATACCCTATTTTTCAATAGAGTCATTTCAAACAGACAGGCATAGTGAGATGGAAAGAATGTGTGGCCATTTGCAATCTACCCATCACTCCATCAGAGAAGCCTTCCTGACCATCCTGTTTAAATATGTTTCCTTCCATATCCTATCACACTCTATATTCTTGTTTTATTTTTCTGCCTAACACTTATAAGTAATCAAAATTATATTAAATATTAATTTATCCATTCCATTATAATGGAGTACTCTGACATTTTTTCTTTTCCAGTGCATAGTACTTGGTCAATAAATAGTTGTTGAATTCATGGGAAAATGCAGGAATATATGTATTTTCTGAAAAGTACATAGGATATACTATGTACTCCATTAAAATGGAGTACTCTGACATTTTTTCTTTTCCAGTGCATAGTACTTGGTCAATAAATAGTTGAATTAATGGGAAAATGCAGGAATATATGTATTTCCTGAAAAGTACATAGGATATACCATCTCTGCTTTTCAGTAAGTCGTTTAAATAACATTATCTTTTTAATTCAATTAAAAGATTCAGAAAGCCAGAGAGTTTATAAACTAAGAAGGAATGTACTTTTGTCTCACAACTCTTGATAGAGCACTATGTGTATAGGTATAATTTAATATTAGGTTTGGAAAACAGGTTTCTTTACCTTTTGTGCAATTTTTATATACCTGAAAGGTGCTCAATAACTAACAGATGATAAGTAAATATTTATTTTTCTTTGAAGGACTGATTTTCACACAGCAAGTTCAAAATCATGAGCTGATACTGTAAGAACTGGACTTTCCAAGGAGTTGTGAAAATTATGTGGCTTTTTTTCTTTTTTTCCTTTTTTATTAGGGAGGGACACAGCTATTCATTTATTCACTTGGTTTTGACTGCACATGTGACTTTAAAGACCTGAAAGCAAGTCATTAAACAATAAAAAACAAATTGCACATTCCCTTAAAACGTAATCTTCAGACCAAGGCTCACGTCGGTCAGGGTGGTTGATTTTTATTACCCTAATTAGAATCTAATTTTCAGATTTATTGAAAGTGATTCAATATTTTTATTCTGTTGGTCAAGAGGCTAAATGGAGGGAGTGTTAAGAATCCTTCAGAACAGAAGGATCTGACCATTTTTCATATTACCTACGTTGCTAAGCAAACACGGGAATGATGAGTAGCCTCCATGGTATGACCTGTTATCTGGTCTGACAAGAGAAGAGGAGAGAGATTTAGAGAGAAGATAACACAATTCTTCAATTTATAGTATTTCACACAGAACATTTTTTCTGGTTAATCCACCATTCTGTCAAATAATCACACACATACACCTTTTTGTACTAGCCAGAATCTTTGATTCAGAGAGCTGGAAATACCTGCCTGGCCTACCTAGGTCTATTAGTTAGACCATATATTACACTCTGATAGTTCTGATTCTTATAAGAATTTTTGAGATTTGCAGCATAACATAGAGGTTTAAGGTTTTGATTTACCTAGAAGTATAAATGTTATTATCTATTGTCAGTAAAATAATGTTTGTTTCCTCAGATAAATTCCTAACTCAGTAGTTCTCAAACATTTTGGTTCCCATCCTTTTTTACCGTTTAAAAAAAATTTGATGATCTCAGAGTATTTTTTATATGTGTTGTGTCTATCAATATTTACATTAGAGATTAAAACTGAGAAAATTTTAAATTATTAATTCATTCAATATAATAATAAATCCATTACATATTAATACTTTTAAAGGAAAACGTATTATTCTTTGTTAATTTTGTAAGATAATTTTACTTTCAAAAAAGTTATAAAATGGCATTATTTTACATTTTTGCAAATCTCTTTAATATCTTATATAATTAGACAACTGAGTTATCATGTATAGCCCTGCATACAGTCTGTTGCAATATCACACACCATGCAGCCTCCAGAAAATGCCACAGTGTACTCATGAGAGAATTAGATGAAAAATAGCAAATAAAGTCTCAACATCATTATGAAAACAGTTTGATTTCACAGACCTCCTGATAAGGTCTCTGGGACCCACAGACATCCCCAGGCCATACTTTGAGAATGTGTGTCCTAACCAGTTCAAAGAACTTCTCTCTCTGACCAGAGTCTCCTGATGGCAATTGTATGACTCATAAAAAAGAAATGAAAAGTTATCAAAAGTATAAGAGAAAGAAGTAAATTTTATTCCTGTGGTTTCTTTGGCAACCATTCCTTCGGCAAAACTTGATTTTAATTCAGTTGATAAATTTTATATGATGAGACTTTTACATTTTATAAAAGAAAAATATATTTGCATGGTCTTGTAAAAATAAATGATCCCTAGAATGTTTCTCAGCCTCGAAAGGCGCTGTAGGTAAATCCATCAAAAGAGTTAGCCTCTATAGCCGCTCTAACCACCAACCAACAACTCTGCTCTCCCAGTCTCTCTTCTTACCTATAATCCTGATATCTTGCAAGAATTGGAGCCTTTTGCTTTCAAAATTATTTTCTAAAATATTTTAAAGTGAAAAGTGTTCACTAGAAGACATGGCCAAGGCAGATAAAAATTATTTACATCCTTGAGTTTGTGAAACTAATACGGAAGATAATTAGTATGCTCAAAGGTAGACAAAGGCCCTTGACTCCATAACCATTAAATAATTAGAAATAATCTTTAAAACACAAGAGGTCTAACAAAAGGAATTAGCAGCGTGAACCTATTTTCTTTTTTATCCTCATTGTGGCCAGCTCTCCAAAATGCTTACAGTCAGAGTTCTTGAGACCTTTTAATAAAAATAAAACTAGCCCTTTGTATTAACATATGACTTCTATCTGTGAAAGTATACTTCTTTGGAAATATTTATATATAGCTTGCAAGGCTTTAAGACCAGATGGCAGTGAATAGGGGACATTTAAGCATGTAATGGCTCTAATGTCTGTGTGTTCTGGTTACTAGCTGTGAACAAATTATCACCAAGCTTAGCAGCTTAAAACAATCATTTTATTTTTCTCACAGTTTTGTAGGTCAGGAATTCAAGAAGGACTTGTCAGTGCAGTTTTCACTTAAGGTCTCTTGTGTTGGCTGGGCTGTAACATGATCTGAAGGCTCGACTGGGTTGTATTTCCAATTTGGTTCCCTCATCTGCCTGGGACTTGTTGCAGGTGGTTAACTGGAACTCAGCTGGGCTGTCAATCAGAATGCCTGTACATGGACTTTCTACCATGACAGTTTCAAACTTCTCATGTGGCACCTGGCTGGTTTACCCCAGAGCAAGCATCTTAAGAGAATTAGGCCGAAGCTTCTCACTCAGCCTTTACTGACTCAGCCCAAGAAGTCACTCAGCATCACTTCCATTGTAGTCTGATGGTTACAAGAGAGTCATTATGGTCAACCCAGATTCAAGAGAAGGGCATATGGACCCTACCTTTCAATGGGCAATGTGTTCAACAGTTTACAGACATGCTTTAAAAATCAACACACCATGTAAGGTTGAGAGTGCCTGCTTTAATATTTTCGAATGAAGAAAAATATTTCCCATGGAGACTATGTAATATTGGTAAAATTCATTTTATCTTTACTGTAATTAAAAATATTCATGATCGGGCTTCCCTGGTGGTGCAGTGGTTGAGAGTCCGCCTGCCGATGCAGGGGACACGGGTTCGTGCCCCGGTCCGGGAGGATCCCACGTGCCACGGAGCGGCTGAGCCGGGGAGCCATGGCCGCTGAGCCTGCGCGTCCGGAGCCTGTGCTCCGCGACGGGAGAGGCCACAGCAGTGACAGGGGGACACGGGTTCGTGCCCCGGTCCGGGAGGATCCCACGTGCCACGGAGCGGCTGAGCCGGGGAGCCATGGCCGCTGAGCCTGCGCGTCCGGAGCCTGTGCTCCGCGACGGGAGAGGCCACAACAGTGACAGGCCCGCGTACCGCGCAAAAAAAAAAAAAAAAAATTCATGATCACATGCAAACAACTTATGTTCAGAATTCTTATTTTAATGCTGTTAAAATTGCTGTAGTCTGTGTAAATGAAGCAACCTTTTTCAGAAAACAATTTCTAAGTAATTCTCTTATTCTAAAGTTAATTTGTTAAAAGCTGCAGATTGCTACGCTGTTGATAGAGTTACTGTTAAATTAAATATTGTTGTATTAAAAATTGTTCAGATAAGCTCTGAGTCTGGAAACTGTTGAGAGAGGGATGGTTTCACTCTTTTGATTGGTGAAAATGTGAACATAAAGGAAAGATTTGTATATTCTCAACAAAGCATTGACAAATAGAACTGCACTTTCTATATGAAAGTAAAAAGGGACAGAGAAGAAAACTAAAAAGAAATCTATACAGAATCACAAGCATTTCAATAGTGGGCAATAAATGAGGGAGGCAAAAATCTGGTTCCCAAAACTAAAAACGTCCATCCTGTAAGGACTTTGGACACTGGTTTGGCCTAACAGCAAGAGTTGAACCAGATTCAGGGCAGTTTAACTGCTGAGACAGAATTTAGGGTGAGTTAAAATGGAACATTCTAATTTAAGACTGAGAATTAATTAGAACAAAGTTAAATTAAGTTGAAATTCATAGTAATTTATAGAGACAATGTGATACTTCTCTTTTATGTTAGATGCAAAAATTTTATGTCATAAGAAAAAGCTAGAAAACAAAACCCTATATGAACTTTAGATTAAAAGTCCCCCTTTACCTTTTGCCTGGGTTAGGGCTGTCACCTCCTGTCTACTCTCCATGCCTTTATCCTTGGTAGTAAAACTATTCTTTTAAAGCCTAAGTCAGTCTCAAAAATTTCCTGGTGGAAAGCAAAGGCCTTATGATGACCTCTGAGGTTGTAAAAGGTCCACGTGTTCTGCCGCCTCTCCCAGCACCTGCCTCCTTGACATGTTCACCCACCTGCGCAGCCCCTCCCTGCAAAGTCCTCCTGGGACACTCTTACCCTCCCTTCCTTCGGAGAATGCCATAACAAGTTTGTCTGACAGACAGTTGAACACTTAGGTCTAGAAATCAAAAGAGAGTTCTCGCATGGAGATCCAGACCTGGAAGTTGTGAGAACCGGTTTCATAAAAGTAGAGATCCATGGAGAGAGGGCATCATTAGAAGAGAAAAATTTATAAAGATAGAACCTTGAGGAGGAGCTCTGGTTTAAGGGGTCAGTAGAAAAGAAAGAAATAATATATGAAGAGATCTGAAGAAATGAGAGAATCATGGCCATCAAAGAAATATAAAATTCTAAGAAATAGTAGTGACTGGGCAACAGTGTCAAGTTTTTCTCTGCTTAAACTGGGGAAGACAAAGAATAGGACATTGACTTGGTAGATGAGCAACTGGAAAGTTATCCATGGAGTTTGAGATCATTTCAGTAGAGCCAGTTACTGAGACTACCCAGTTAGGATGTTCGTTATACATATTATAATGATAATAATATCCGAGTTAGTGTTATTTTTCTCAGGTATTATTCAGCTATTCCTGTCAAGACCTAAAGAAGGAGAGAGACTAAACCACTCTAGGGTTGGGATTTTCTTGTCAAAGAACAAAACATATAACACCAAGGCTTTAAAAAGATTCAAGGCCAACTTTATTTCTTCCAGGCAAGAAAACTTACACCAGTGGAGAATACTCTGAGTAGTTAGCTAGAAAAAAAGAGGTCATTAAATGTTGGTAGTGGGATGATTCGTAGTTATTATGCTAATTAAAGGATTAAAAACTATCACTCTAGATAGAATGGAATGAGCCCATAGGTCTGTACAGGGTTAATTTTTTAAAGTTTCATTGCGTTATTAGTCAAGAAAGAGATTTCAAGTAGGTCCAGTAAAAGTCTGGTATTCCAGGCCACTCACAGTTTGTTATCAGCCTCTGATGTTAGAGCCAGTTGTGATAAAACACAGCATTCCATTTTGATACCTCTTAGGCAAGGGCTTCTGTAAGTAGAAAATTTTCCCTTTGTGCCATGGAGATGAGAAGGAAGGAGGGAAAGACAAAAAAAATGACACTGGTGGGGGACCATGGAATCTAAGCAGAGTGAACAGGGAAGTGAAGACTAGAAGCTGAAAGAGAATGCATCCCATGTGTTGGGAATTAGTTCTTCATCCACTTGAAGGGCGATTTCAATGGGGCTCGTTAAGCAAGCAAGCTGGGAGGAGGCCGTGATTAGAGAGTGAGGTGCATGAACTTGTGATTTCGGATGTGATGGCAAAGTCAAGGGTGTGATGGCAGGGTGAGTGCGGGTCACTAAAGGAGATGGTCAGAACAGACCTGAGAGCCAGAGTGCTGGATGTGTCATCTGCATAGACTTCAGAGGTCTTTATGATGATGGCAACAGTTAGGGCAATAAGGAATGTTGGCACCAGCTATGGTGAGAGGCTGGTGTAGCCAGATGCCCTGAGCCTCAAAGTGGCAGTGGTTTTGCAATGGTCCGGAGAGAGCATGGGTGAGCAAGGAGGACTCCATACCCACTCCCAGCTAGGGAGAGAGAAACATTTTCATTAGAGTCACATTAACACTCACATTAGCCTTCTGAGGAAGGCTTTACGCCAATTTTACTGATGAGAAGATGATATAATTTGTGTTACTTTCATGTATGTTAATAGCATGTGAGAAAGGGCTAGGCATCTACTAATCGGCATCAGTTTACGATTTAATTTCTTCCAAGTCATTTTACATTTCTTACCTTCCAAAACCCTTGATGTTTCAAGTGTCCTGGTTCAAAGCCCAGCTCTGATGTTATTAGCTATGTGACCTTGGGCAAGCACTAACTTTACTAAAGTTAGTACTTTACTAAAGGCAAGTACTTGACTAAAATCTCTCTCAACCTCAGTTTTCTCATCTGTCAAATGGGGCTTGTGAGTGAGAATTAGATATTTGTGTAAACTGTATTATGGTAGTTAGCACACAATAAAAATTCATTGAGTGAATGGGTAAAAAAATGTATTTATTAATCTAAATATACGTGCATGTGCGCGCGCACACACACACACACACACAGTCTCAGTATTCTGGCTCTGCCACCAACTGTTTTTTGACCCTGGGCAAGTCACCTTAAATCTGGGCAGCTTCTTTACCTTGTCACCTATTAGATCTCAGGGGAGAACGAAGTCGTTTCTCAGTGTAGTGCATCAGCACATAATGCATACTGCTGCCACAGTACTTATTACAGTCATGTTTGTACTTCTTGTCTCCTCTAGACTGAGTTCTTTGGGAGCACAGACTATATATTAGTTAGCTCAGGCTGCCATAACAAAATACCATAGACTGGGGGACTTAACAGAAATTCATTTTCTCATAGTCTTGGAAGCTGGGAAGTACAGGATCAAGGTTCTGGCCAATTCAGTTCCTGGTGAGAACTTTCCTCCTGGTTTGCAGATGGCTGTCTTCTCACCATGCCCTTGCATGGTGGAGAGAAAGACAGTGAGCAAACTCTCTCTGCTGTCTCTTATAAGGACGCCAATCCCATCATGAGGGTCCCATCCTCATGTAAACCTAATCACCCCCCTCAAAGGCCCCATTGCAAAATACTATCACTTTAGGGGCTAGAACTTCAACATATGGATTTGGGGAAGAAACAAACATTCATTTCATCACAGACTAGCTTTCATCTCCACGTCCACAGTACTCCACATGCCATTTTTCCCTTGGGGAATGCTTGTTGAAATTTTAAAGACTCTTCTTCTCCCCAAATTCTATCATCTAGAAGTAATGGAAAAAAATACATATCCACAATAAAGGAGTTTCCCCTTATATAAAAATTATAAAGCTTGCGTATTTTCAAAATCTCATAGTGTGTTGTTGTTTTGATATAGCAAGCTTAAATTGCTGTGTCGTGGCATATTCATTTTAAAAATCCATTTTAATAAGTGCCCTTGGAGGGAAAAATGAGGAAAATTATTTTTCCCTGTTAGATAATTCTCATTCACTCAACAGAGTAACTGTTAAACAGAATTCACCACGTGCCTCACTTTTCATCTGGTCTCAGTAGGAAATATGGTCTGTTTCCTACTGTATTCAAGGGAAAGTATGGAAGGAAGCTGTCTAGTGACTAACATAACACCTGCAGATGCGATTATCATTGAAGCCACCCCGATAAAGAATGTCACCAACCAGAGTTCAGGTAGAATGGAGGTTTTGTTAGTGCTTTTCTTCTGTCTCAAAAATATCACTCCGCATTTTAACACTAGTTATTACATATTCATCTCTTCTAATTCTCCCCCAACTAAAATACGTTTAATAGAAACAGAATAATCTAACATGCTTCTAATTTTAATGAAACCTTTCAAGTCTATATAGCAATTCTGAAAGCGAGTCACGAAGAGCTTTATTACCCTTATAGTCACATCTTAGTTATTCTCAATAAGTTTTCACTGCATGAATAGAAAAAAATATTTATCTAGTTTAGCATACTAAGTAACAGCTCAAAATTCCCAGGTTTGCTTTGCCTAGCAGATAAAATTTTTGTGTCTTATTTCAAACTTACTAGGCTGAAGTCCTTTGAGGATTGTGTCTTCATTCATATTCCCAGTAACCTTTTCTTTCTTATTGTGCTAATTTATTAATTTTGTTACTATAAAGCAAAATGAGGGAGAAAGAGAAGTGCAGGCAGTATTTGAAAACTGAACTGAAAAAAATCCCAAATAGATAAAGTAGGAGGCTAACCCTATTTTGGCCCTAGATTGTAATATATCAGCTATATCATTGGGCAAATTGGGGTGGTTAATAACTTTTTTTTGAGTGATTAGTTTATTTAGCATTCCTTTCAGTACCAGTATTATAGTGTTTGCAAACTGAAGGCAGAAGGAACATGTACATTTGGGGGTGGATTTCTGGCGAGTAGCATGGGTAGCTGGCCATATTTTCAGGGACCGTGGGGAGTTCTTATCCCGACTTCAATTCCTCTTCACCACAAGCTCACTGAGAAGGAAGATTAAACTATGCCAGTTTTCCCCTTCTGAAAATAATCTTTTCACAGTTAATCCTTTTTCCAATTCCATAGCTGTTATAGGACCTACATCTTCACATGGCTGAACTTTGCTTACTTCAGCTTGTTTTGTTGCCTTTTCCCTTCAGTCTTGGAATGTTCTGGCATCGGAAAGAGGGAGACGTGTGTCTTCACATGTAATAAATTACTTATCTTGAATCCAACAGTTGTGCTTCATGCATATAATAAAAGTAGGATGAAATAATCTTCCACTCATGTCCTTTGCAGGAGAAGGCATAAATTAGGAGACATTTCCAAGAAATGTGCAAAATTAAATTCTCTTTGTCGTGGAAACTGTGTATAGGGACAGCATGGGTGGGTAGTTGTGTGCTGGTAAATATTTAATACCCGCTTTCTGGGAAACAAAGGCTGCAAGTTTCTATACTGTAAATATTCGACCGTGGCCAATGTCAAGCTACAATGTGATGTCACTGAGCAGAAATATAGAAAGAGATGTACACGGTCAGCTCTCATGAGTGGGTGTAAGTAGGCTCCCCACACCTGGATATGGGCAAATAAAACCTCAGTCTAACCCTCCCCTGTGAATCAGCTTCCCATCCAGGGATACTTACAAATGACTGCCAATTGGAAATATTAATTGGTTTGGATTTTTTAATGTATTAGTCTTTAAATATTTCATAAATAAAAGCTTTCATTACTAGTGAGGTTATAAAAAATATATAAGCAGAGGGGCTTCCCTGGTGGCGCAGTTGTTGCGCGTCCGCCTGCTGATGCAGGGGAACCGGGTTCGCGCCCCGGTGTGGGAGGATCCCACGTGCCGCGCAGCGGCTGGGCCCGTGAGCCATGGCCGCTGAGCCTGCGCGTCCGGAGCCTGTGCTCCGCAACGGGAGAGGCCACAACAGAGGAAGGCCCACATAACACACACACACACACAAAAAAAAAAAAATACAAGCACAGCAAAGAATTCAATAATATTCTATTTTTGGATCAGAACTTACCTCTCCAGCTTCCTTAATCCCTTCTCTTGCATAGTAATCTTTTAGACCTCAAATGTCTGCATCTTCTTTCACTCCTATTATCAGCTCTCTCCCCATTTCACTTCTTTTCCCTACACAGGCTAAAATCCATGGTCCATTGGTTCAAATAATATCTACCAAAACCCACAGCTATCTTGCTCTGTCTTCCTTCCTCACTTGCTATTTAAAATTGGAATCCAAGATCAATCCGGTCAGAGGATTTTTCTTCTCTAAACTGGACAGCTGAGTACAGATGGGGAAAATGCCAGCCCCTGGCAAACGGTATTCTTCAAATTTATAGCTTACAACATCAGCATGGCCTTCAGACACGTCCGTGAACTTTCGTTGGATTCTGTCTCCAGTTACACGTATCTGATATTCCAAATATGTATCCCTTTCTTAAACCTGCTACCTCATCTTTTTCTCTTTCTTATCAAATGATATTGCTTCCAGACTCTCACCTCTCAATTCTTACCCATTCAATCTGGAAACGTATCTATCATCTCGCTTATTTTTTGGTCTCTTTTCTGCCTTCTTCCTGTCAAAGCCAAATTCCTGTATCTGTGTTTTGGTACCTGTTCCAGTTATCTGTTCCTAGTTAGCATACCACCCCCAAAAGTAGTGGCTTTAAAACCATGCATTGTTATTTCTCGTGGTTCTGTGGGTTGACTGGGCTCAGCTGGGCATTTCTCGCTGGGCCGTCTCATGTAACTGAAGTCAGGTGTTGGCTGGAGCGACCGTCATCTGAGGTCCTGATGGTGTGAGGTATCCAAGATGGCACACTTGTGTGGCTGGGAGCTCAGCTGGGGTGTGACTTAAGGCACCCACGTGTGCCCACTCCATGGGGCTTGGGCTTCTTACAGCCCAACCTTGGGTTCTGAGAGAGAACATACCAGGGGCAGATATTCCAGAAGGCACGAAGTTAAAGCTACCAAACCAGTTAAAGGTCATGCCCAGAAATGACACAGTGTCCTGTCTGCTGTGTTCTGTGGGTCAGAGCAGTCACAGATCCGACCAGATGCAAGTGAGAAGAGAAATAAGCTCTACCTCTTGATGGAGGAGTAGAAGGGTCACATTGCAGGAGAGCTTAAGGGATGGGAGGTATTACTGCGGCCATCTTTGGAGCCTACAATCTGCCATAATACTAAAGCTCCTAGTTTTCATTTTCTTCCTTCCCGCTAGCTCCTCTACTGCCTTGACCTATAAGCAATCTCATATCTCTATATTGTCCAAAAAAAAAGTATACAGATCAATGAATTCATCACTTACGATATGTGTACTTTGTGTACATTATACTTCAATAAAACATTTAGAAAATGGTAAGAATGTGTGGCTCACCGCTGGCAAAGACATCATATGCATTTTTGGTACTAAATTCATTATATGTATTTTGAGTACTACATCCAGTGCTTGGTATTGCCCCAAGCTTAGCACCTTTCTTTCTAGACTAGAGAACTAATTAATGTTTACCACACATACCAAAGTCAGAATGTAATAATAACACATATTAATATCAGAATAAATAAAACTACCACATATATCTCTACCTGTATCTCTATATCTTTAACCCATCTATCTAGCAAGGAAGGCAAAAATTTTCCATTTTTCCATGCCTTACTTTCTTTAAGAGTAAAATGAGATAATAAAGTGGTCTCTTAACTTGGATGTGGAGAGATTAGATAAGGTATAGAAAAGGTTTTATGGTCTAGGAAGAGAGAAATTTCATGTAAATATAAGATATTCAATTTCTATTTTACTTCCAATGAAGTTAGCTAAAATAATATCCCTTACAAGTTGACATAAGGATGGTCCTGAATATACATTTTAGGATAGAATTTCTCTTTGGCCAGGCGAGTAGGAAAAATCACTTTCTAAGCCCTGGTTTTAGGATAATGACAGACCATGCAGTCCTTGGCACCCTCTGTCTTTCCTTCTGTGTGGTGTTCATTCTCTCTGACCCCTCCTCCACACTGCATTCTTTCACCATGCCTTATTACATAATGTATCCCTTAAAAAATCAGCTATTAGTTATCGAGATAATTTTACCTTGATGCCTAAATGTATTAGTTGTCCCAGGATATGTGAATTTTAAATTTCTCTATAATTATAAGGTAGGTTTTTAAAATTCATGTTAAAGCAGTTAGGGCATCAGGGCACAAGGAATAAGGGTCCACAGAAAAGGCTCATCTAATGGAAACGCCACTGAAGCCCTCCATGTGACTCTGCTTCTGTGATTTCCAAACTACCAGTAAATCACTGAGAAGCTTTAAGGAACTCATCCAAACCACCCTTATAGGAACCGATCAGGTGTACTGATTCTCAAGGTAAACCCATTTCAACAGTGAGTATGTATAGATATATACCATATATATATCAAAGCTCGGAAGCCAAAGTCAAATTAGCAAAATCCCTTTTACAAATTCTCGAGTTTCTTCTTATTTCCATTTTGAAAACTTCAACCCTGACTCCATGGGGTCCCTTAACCCATTACCTGCCCAGCCTTCCCCAGCCAGGCATCAGCAGACATCTGCTGTATCCCAGGTAAGAACCAGAGTGAAGTGGCAGCCATGCCAGCCCGAAAGCAGTCTCCAAACTGAAAAGTGATTTACTGCCTCTTTTTTGTTAATATATCTCGGTTGCCTCCAGCCAAGTTATTTTTCTGTAGACATTACTGAATTTAGGAGCACAGTGGCCCGCAGTCGACAAAAGGCAGCGTACACTCTACCCCACCCCCGACTTGCAGGGAAGAGCAACTCCCTGCTATTGTGCCATAAATAATTTAAAAATCTCTTCCAGGCACCACAGTCAAGATGCAGATTTAATTTATTCCCTGGGAGGACTAAAAGTGGCTCTATAAACCTAGTTCACAGTCAAGCTGAGTTGGGGACACTAGTTCCTTTCAAGATGTGTCACACTTACAGAGCACATGCCCTTGGGTCTCGCGCTGGACTCCTTGCAAAGAATGGTTGTGTTGTTTGGTTGATTTTTTTTTTTTTTCCCACTTCGTTTTGTTTTGTTTTTCCTGGGTACTCACCACTAAAGAAAGAAACTTCATTCCACAACAGAAAGGGAAATAATACTGATGGAAATGCATGGCATTCTGCAGATCTCTCAGTTCACAGGAAAATGTAGGCACAAATTCTAATGTTGTTGATTGGTGATTGTTTGGGCTTTAGACTTTCTTTAGAAGGTTTCTTTTTTGAAACCTACCTGTGACCTGACTTCTGGAGTTGTTGTTTTACATTACACAACCTGTGAAGGACACCCAGTAGGAGCTACAACTTCTTGGCTTTTGTTAGTCTTCATCCTAGCAGGAAAAGAAAGACAGAAAGAAAGAAAGCCAAACTCAGATGGTTCAAAGGATTTCTCACGAAGGACTGTTGGGTGTGCCGCCAGCAAGAGATGTGGAGAAACCCAAAGACCAAAAGCAGAAGGAGACCCCAGCAGCAAAATGAGAGGAAAGAGGTTCCAGAGAGGCGACCACACCAGAAACCTGGTAGCTCAGCCCAAAGCTGGGAGCAGCAGGAAGCAGCCCCTCTGTCTCTCTCCTTCCATCATTAGATCTGCTGTCTCCTTGGCCCAGCCCAACAGGGAGCGGCTGCCAAGGGCCCCTGGGTGGGGTGCGGTCTTGGGATTCAACCTCCCAGAGCCCAGAGGGACATTTGGGTTGGGGGGATGGAGAAGAGGGACATACACAGCTGAAACATACTGGGGTCACTAGGAACTACAAAATTGAATATATGAAATATATATAATATTTAATAGATATATAAATAAAATTTTAAATTTTATTGACATATAGTTGATTTACAATGCTGTGTTAGTTTCAGGTGTACAGCAAAGTGATTCAGTTATACATATACACGTATCCATTCTTTTTCAGATTCTTTTCCCATATAGGTTATCCCAGAATATTGAATAGAGTTCCCTGCGCTATACAGTAGGTCCTTGTTGGTTATCTATCATATATAGTAGTGTGTATATGTTAATCCCAAGCTCCTGGCATATACCCTCTTCCCCCACTTCCCCTTTGGGTAACCATAAGTTTGTTTTCTATATCTGTAGGTCTGTTTCTGTTTTGTAAATAAGTTCATTTGTAACATTTTTTAAAATCAGATTCCACATATGAGTGATATCATATGATAGTGTATATTTTAAAGATCTTTTGGCCTGCCTTTTAATTCCACATTTTAGAAGATGCTTCATGTTATTCATGTGAAGTATTTCCTTTTGGAAAGCATTTTTCTACTCTTCCTCCCTCCCTCACCTTTCAGGATCAGGGTATTTGCAAACTATGCAGAGTATGGCTGGAACCTTTTTGACAAGTACTTAGTAATATTCAAGCTTTGTTTCTCAAGCCTGGGTTGCTGTGATTGTATTCCTAAGGAGGTTTGTGAAGTTTTGCTAAGACTGTATAATTCAGGGTCCTGGCCTGTCCCTCTGACTTCTGAGGTGATTTGGGGAAGTAACTTAACTTCTCAATTGTTTCTAAATGTCTGAAACACTGAGAGAAGAAAGTCACTGAAGAAGTTCAAAGTCATAGTGATGTTCTGCTAAACGCTTTGCAAAATTTTAAGTAAAAATTTCCAAATGCTGAAAAAAACATTCCAAATAATGTGTCATCTGGTTCACTTCCCACAGCTGTCAGCTGACTCCAAACATTTATGGTTCCCATTAAGAGCTTAGAGGAACAAGATAAGGGTTACTTCTGGTCCATCTAGACTGATAAAGGCCTGAGGCTATACTGACTCTACCATAAACATGGGAAATGAACCCACAGAAACAACAACAAAAAAATGCTAACAACATTTTAAAGGCTCTTCCATAGCCTGGTGGACTTTTTTGGCTTTAGAGGCACATGGGATGAGAAAAGGAGAATTTCGTCCTTTTGGTGAAGCCTCTTGCTATGGAGGATTTGTAACATGTAAAATTATGTCATTTCTGGAGCGATGTTTTGTGCTTGGTATTACACACATGGAATTTGGTGAGACAGCACCCTCAGTTATAAGGATTCTGAGGTCCCATCTCCCAGAGTGCCTGTCCCAAGTGTTTCTGGGTGACCCTTCTTGGTGGTTAAAATAAAACACACACTTAAACCTTTCAGGTTTCTCCCTTGCTCATGTTAAGTCAGCTCTCCTAACTCAGTAGGTATTTGGGTAAATGTGCACACATTGACTCATTGGCTTATGTACACACATAGATTGTACCAAGCTGGCCAGTACAATATTTATGTTTGTACTTTGAGCTGCCTGAGATTTTGTCATAAAACCTAAGGCTGCTGTAGGGGAGAGAGCAAATAAAACTTTCATGACTTGTATACAAAATACAAAATGTTATCATGAATATTTAATAAAATTTGCAGCAGTCAATGAGCAAAATCAATGTTTTTTAATTAAGTTATTCATTTGTAACACAACCTGTACCTTGTTGGGTATTAGCATGGAATTTAGCAGGTTGAACTTAAAATAAATAAATAAACTTCATTCGAGCCCTCAGGGGCAATGGTATTAGTAATAAAACTATTAATTGGTTGCCTTTTCTTTGATAAGCAAACAGAGTTTCTTTGGGGACAGAATCTTGTATTCCACGGTGTTTTATGAGTCTCAAGCTGGATGCTGTCTAAGGTGTTTGGGAAGATGAATTGCAGTTCAGAGTGTTTACAGCAGGTACCTGCCTGCTTCTAGCCTATTGTCTGTTCTCACTAGGTCTCTTTTATTAGGAATTGGAGCAGCTGAGGGGTGGAAGTGTATACAACCTGAGTGGGTTTTTAACCAAGGTTTGAAGAGTCATCAGATGTTAAAGAAATTAGCAGTAAACCAAAGGCTTGGGAATCCGGCCTCCTCCACCTTGCTCTGGAATATTCATTTTTCTGATCTGTCATCTCTGTCCTGGTCTCCTTTCCCTGAGCCCTCACTGTTGATTGTCAGAACCTCCCTCCTTTGTCCAGCCTTCCTCTGAGGGTGTAGAAGAAACAGTTTGCTAGAAGCCAAGTTCCATGCATGTGCTATGCTGTTTTTCCTTATGACCATTCAAAATACAGCTTGGTTTGCATGATGTTAACCTAGCCTCTGTACATCCCCTACACCTAGTTGGCATCAATAACACATTGAAATTGCATATTAAAAACTATACGCAAAAAAAAAAAAAAAAAGGGCTTACCTGGTGGCGCAGTGGTTGAGAGTCTGCCTGCCGATGCAGGGGACACGGGTTCGTGCCCCGGTCCGGGAAGATCCCACATGCCGCG